>NC_035438.2:62735490-63107535 GCF_002127325.2 Helianthus annuus | reverse complement strand
GCGTTACAGTCTCCCCTCCTTTAGGAAATTTCGTCCCGAAATTTATTCAAGAGGAAGGCTTGAAAGAGTTTTTGGCATAAAGGTGATCATTAAGAATTGAAACTTGAGAAGTTTGAAAGTTTGAAAAGTAGCAAATTTTGGGAGAACATCAAGGTAATTTGCAAGGGGAAGTTTTAAGGATAGTATAAAAAATCTACTTTCGTAAAACCTGTTTATTGAGAGGAACGAAAAGGTTTGTTACTTTAAATAAAGCAATAGAGAGATACTAAGTATAGTTACACAAGAATCAAGAATAGGGAGGCTATTTATAGTATGAGGTAAGTTAGGACTCAAATGTTTAAACAAGTTGGATTGCGAACGAGTTTTGTATAAAATAATAAGAGCATAGAATGAACGAATGGCTCTTAAAGAGTACAAGTATGTGAATAGCATAAGTGTTGGATAGATAAACGTAGTGTGTTAAGGATGAAGTCTCGTCATGAATAATCGGATATAATGTTTTTGTGAGTTGCGTGAAGTTGTATTAGGTCCGAAAGGTTCTGCAACACACTGAATTTCTCATGGCACGTTTTACGAAAGTTTTGGTAACATGGTGAAAACCTTATATATAGGAAGTACCAGCGGCGTATCCACCATGTTTTAACCACATTACGTCCGTTTCGTTACTCGGGGGTCATGTTACGTTCCGTGTCTTACCATACACAGTAGTACACTCTATGGTTCTCATACGCCTATCACTATAATCCCGTGTGCACCCGCGATTATACTGATCGTCGCATGATCCACATAGCTTGTACTAGTTATGTATGAATCAAGGTATACATGAATTTGAAAATAAGAATGTGTACGTAGAAGAATGTCATATGTAAGCATGTTTATGTTTAAGCATGTATGGGACCCACGTAAGCGAATCCCTCGGATTACGCTCGCGTATAGGTACGAATGTACGATCATGAGTAAGGATGAAAGTATGAGCATAAGTTTAAGTATGAATACGCATGTATGTATGAGCATAAACATAAAACGTGTAAGTAGTATGTGTACAAGTAGAAGCGTAAAACGTATAAGTAGTATGTGTATGAGTACAAGCATAAAACGTATGAACATAGGTGTAGGTATGAAAAATAAATATTGCGTATATGGTGTACGTTGAGACATTGCGTAGAAAAAAAAGGTTAAGTATGTAGATAACGAACGATATAATGATGTTATCGCGAGATATCGTCTAAAATGTGTATGATGATGTGCATGTATAGTTGTTTAAACAAAACGTTGAGTTTGTCGAATCAAAATTAGATTGAGCTTGGTTTGAAAGGTAGAATATAGTTTGTATATGTAAAGGGAACATAAGTACTCATTGGTCATGCTTAACATATTTTGTAATGATTGAAATGCTACTTTTGTAAAAAAAAAAAAAAAAAAAGGAGTTCACGTATGTTGAAAATTGTCGGTCCCCATGAAGTCTTCTAGCCCACGTGTTTTGAAATTTGGATGACGAGTTAAGCGTTGTAGAGAAGCTTTTTTTTTTTTTTTTAAATAACGGGTTTGTTTCATTTGCATCAAAACATGAAATTTTGAACTTTGAAAGTTCTTGTGAAAACGTCGACCCTTAGAAAAGAAATTTAGTAAAAGAACTTAGTGATTGTTTAAAAATAATTTTAACAAAGGATTTATTGATGTTGGAAAGAGTATTTGGTAAAACGATCATATAACATCTATGAGGTCTTATAAGTAATTGAGAAAGGTTAGTTTGATTTCGATTAAGAATGGAAGTCTCTAGTATGATGATATAATGTGAACGTGTTTCAGTTAATAAATCAGATGTAAAGTTCATGGGCAAGAGATTCATTAGACCGATTAAATTGATAGGTAGCATTTCGTAAGGTTTGGAAATTCGTGTAGTAAAACGGTAAATACATGATTAAGAATCTCGTGTATATGATTTGAGTGAAAATGGATGGTAGAATAAGAAGTACGTTTGATAAACAATGTATTTTGAAATCGCTATAAGTAGGTATTTTGAATAATGATAAATGATTTAGGTATAAAACATGATCGGGTTTGCATAATAAAATATTTTGAAAGAGAAGTTTTGGGTAACGGTCACCTAAGTAAGGGAATCACCCCTAACTCGTTGGTGAGGTCGTTTTAAGGGAAGAGGGGTGGAGTCAATCGTCAAGGTAAGGAAGTCACTCCAATCTCGATGATACCTCTCCACTAGTTGTTACAAGGAATATGAATTTAAATTATATGAAAATCATGCATATATAAATGTATCGAAAAGGTTCGATATGTTGTGCGTGTGAAAAGAGAAATCAAAGGTAAACTCGAGGTTGAAAGATTGCATCGTATAAAATGAACAATAGAAACACATGTTTAACCAAAGTTTGGAGTGTTCCAAATGGAACTTTGACTAACCAAAGTGGTCGAAAAGTCTTTTGAATTTGAGGAGCATGCTTTGGCCTAATAGGTAAAATACTCTCGCCGACAAGTCGGTTAACGGTATTTACCCTTCCGGTTACTACATGTCCCAAATCAATCGAAATTTCGAGACTTGGCGGGATTTATGAAAAAATCAAGGAGTGGAACTAGTCGACAAGGTGCGGGTTTCACCCCTATCTTGACGATTTCGTATCCTAAGTGTGGTTGGTACTCGTCGGGTCAAAATTTAAATTTCGACATGTTGACGAGGGTCCACTAGAATTTGAAATTTGAGATTTGCCATTTAGATGTGGATTTCACTCCTAGCTCAATGGCGATATCTCGTGTAAAAAGAAGAATAGATAGATTGAGAGTCGTTCACTAAATTGTGGGTTTCACGCCTATTTTGGTGAATTCGTCTCATTTGTACAATATGAGTGTTGTCGGATTTAGAATAATCGAGTAAAATGCATGAGGGAAGTGTGTGTTGAAGGAAATACACAAGCAAGTATAAACACATAAGAAAGCATATCAAGAATGGTAGTTAAATAATGAAATGATAAAACAAGTGTTAACACATAATAGAACAAGCTTTAATGCGTACGAATAACATGTCAAATATTACACATGAGTAACATACATGTTTAAAAGAGCATAAATAAGTAACAAATAAGGTATCATGTAGTAGTCCAAGCAAAGCATACGAATAAGGCTCTAAAACTATAGACTAGGTGAAATCATTCCTACTTTTCCTAATTCCCTATAGTTATGGCTCTGATACCAATCTGTCACACCCCAACCAATGGCGGAAACATCGGGATGAGACGAAGTGTGAAGATTGCTCGAGACATCATAACGCTATTTGTGACAATAATTTAATAATCCAAATTTCATTTCCAAACTTCAAGTAGTCATCAATACAAGATCCCAAATAACAACAAGTTTAATCAAAATAACAAACCAACATAACCAAAATTCGATACAACATATTTAAATCTAACGTCTAAAGTGTGTATCTAGGCATCGTGCTACCTCTTTCGTTTCATCATCATCAACCTGTAACATGTTTAAAAATACTATTCAATGCAAAAGCAAAGGCGAGTATACAAGTTTGGTACATACATAGCATAAGATAAAAGTGTGAACAATCCCTCATAGCATGCATGCGATTCAAGATAAACATTAAATATGGCATGTGTCTAACATATCAAACCAAGAAAACGCAACTTGCTCATGACATAACCAAAGTTTCAGTAGAGGCGGGTCGTTAATCCTATAGCGCTACATATGTCAAGGTTTGGCTCGTACGAAGTTAATGATAAGTTCTACACATAAGAATCACCCAAATTTAAAGTATCAAGCCATCACATATACAAGCATGTTATAGGAATGTTCATGTGTTTAGACAAAAGTTCATGTGTAAGTTTCAATAGGTAAACATGTTACACCCCAAAAGTGATAAAAGTAAAAACGGGGGATACGAGTATACTCACAAAGTTTGCATATGTTTTCCGATTATCCAATTGTTGACGAGTAGAGATTTAGAGTCCGAATGTATAAGGGTTAAAGTTCAAGTATGTTTAGAGTCGAGATTCGGTGTTTAAAACAACATAAAAATAAGATATGAGAATAACATAGAAAATAATCATTTAGTACATATGATGCTTGTTCTTGACACTAGGAAACTCGAAGGAGTTTAGATGTTTTCATGGAACAAGGTTCCATTAGAATCGTGACAAGTTATCATAGTCTAGGATGATGTAATCTAGTACCCCGACATATGAACACTAGTTCATCATCAAAGATTCGATTATTCGAATAATATATTTAGGTTATATAATATATGTCTAATAGTTCAAGCATGAGGTAGAAGATTAAAATCTTCATTTTGGTACCTCTAAATGTCATAGAAGTCATGTAGGAGGTAGGAAGATCAAGTCTTCCATTTAGGCACCTCTATGTGTTCACCACTACACTTGATGTAAAAAAAACAACCAAGGAGGGTCATGAACATACAATGAAGAATAAGAAATATACACACTAACTAAGAGAAATCATCAAATCATGTGAGGATTGTATGTTTGGACAACCCAAGTTGTTCCATAATCACTCATGTATCAAAGACAAAGTTTGACATGACTTGTGGGTTAAAAACCCTAAACAAAACACCAAGTTTATGAGGTTTAATCCTCTGATTTTAAATGTCTCAACCTTGTTTTTAAGCTTAACCAACCATGGGATAAGTTGTAAGCATTAGGAAATAGGTATGAGATGTGTTGGACACAAGTTGCATAGGTTTAAACAAGTTTTTGATGAACATAAAAACAAACAAAAAGTTTATGGACTATTTCGGGGCATTTCCAGGTCTGATTTCTCCAAGGAGAAGTCTAGGAATCGAACCCCATGATTATACAAGCAAGTAGGAAAAAGAATCGAGTGAATCGGATAAGAATTGAGTGAGTTATGCTCATTTTCGTGAAGGGGTGTCAATCTACTCGAACCTTTGCTTTCAGCTACGGTTTGGAGGATGTTTTGAGAGTTTTTAGTGTTGCAAAAGTGGTAGGGAGGCTGGTTATAAGTGGTATTTATAGGGGGAAGGATTAGGGTTTCAATGGGTTGGGCTTTAGAAGTGTTTAGAAGGGGTTACACCTTGAAACTAGCCCACAAGATATGGGCTGAATTTTGTTGAATTGGGGCTGCCATATTTCTTTATTTTTTTATTTTTTTAAAACATTATAATGAGTAATTTTGTTAGTTAAGTTGTGTAATAATGTGCAACAATGTTTCCCCTAACTTGTAACAAGGTGAAATATGAAATAAAACATGATTTAACTAGGTAAAAAGTGTAATGTACAAGTTTTATTTACGAAGCAAGTTCTGTATTTTACAACGATTACAATGAAAGAATGGTTATAAGAACACAAGATTTCCAAAGTTAGAATTTCACGTAAGGTTTCTAAATGTAGGAAGTTTGAAAACGCAGGGCGTTACAGTCTCCCCTCCTTTAGGAAATTTCGTCCCGAAATTTATTCAAGAGGAAGGCTTGAAAGAGTTTTTGGCATAAATGTGATCATTAAGAATTGAAACTTGAGAAGTTTGAAAGTTTTGAAAAGTAGCAAATTTTGGAGAACATCAAGGTAGATTTGCAAGGGGAAGTTTTTAAGGATAGTATAAAAAAATCATACTTTCGTAAAACCTGTTTATTGAGAGGAACGAAAAGGTTTGTTACTTTAAATAAAGCAATAGAGAGATACTAAGTATAGTTACACAAGAATCAAGAATAGGGAGGCTATTTTATAGATAATGAGGTAAGTTAGGACTCAAATGTTTAAACAAGTTGGATTGCGAACGAGTTTTGTATAAAATAATAAGAGCATAGAATGAACGAATGGCTCTTAAAGAGTACAAGTATGTGAATAGCATAAGTGTTGGATAGA
Source organism: Helianthus annuus (assembly GCF_002127325.2). Lineage (NCBI taxonomy): Eukaryota > Viridiplantae > Streptophyta > Magnoliopsida > Asterales > Asteraceae > Helianthus > Helianthus annuus. The sequence goes on along the minus strand of NC_035438.2, from coordinate 63,101,677 downwards.
TAAACGTAGTGTGTTAAGGATGAAGTCTCGTCATGAATAATCGGATATAATGTTTTTGTGAGTTGCGTGAAGTTGTATTAGGTCCGAAAGGTCTGCAACACACTGAATTTCTCATGGCACGTTTTACGAAAGTTTGGTAACATGGTGAAAACACTTATATATAGGAAGTACCAGCGGCGTATCCACCATGTTTTAACCACATTACGTCCGTTTCGTTACTCGGGGTCATGTTACGTTCCGTGTCTTACCATACACAGTAGTACACTCTATGGTTCTCATACGCCTATCACTATAATCCCGTGTGCACCCGCGATTATACTGATCGTCGCATGATCCACATAGCTTGTACTAGTTATGTATGAATCAAGGTATACATGAATTTGAAAATAAGAATGTGTACGTAGAAGAATGTCATATGTAAGCATGTTTATGTTTAAGCATGTATGGGACCCACGTAAGCGAATCCCTCGGATTACGCTCGCGTATAGGTACGAATGTACGAATCATGAGTAAGGATGAAAGTATGAGCATAAGTTTAAGTATGAATACGCATGTATGTATGAGCATAAACATAAAACGTGTAAGTAGTATGTGTACAAGTAGAAGCGTAAAACGTATAAGTAGTATGTGTATGAGTACAAGCATAAAACGTATGAACATAGGTGTAGGTATGAAAAATAAATATTGCGTATATGGTGTACGTTGAGACATTGCGTAGAAAAAAAAAAGGTTAAGTATGTAGATACGAACGATATAAATTATGTTATCGCGAGATATCGTCTAAAATGTGTATGATGATGTGCATGTATAGTTGTTTAAACAAAACGTTGAGTTTGTCGAATCAAAATTAGATTGAGCTTGGTTTGAAAGGTAGAATATAGTTTGTATATGTAAAGGAACATAAAGTACTCATTGGTCATGCTTAACATATTTTGTAATGATTGAAATGCTACTTTTGTAAAAAAAAAAAAAAAAAAAAGGAGTTCACGTATGTTGAAAATTGTCGGTCCCCATGAAGTCTTCTAGCCCACGTGTTTTGAAATTTGGATGACGAGTTAAGCGTTGTAGAGAAGGTTTTTTTTTTTTTTTTTTTTTTAAATAACGGGTTTGTTTCATTTTCATCAAAACATGAAATTTTGAACTTTGAAAGTTCTTGTGAAAACGTCGACCCTTAGAAAAGAAATTTAGTAAAAGAACTTAGTGATTGTTTAAAAATAATTCTAACAAAGGATTTATTGATGTTGGAAAGAGTATTTGGTAAAACGATCATATAACATCTATGAGGTCTTATAAGTAATTGAGAAAGGTTAGTTTGATTTCGATTAAGAATGGAAGTCTCTAGTATGATGATATAATGTGAACGTGTTTCAGTTAATAAATCAGATGTAAAGTTCATGGGCAAGAGATTCATTAGACCGATTAAATTGATAGGTAGCATTTCGTAAGGTTTGGAAATTCGTGTAGTAAAACGGTAAAGACATGATTAAGAATCTCGTGTATATGATTTGAGTGAAAATGGATGGTAGAATAAGAAGTACGTTTGATAAACAATGTATTTTGAAATCGCTATAAGTAGGTATTTTGAATAATGATAAATGATTTAGGTATAAAACATGATCGGGTTTGCATAATAAAATATTTTGAAAGAGAAGTTTTGGGTAACGGTCACCTAAGTAAGGGAATCACCCCTAACTCGTTGGTGAGGTCGTTTTAAGGGAAGAGGGGTGGAGTCAATCGTCAAGGTAAGGAAGTCACTCCAATCTCGATGATACCTCTCCACTAGTTGTTACAAGGAATATGAATTTAAATTATATGAAAATCATGCATATATAAATGTATCGAAAAGGTTCGATATGTTGTGCGTGTGAAAAGAGAAATCAAAGGTAAACTCGAGGTTGAAAGATTGCATCGTATAAAATGAACAATAGAAACACATGTTTAACCAAAGTTTGGAGTGTTCCAAATGGAACTTTGACTAACCAAAGTGGTCGAAAAGTCTTTTGAATTTGAGGAGCATGCTTTGGCCTAATAGGTAAAATACTCTCGCCGACAAGTCGGTTAACGGTATTTACCCTTCCGGTTACTACATGTCCCAAATCAATCGAAATTTCGAGACTTGGCGGGATTTATGAAAAAATCAAGGAGTGGAACTAGTCGACAAGGTGCGGGTTTCACCCCTATCTTGACGATTTCGTATCCTAAGTGTGGTTGGTACTCGTCGGGTCAAAATTTAAATTTCGACATGTTGACGAGGGTCCACTAGAATTTGAAATTTGAGATTTGCCATTTAGATGTGGATTTCACTCCTAGCTCAATGGCGATATCTCGTGTAAAAAGAAGAATAGATAGATTGAGAGTCGTTCACTAAATTGTGGGTTTCACGCCTATTTTGGTGAATTCGTCTCATTTGTACAATATGAGTGTTGTCGGATTTAGAATAATCGAGTAAAATGCATGAGGGAAGTGTGTGTTGAAGGAAATACACAAGCAAGTATAAACACATAAGAAAGCATATCAAGAATGGTAGTTAAATAATGAAATGATAAAACAAGTGTTAACACATAATAGAACAAGCTTTAATGCGTACGAATAACATGTCAAATATTACACATGAGTAACATACATGTTTAAAAGAGCATAAATAAGTAACAAATAAGGTATCATGTAGTAGTCCAAGCAAAGCATACGAATAAGGCTCTAAAACTATAGACTAGGTGAAATCATTCCTACTTTTCCTAATTCCCTATAGTTATGGCTCTGATACCAATCTGTCACACCCCAACCAATGGCGGAAACATCGGGATGAGACGAAGTGTGAAGATTGCTCGAGACATCATAACGCTATTTGTGACAATAATTTAATAATCCAAATTTCATTTCCAAACTTCAAGTAGTCATCAATACAAGATCCCAAATAACAACAAGTTTAATCAAAATAACAAACCAACATAACCAAAATTCGATACAACATATTTAAATCTAACGTCTAAAGTGTGTATCTAGGCATCGTGCTACCTCTTTCGTTTCATCATCATCAACCTGTAACATGTTTAAAAATACTATTCAATGCAAAAGCAAAGGCGAGTATACAAGTTTGGTACATACATAGCATAAGATAAAAGTGTGAACAATCCCTCATAGCATGCATGCGATTCAAGATAAACATTAAATATGGCATGTGTCTAACATATCAAACCAAGAAAACGCAACTTGCTCATGACATAACCAAAGTTTCAGTAGAGGCGGGTCGTTAATCCTATAGCGCTACATATGTCAAGGTTTGGCTCGTACGAAGTTAATGATAAGTTCTACACATAAGAATCACCCAAATTTAAAGTATCAAGCCATCACATATACAAGCATGTTATAGGAATGTTCATGTGTTTAGACAAAAGTTCATGTGTAAGTTTCAATAGGTAAACATGTTACACCCCAAAAGTGATAAAAGTAAAAACGGGGGATACGAGTATACTCACAAAGTTTGCATATGTTTTCCGATTATCCAATTGTTGACGAGTAGAGATTTAGAGTCCGAATGTATAAGGGTTAAAGTTCAAGTATGTTTAGAGTCGAGATTCGGTGTTTAAAACAACATAAAAATAAGATATGAGAATAACATAGAAAATAATCATTTAGTACATATGATGCTTGTTCTTGACACTAGGAAACTCGAAGGAGTTTAGATGTTTTCATGGAACAAGGTTCCATTAGAATCGTGACAAGTTATCATAGTCTAGGATGATGTAATCTAGTACCCCGACATATGAACACTAGTTCATCATCAAAGATTCGATTATTCGAATAATATATTTAGGTTATATAATATATGTCCAATAGTTCAAGCATGAGGTAGAAGATTAAAATCTTCATTTTGGTACCTCTAAATGTCATAGAAGTCATGTAGGAGGTAGGAAGATCAAGTCTTCCATTTAGGCACCTCTATGTGTTCACCACTACACTTGATGTAAAAAAAACAACCAAGGAGGGTCATGAACATACAATAAAGAATAAGAAATATACACACTAACTAAGAGAAATCATCAAATCATGTGAGGATTGTATGTTTGGACAACCCAAGTTGTTCCATAATCACTCATGTATCAAAGACAAAGTTTGACATGACTTGTGGGTTAAAAACCCTAAACAAAACACCAAGTTTATGAGGTTTAATCCTCTGATTTTAAATGTCTCAACCTTGTTTTTAAGCTTAACCAACCATGGGATAAGTTGTAAGCATTAGGACATAGGTATGAGATGTGTTGGACACAAGTTGCATAGGTTTAAACAAGTTTTTGATGAACATAAAAACAAACAGAAAGTTTATGGACTATTTCGGGGCATTTCCAGGTCTGATTTCTCCAAGGAGAAGTCTAGGAATCGAACCCCATGATTATACAAGCAAGTAGGAAAAAGAATCGAGTGAATCGGATAAGAATTGAGTGAGTTATGCTCATTTTCGTGAAGGGGTGTCAATCTACTCGAACCTTTGCTTTCAGCTACGGTTTGGAGGATGTTTTGAGAGTTTTTAGTGTTGCAAAAGTGGTAGGGAGGCTGGTTATAAGTGGTATTTATAGGGGGGAGGATTAGGGTTTCAATGGGTTGGGCTTTGGAAGTGTTTAGAAGGGGTTACACCTTGAAACTAGCCCACAAGATATGGGCTGAATTTTGCTGAATTGGGGCTGCCATATTTCTTTATTTTTTTATTTTTTTAAAACATTATAATGAGTAATTTTGTTAGTTAAGTTGTGTAATAATGTGCAACAATGTTTCCCCTAACTTGTAACAAGGTGAAATATGAAATAAAACATGATTTAACTAGGTAAAAAGTGTAATGTACAAGTTTTATTTACGAAGCAAGTTCTGTATTTTACAACGATTACAATGAAAGAATGGTTATAAGAACACAAGATTTCCAAAGTTAGAATTTCACGTAAGGTTTCTAAATGTAGGAAGTTTGAAAACGCAGGGCGTTACACCAGACCCCTAGATAAACTGGTTGGAAGACACCATTCAGCAACAAAATGTGACTTGGGTTGACACGAGGGCGAGTGAAGCTTATGTAAGTCTTATTCTTTTGTAAATATATGTTTTTAGCACTTACTAACATGGTTTTAAAAAACGGCCGAGGCGTACGCCCTGAGGCGGAATGACAAGAAAACGTACTTGATATTAGTTGTAGACTATTTGTTAAATCATATGCTTAGTATTGAAATTAGAATATGTTTGCTGCTGTTATGAAATCTATATTGCTGCTGACCTGCTGTTAATTAGAATCGGATTAAAACTAAAATCCGTTAATGAGAATCTCTTTGTTGAATCAGATGCTAAGTTCAGATTTTAATGTTGTATAGAATCTGTTTGCTGCTGTTAATGGCTCTATTAAGCTGTAATGTTATTTAGAATCTGTTTGACTGTTTAAGTTGTTTAATGACTGTTATTTAACCCGTTTAAACTGCCGTATTTTTATTATAATATAAATATTTTGCTGCTGTTATGAAATCTAGATTGCTGCTGACCTGCTGTTAATTAGAATCGGATTAAAATTAAAATCCGTTAATGAGAATCTCTTTGTTGAATCAGATGCTTAGTTCAGATTTTAATGTTGTATAGAATCTGTTTGCTGCTGTTAATGGCTCTATTAAGTTTTAATGTTATTTCGAATATGTTTGACTGTTTAAGTTGTTTAATGACTGTTATTTAACCCGTTTAAACTGTCGTATTTTTTATTATAATATACATATATGTATGTATATAATTTGTATATTTATTTATTAATACCGCCTCGGCCTTACGCCTCGTTTCGCCTCGGCTTACGCCTCGTGAGGCGAAGGGAAAACGCCTTGAAACTCGTTTCCGTCCTTTTAAACCTTGCTTGCTAATACGATTATAAAATTTAAAGTAGTAATTGTTCTATATTTTTATCGCAGAGCACATATGATAAATATGTTGTTGATAAATATGGAGAGGATACTAGCTTACACCCTGAATTTGATATGGAATTGTGGCCACAAACGGTCGGTGGAAATAAAAAGGGTAGATTGTATGGCATTGGCAACATTGCTGACCCGCATAACGTGATTCCGGGAGCATCGTCAATGCCGATTACCCATAGTTCAAATCCGCAAGAGAGAAGTGACAGTGACAAGGTTCGTAATACTTTAGTAAAAAACTACATTTTTATGTGATAAAAGACTAATAGTAAGTTATTTAAATGTATCAGCTTATATTGAGTTAGGTTTGTTTGTAATGTGCTATTACATCCCCCATTTAGATGTAATGAACTTCATATAATGTGTCATGTTATAAGGCGTGATAATGGATTTTAATGGGTCATTTTTGCTTTGGATGTTTTAGGTGCAACGTTTGAAGGAAAAAATTGCGGAGTTGGAACAAGATAAGTTAGAGAAGCATGCGGTGATGGAGAAAATCGAAGAAAGTGCGAGGTTGTACGCCGAAATGAATGAGAGAATTCAATTGCTGTCACAAAACCCGCCACCAACTTAGATATGTTGAACTTTATTGTATTTCTTTTGGATCTTTATCGTTGCTTTGGGTTAATTTAGATCTTTATTGTTACGTTGGGATAACTTGGATCTTTATGATGTTACTTTTGTTATGTTTGAAACTTTGAGTTATTCTATTTGGTTTTGAGTTTTTAATCTTTGGTATAGTTTTTTATGTTTATTGAGATTTGATTATAATGTTTAGTGGCAAAAAGTAGTATACAATTGGAAAATTGAAGACCAAATGTGTAGCTAAATCTGCTTCAAAAACCTTGCAAAACCCATAGCTATACTCATAGCAAAATTGAAACGAAATTCGTAGCTAAATTCGGTAACAAAATGAGTAGCAAAAGATAGCAAATTTCCGTAGCAATCCCTAGCATATATGTAGCAAATTTCATAGCTAAATTGCAACAAATCCGTGGCAAAAATAGTAGCAAAGTCGTAGCAAATTGTCTACGCCAAAGCGTAGCTAGCATCCATAGCGAAAACAGCTCCGTAGCTAATAATCCGTAGCCAAAAAATGGTAACAAAGTTCCGTAACTAAAAAACCGTAGCTAAAATCCATAGCAAAAAGACTCCGTAGCTAATAATCTGTAGCAAAAAATGGTAGCAAAGTTTCGTAGCTAAAAAACCATAGCAAAAAACCATAGCAAACATTTTTCGTAGCGAATCTGTAGCTAAAATAGCGATGTCACTTTTTGTAGCTAAACTCGTCGCAAATATAATTTTTCGTAGCGAAAGTTCGTAGCAAATAAATTCGCGACGAGACTTGTAGCTATGGACCAAATCCATGGCAAATCCGTAGCAAAATGGGTGTTAGCTACGTATTTGCTACGGATTTGACCGTAGGAAATACCTATTTTTGTAGTAGTGTCTTTTCTTCCATTTCAAGGCTTGGAACACCTCTAGGAGTGTATCCACAAGTTTACCATGGTAAACTAAGGTGGAACATCACCAATTTGAGATCCAAACTTTCTGTTTTGGAAGATTATCTTTGTTAACTTTTATAAAACTTATGATTTCTTATGCAATCTTATACCTACCTTGCTTCTAATCAAGTCTATGGTTAGTGAACTTGTGTATGGTTGATTCTTATGAGTTTAGACGTGCAAAAACCCTCTAAACTTTCTGTTTTGATAGGGTTTAAGATAACCCACAAGTGTTGAAATCATCCAAGTCTACCATAGTTCATATGGCAAGACTTGTGTTTGATGAAAGTGTGAACCTTAGAAGCCATGGCTATCCTAACTTGTTCCACACCTCAGTTGATGTTTTATCTTGCTATTCTAAGTAGCTTACTAGTCTTAAAGTAACACAACCCCGTCCAGCCTCCAACACTTGGTTCATTCCTTCCATGTTGAGACGGCACACCCGGGTTGATCTTACTTGCTACTTGATGAAATGTTAGATAGTTGTATATTTCTTTTTTCATTCATGACCATCCGAATCATCCTTGTGATGATTTGTGCATTGGTGAATTCATACAGTTAGGTTAAATTTACCTTCATGCTTGACTTATATGACATCCATGACAATCATGATGGACTTTGTTTTAGGACTACTATATAAAATATATGAATATATATATATATATATATACATATACATATAGCCGAACTCATGATACTAATCGGTTTATGATTAGGTATCATGAACTTAGGTTACTTTATCTAATGTTCTAAGTTTCTCGTTTTCGATTGTAATGGGCAAACTAGGACCCATGAAATCACATAAAAACTTAGTTTCAAAACGAGTAAGTAGACAAGATATATTTTTACGAATACATACTTTTTGTACTTGAATTCTAAATCCCGAATCCAACCACTCCATAAACTCCGAATGACCATACACCTCCGTTTCCCCATTCTCAACAACTCCTCAATTCGCGGATAATCAGAAAGATTTGCAAAACCGTGAGTATACATGAACCCTTTTTACTTTTACACTTATGGGTGCAATATGTTTATTACTTTTAAACACACGCAATCACATACTTTATGCTTAAATCATAAACAAACAATCCAACATACATGCTTAATACGTTATGCTTGAGTTCGTATACATTGGAACATTCTTTTGCTTTATACTTGTCATTAACTTCGATCAAGCCTCCCTTAACATGTATATCGCTATAGGAGTAACGCACCACCCATATTTTTGAGGTCATGTTAAGTTACATACAGAACGTCTTATCGTTGCTACGATAAGATTACGCTAGCGGTAAACTTTGGGTTAACATCTATAGTTGCATGCTAGTTATACGTTAATTCTTGATAACAATTTTGTCATGTGGATTTGTTCAAACTTTTATATATATGCTAGTATTCAAACTTGTGCGCTCGCTAATACTTTTTGTATTGAACTATACTTTAATACGTGTTGCAGGATGTTGATGATAATGATGATGCACGGAATCTAGTAGGATGCCTAGAAACACATCTTAAACCTTGATACTTGTTGTATTTTATTTTGTTTCAAACTTGTTGTAATTCTATTTCGAACAATGTACTTGATGTTAGCAATGAAATGAAATTTTTTTGTTAAATACTTTTCACATTTAGCGTTATGAAATATCTTGCAATCTCGTTTTTGTGTCACTCCGATGTTTCTGCCATCGGTTGGGGTGTGACAGTGGGTTTCAAAGAAGCAAAGTCAATATCTGAGGCTAGCGAGTTTCAAGAACTTGCAATTGAAGTCATGGTCTGAAATAGGGCTGTTCATGAGCCGAGCCGAGCCGAGCCAGGCTAAGCTCGGGCTCGGCTCGATTATAAACCGAGCTGGCTCGGCTCGGCTCGGATTTGAAACCGAGCTGAAAATCTAAGCTCGGGCTCGGCTTGGTTTTAAACCGAGCTAGCTCGGCTCGGCTTGGTTTGGCTCGATTTTATTAAAAAAAACAAATATATACCTCTTAAAATTTAATAGCCTAAAATATTATTCAATAATTTAAAAGAATGTATTCAAAATAAGTTCAACCTAATACAAATCAAATCAAAATCAAGTTTAACAACGTAAAATAAGTTTTAATTTCAATAAAATTCAATATTAGTTCATTAGTATGGTAATCAATCTTCAAATATGCCATAAATATCAAATTACAAACCTATATACATGTAAATAATAATCAGTTTTTTTGTAATATATTATAATGTATATAAAATTAAAACTTATTATAAGTAAAATAATTCGAGCTAAACAGAGCCGAGCTACAAAGCGAGCCAAACCGAGCCAGCTCGGCTCGTTACGAGCCGAGCCGAGCTAGGCTCACTTTCTAACCGAGCCGAGCCGGCTCGGCTCACTTTTAAACCGAGCCAAATCGAGCGAGCTTTTTCCGAGCTAAATCCGAGCGAGCTTCGAGCGAGCTCCGAGCTGCGAGCTTTTTGAACAGCCCTAGTCTGAAATTGAAGTCAAGATCCGGGGCTTGTGATTTATCCGGTGGCTAGAGTTTCACCATATGGTTGGTGGCCGGTTAAAAGGTTCGTTGTTGTGGTGGTGTTCGGTGGCTACAAAGGTGATTACAAACGTTAATGGTTGTAGTGTGTGTGTGCGCGCGTATTAAAGAGGCAATAATGTGTGTGTTGCAAGGTGGTGTTGAGTTGGTGGGATAACAACCCGATCTAAGTATAGAGGGTGGGGGAGGGGGGAGTGGCCGGAATTTTTGTTTCTCAGATATAGAGAAAAGGGGGGTAATGAAGAACTCACTGGAAAAGAAACACTTATTGCATCGCTAATGAGGGAATTGGATTTCTCACAAACCATAGAACGGTAAAGGATGCGATTAGGGAATTAGTTTTAAGGATTTATATATATATATATTATTTGTTAAATACTTTTTGTTTTATTTTTTATAAATAAATTGGTAAAATGACTAAAGTGCTCTCATGTACAAGGCACATGACCAGCCTTAACTGAAAATTTTAACCGAGTTAGTGACAAAGGACAGTCGGTGCAAAGTTTTTAAAACGTAAAGAATGGTTCTTGTAATTTCAAAAAGTAAAAAACGTTCATTACAATTTAGTATAAACATAAAGGACAAAAGTTTAATTTACCTCAATTTAAAAGGAGTTTAGGGTTTTCAGAGGTAAAGATATAATTTCACCTTACAATTTATGGAGAAATAACAGGAGAGACGCAAAGAGAAAAAAAATTGTAAATCACATAGATACAAATTATGAAAAATAAAAGAGTGGGATGAATAATGATCCCGTCATGTAACCACGAGAACTTAAATTGCAATTTATTTTTAAATAAATAAATATAAAATCCATAACCTAGAAGTAGCCTCCCATGTTTTACCGTATTTGTATGGAACTATTTCTTTCACGTCTAGGGTTTCCCAAGATAAGACAAGAATACCCACAACAACCTTTGAACCACCCCCACCCCTCCTTTTTTTTTCTATTTTTTACATCTGATCCCCCTAATATTATCAGCATTTCTTTGATACCTCTTAAATCCAGCAAAAATCTTTACCCACGCAAATTCATTCAAAATGCACATAAAAAACATGTTCAGAAGAAGAAAATGGAGAAAACCCATGTATCATATCACTTGTTTACGACGGTGGTTTTGGCATTGTGAACCGCAGTTCGTGGTGGTGTTGCTTGGCAGCATAAGCCAGAAGTCCTGTGGTGGGTGATGCTCCGGCGGCGATGATGACGGTGGTGATATTGGCTGGGATGGCTCAATCTAGATTTAGTGGTAGAAGGTAGAAACTACATATGCTATGTTTAGTTATCCTAACAGCTTTCATAATTAAGCATAGCTTTTGTTATGACAGGTTTGACCTTTTGATTTATATATATTTTTTTGTTATTTATTATTTGCAATACCAAAAATCACGTTAAATAGTTGGTTAGTATTAAGTGTCACCTTCTGTTAATTTTCCTGACTTAAAAACATCCCATCTAAACCGGTTATGCTAAAGATTTACTGGTAAGATCGGTTGAACCGGTTATGTTATAGTCTTGTTTAAAAATTATTTGTAAGTAGGTAACTTAAGTTTTATTTTTCCTTAAAGATGGCCATTTTTTTGTCAAAATTTTAAAATATTTTTATTAATGTCTGAGGTGGGGTAAAATAGGATTTTATGTCTGATGGTTAATCATCCGGCCATGCCTTCTGCCCATACAACTGTCTTGTCACTGTGACACACGCTTCTCCATGCATCTATTTTAACCTTTTCTTTATGTTTTATCCTGCACATCAATATTACTTTTAGAGGTGCTTCCGTAAAAGTTGCAGGCTTTCGGACAATTGGTTAAACATATATAATCGATACTTTTGTCATGCCAAACTAAAAATCCATACAAATATTTAATGAGGATTGTAATTTAGGGTTTTATTTGTGTACGGTTGTGGGTTGAAGGTTTGCCGTTGATGGATTTTGTATGTTGAAAAACCAAGAATAATATATCATTTGTGTTAAAAAAATGTTAACCCATAGCTTAGTGGTCTAGTGACATTAGTGATTGATTTTTACAAATGTAATTCGAGTTTAAATCAATCATGTCGTGCTCATGTAGTGTTACGGGCCAATTCGTTTAATGTTTAATTGAGTATATGCGCATTACCTAATGTCTGGTGACTTAATAACAATTTAAAAAACTCATGTCTTCGGTTCAAATTAACTTTTTTTTGTTCTTTTGTTGTTAATTGTGTTTTTTGATCATATTTGTTCTTTGTTTCTCTTTCTCAATTAATAAACTTGGGTTTATGTAGTTAGCGAAAGGGATGGAAAGAATCTAATAATTGGCAAGTAGTGAGGATATGCAATTAGAAGTAATGAATAACATACTTTCAGTCAAGTAAAGTTTTTTTTTCTTTTTCTCTAGGGTAGAAATTGCTAGCACACGAGTATAACATTTTGAACAATGAGGGATGTTTTCTTAGTACATAACATTGTTGGTTACTAATGTGGACACGGTCACTCTACTAAATGCATTCTTGTTAATCAATTTGTTTCTTCAAACTTATTTGGTTCTTATGAATGTTACAACATAAGAGGAGTCACCAAGTTCTATAATTGGTCTCTTGCTAGATTGTTGCAACTCTTTCTCATAGTTTAAGTACATCATTTATAGCTTCAGGTTATATGCTTCAGAAAAAGGCAAAGAATGAACTTATTAGACTGGAAGGTATGGAGGAGGCAAGTCCTCCAAGGATGGGTCGTCACGTTACCGCCACGTAGGAGTGGCTTGGAGGGGATGGACCTAAGGGGGTGGAGGATGAACCCCTTTGTGTATGTATGTATGTATGTATGTATGTATGTATGTATGTATGTATGTATGTATGTATGTATGTATGTATGTATGTATGTATGTATGTATGTATGTATGTATGTATGTATGTATGTATGTATGTATGTATGTATGTATGTATGTATGTATGTATGTATGTATGTATGTATGTATAGGTATATGTGAGAGAAGAAAGGAGAAGGAGGCCCGGCAACTTCGGCTGTGGGCTGCTGGTGAGGCCGGGACAGAAGGGAGGGGGGCGGTGTGGGGGACCGGCGCCGGGGCTCGCCGGGCCTAAGCCGGCCCCCATACCGTTCAGTCTTATTAAGATGTAGGGGTTGTTTGTTTAATGGTTCAGACTACTTACTAGTTCAGCACTTAAAACTATCCCATTGGTGACATTTCTTTAGATTGGTTGCCACTTGGCAAAATAATATTGGTTATATTAAAATTAAAAAAAAGAAAAAGAAATTGAAACACACAACCAGGTTGTTGGAGCAACCTAGGTCATGACCCAAAACCATACTCAACTTCATCCATTTGTCCAAACTTGATTGATGCACCGTTTTTATTAATTACTATTTCCCTCATCAATTGAATTACTCAAATAACATTTTATAATTACACTTATAAGAAAAACTAAATATACAATATTATTTAAAATAATATTCTGAACATCTCGATATAAGTTTTATTAAAAACAGATTTTGTTTAAAAAACGCATTTTTAATATAAAATAAATATATACTTAATGAAAGTTGGTTTGGGTTGGGTTGTTAATGGGAATGAAAGGTTGAGTTGTGTAGATTCAAGAAAGAGAAATTAGTTTTTTATTAAGGATTGAGTTGAGTTGGGTTGTGAATGGGGATAGTCTAATGGTTCAGACTGTTTGTTTCGCGAGCACATGTCTGAATGGTTTAGACATTTGCCTCTGAATGGTTAAGTATTATACTAAGTCTGAATGATTAAGACCTCTAATCTGAATTGGTCAAACATTTGTCTCTAAGCGGTTAAGCATTATACTGTCTATTAATGGTTCAGACCTCTTAATGGTTCAGCACTTAATGGTTCAGACCTTTTACTGATTCAACACTTAACCATTCAGAACTTGCCAAACAGCCCCGTAGTGGTTATTTAATTAAGGGAGAGATGTTTAGAAAGGGAATTTCACGTGAGAAGAAAAGAAATAAATGATATGATTGTAAAACAATAAATAGTTTATAACTCATTTTATTAATTATTTTTTGGGAAATTGGCCTGTAATAGTCTCTAGTAGACATTATTGACCATTGGCCGTCCCACTTTTGGATATCACCCATGTCAGTCCAACCTTTCACCTATTTGTCCTCCACCGTTCTCCCGTTAAAGAAACTTAATGGAGTTAATTTTTTTTCGAATTACAAACAAATGTTTTAGGGCTTTTGCTCAGAATGACGATACAATTCGATTGATGTAAAATTTACCTCGAAACGGTGCTCCAAACGATGACAACGGTGCTTCAATCCGGGTGTTTAAACTTCCAATTAAAAAAATCAAGTTATTTGGAGCACCGTTTCGATGTAAGTTTTACATCAATCGACTTGTATCATCGTTCGGATCAAAAGCCCTAAAATATCTGTTTGTAATTCGAAAAAACTTAATTCCGTTAAATTTTTTTTAACGGGGGACCGATGGAGGAAAAATAGGTGAAAGGTTGGACTGGCAATGGAAATAACTAAAAGTGGGACTGTCAATGGCCAATAACGTTTACTAGGGATTATCACAGGTCAATTCCCTTATTTTTTCGTTAAATTAATTAGGTAAAAAACACATTTATCTTACACATTTTGAAATTTATATTATACATATCAATATATATATATATATAGATATATAGATATATATAGGGTTTGGGCTATATAGAAAACCCTAAAAATTTTAAGAAACCCTAGAAAACCCAACCTCCCGACATTTTTTTTTTGAAAAAAATAATACATGTAATATACATATTTTTAAGAGTTTTGGGCCAAAAAAAATAAAAATAAAAAAGCGCCGAAGGAATGTTTTTAAAAAAAATAAACAAGTTTCAGCATTTTTTGTCTAACACATGTTAGTCACAAAAGTTGCTGAAATTTGTTTATTTAAAAAAAAAAAATCCTTCGGCGCTTTTTTGTTTTTTTGGCCCAAAACTCTTAAAAACATGTATATTACATGTGTTATTTTTTTCAAAAAAAATGTCGGGAGGTTGGGTTTTCTAGGGTTTCTTAAAATTTTTAGGGTTTTTTGTCTAGCATTAGCCTATATATATATAGGGGAAGGATGTATAGAAAACCCACTTTAATTTAGGAAATCCGGGAAACTCAAAGCTCCCGATGTTTTTTTGTTTTGAAAAAATTTACACATGTTATATGCATGTTTTTAAGGGTTTTGGGCAAAAAAAAATCAAAAAAGCGCCGAGTAGATATTTTTAAAAAAAAATAAACAAGTTTTGGTGTAACACATGTTACATTCATCTGACATATTTGTAACATGTGTTACACCAAAACTTGTTTATTTTTTTTAAAAATAACTACTCGGCGCTTTTTTGATTTTTTTTGCCCAAACCCCTTAAAAACATGTATATAACATGTGTAATTTTTTTCAAAAGAAAAAAACATCGGGAGCTTTGAGTTTCCCGGGTTTTCTAAACTAAAGTGGGTTTTCTATAGATACTTACATTATATATATATATATATATATATTGACGTGTGCATATATATACATGTTTTTACAATGAATTTTACACACGAACTCGGTTTTAATATTTATAAAAATGATTTATACCTTAACATTAAAACACACACAAAAGGACAAGTGTATTCTATCATATATGTAGCAAAGTATGGGTAAGTAAGAAATTGGTAATCAGTAATTTTTATTCAATTGGCATATGCCCTTTTGCTTCATTACAAGGAATCGAAGAAGACCCAACATATATATCGAAAATAAAATGGCTTAAAACAAGCAGCCAATAAAAGCCATAAAACTATCCTAAAATAAAAGATACCAATACTCCCCCTCAAGTTGGAGCATGTAGATTTCGCATGCCCAACTTGCTCAGAAGAGAGCTGAGGTGTTGAGCTCCAAGAGCCTTGGTTAACAAATCTGCAATTTGATTTTTGGAGTCAATGTAAACTGGTTCAACTTCTCTGCTTTCAACTCTTTCACGGACAAAATAACAATCCATCTCTACGTGCTTTGTTCTCTCATGGAAGACTGGATTGTTCGCAATATGCCTAGCCGCCTGGTTATCACAAAACAAAATGGTTGGTTCTCCTTGTTTTACATCCAATTCACTTAACAACCACCTTACCCAAAGCACTTCGCTGACAGTAGCAGCCATGGCTTTGTATTCTGGCTCTGCAGACGATCTTGAAACCACCGATTGCTTCTTTGACTTCCATGATATGGGCGCTCCTCCAAGAGATAATAAGTAACCAGTTCGTGACTTTCTTGACATAGGGCATCCTAACCAATCCGCATCACAATATGACAATAAACTCATGCCACCTTCTTTTGGTAGCAATATACCTTGCCCTAGAGTGGATTTCAAATACCGCAAGACTCTAGTTGCTGTATCCATGTGGTTCTGGCGAGGGTCTATCACGAATTGGCTGAGAACATTCACTGTGTAGGTGATGTCTGGTCTAGTGGCCTGCAGGTAAAGGAGACGACCAACTAACCTCCTATATTGACTGCTATCCACCTTATCTTCTTCTTCTCCCTTTCCAAGTTTAAGATTTTGTTCCATGGGAAAGGAACTAGGTTTACACCCTTCCAGGCCGCTATCCTTCAGGATGTCTAACGTATATTTTCTTTGACTCAAGACCAAACCTTCCTTAATGCGAGAGACTTCGATTCCAAGGAAATACTTCAACGGACCCATGTCTTTGATACTGAACATCTCGTCGAGCTGATCTTTAGTGTGTTGAATTTTCACCGAGTCATTTCCAACCATGACTACATCGTCAACATATATAGGCGCAGCTACATATGACCTTTCTGGCTTATAAATGAATAGAGAATAATCAGCCTTTGACTGTCTAAACCCAAGGTCAACGAGGGCTTTTGTGAACTTTTGATACCAATTACGTGACGCCTGTTTCAGACCATAGATCGATTTTCTTAATCTACAAACACGAGTCTCCCCCTGTTTTGCAAAACCCTCTGGAATCTTCATGTAGACTTCTTCTTCTAGATCCCCATGCAAGAAAGCGTTATTCACGTCAAGTTGGTGAATCATCCAATTTCTTTTCACAACTACAGCCAACAAGGTACAGATAGTAACCAACTTTGCAACTAGTGCAATGTATCATGATAATCAACCCCTTCGAGTTGAGTGAAACCCTTCGCCACCAATCTCGCCTTGTATCTATCCACCTCTCCGTTTGATTTGTACTTGATTTTGTAAATCCACTTTGAGTCAATCGCCCTTTTGTTTTTAGGCAACGCCTCAAGGGTCCAAGTACGATTTTGTTCAAGCGCCTTGATTTCTTTCTTCATGGCTTCTCACCATTCATGGTCCTGTGATGCTTGACGAAAAGTCTTGGGCTCATCGTGTGAATCAATAGCCGACAGGAAAGCCTTATGAGTGGAAGAAAATTTATCATAAGAAATGTAATGAGCTAGAGGATGTACCGTGGATGAACTTTGATTAGCCGTGGGCCGTGTGTGGTCTATCGATGGGGGAAGCTTGACATTGTAATCATTGAAGCGTGCTGGTTGGGTTCGAACTCTGGACGATCGAACGTGGGCATCTTCTTTGTTTTGAACCAAAGTGTTTTGTTCAGGAGGACCAGCGGTGTTTTGCATTTCATGTTCCGTAGTTTGTGCATCATTAAGATCTTGACCATTAATGTTAGAGGTGTTCAATGATGCCTCAACCAAATCTTCATAGCTAATGGTCTCGGCATCATTCTCGTGACCGTGGACATTGTCACCATTCTGATTCTCTTCGTCCCCATTAACGTGAGGGGTGACTAAGGGTTCGCCTTCATTTGTTTCGTTGTAATGCGAAGGTGGAAAATCAAAAAGCTTCTTATTTTCTTCTTTGTCAATACGATCCATGCACTTGAAAGGAAATACTTTTTCAACAAATTTCACATCTCTTGACACCACTATTTTGTTATCGGTAATGTCATATATTTTGTACCCTTTTGTTCCTGGTGGATAACCTAAAAATACCCCAGGTTTCCCTTTCCATTCAAATTTGTCTCCCTCCGTGTCGGTGATGTGTGTCGGTGTGTATTATATTTTTGATGTATTTTTAAGCCCCTTTTTACACTTTTAGCCAAGTTTTAAATTTATAAAACACGATATTTACTAACACTAAACACACATATGGGCAAGTGCACCCATCGTGGACGTAGTATAGTGTTGGTAAGATACCGAGGTCGTCCAAGGACACAAGAGCTTTTAATACCGGTTTATCCTCAACGTCTAACCAAATCAAAAAGTGAGAAAAATATTTTAAACTAAGAAAAATAAAAACTAACTAAATGCTGAAAAATAAAATAAAATAAAAACAGATAGACAAGATGAATCACTTGGATCCGACACTGGTATTAGTATAACCTTTGATTATTTTTGCACTTTTGCACTTGTTTAAGAGATTATCTTAGTTATTGTAGTAGGCCCCTCTTTTGAAGGCGACGTTACCCTCGGCTAAGTAGTCTGAGTCAGCAGGGATACAGTCCTAAATAGCCGGGTTATAGTATTAATAGTAGTTAACTTATGAGGGGGTCAAAGAGTTTGGATCCCCGCCATCCAATACCTATGGGCATTGAAGGAGATCCTACTAAATTTGACCCAGGTCCCAAGCAGGACCTCTAAACGCTGAACAAGGGCAAGACCCTTACCAAACCGTTCCCTTAACCCCCGACCAGGTAGCCAACATACCTCCATATAGACCGTGGAGATATGAATGGTGAAAATCTTTTATTTTATATAGACAGTAAAATAACGCCAAGACACCACGGACAAACGATAAGGAAAGATCACCTTCAACATAAGTAACTAGTTATTAAAGTCATTAATACAAAACCAAATAAAAAGTGCAAAAGATTAAAAATAAAAAGTATTATACTAAACACTTGTCTTCACCAAGTGATGTAAGAGACTTAGGCAAACATGGCCTTGATTGTCAAGAACTCTTACTATCAATCTTGGATCCCGAGACGACTCACACACTCTACGATGGACAATGGATGATGGTGGTGGATGATGGTGTTATGGTGGTGGTGGGTGGTGGATGAAGTGTGAGAGAGGTGGTGTGCCAAGGGATGAGAGAGAATGAAACCAAGCTCCTCTATTTATAGGCTGAACAGAAGGCTGGACACGGCCCCGTGTCCGCTGGACACGGCCCCGTGTCCGCTGGACACGGCCCCGTGCCCGTCTGACATTCTCTCTCTTCATTAATTGTAATTGCGAATTACAATTAATGCGCCTGCTGTACTTTCACCACGCCCCCGTGCCCGCTGGACACGGCCCCGTGGTGGGCAATGGAAGCTTCTACTGGTTTGTCTTTTCTGCTGCTTCCTGGGCACGCCCCCGTGTTCGCTGGACACGGGGCGTGTTCAGACTCTGTTTCTTCTCCTTTGCCTTGGGAGGTGCCGTTGAGGGTCCGGGCAGTCTACTTTTGTTCCTTTTCTTGTATTTATGGTAGAATTAGTTGTCTTTTTGCTTCTTTTGTGATTTTGAGCTCATTTCATCCTGAAAATACAAAAGGAAGACAAAAACACTCTTTTTCCAACATTAGTACTTAAAAAGGGTTAGTTTTATGCCTTAATTGATGTGATTTATATGTTGCATTTTACACACATCAAATACCCCCACACTTGAACTTTTGCTTGTCCTCAAGCAAAACTCTTTAAATGTGGCTTACACTCCCAAATGGAATAGGTAGAAGAGAAGTTTTTTTAGCTTGTCCTAGAGTGTCGGGAATCCAAGGTCTTTATAAGTTTTATTTTTATTTATTTACAATCCTATTCGTTATGATTTATTTTGAACGTTTCATAAGATAAATTACTTATTTGGGCATAGCATGCCTTATTAAAATTCCATTTATATACAAGTTCACATACCTCACGGGAGATCACTCAACACTCGGCCGAAGGTGTATATTTTTAGTGAATCACTCGAGAGCGGCATGGAACTTACGCCTTCCATAGGCTTGCCAAGCAATCAATCCTCCTCCTTTTTAACTTTTTACCTTTGTAAATATCAAGAGGACTTTTGGGTGAAGGGTTAGGCTTGGGTTAAAGGTGGGTGGTTGGTTAGTGGTTAGTAAAAAGGGCGAAAATCGTAAAAGCGTCGGTTTTCGTAAAATGCCTTGTCTTTAGCGACTTTTTATTTTGAAGTATTTCTCCAAACAAGCTTTTATATAGCTTTTGTTTGTTTTTGACTTCATTCATATATATATATATATATATATATATATATATTTCATCACATAAAAAAGGCGAGTTTTACGAAAAACCGAGCTTGTTACTAAAATAAAGGGTGAAAAATAAAAAAGGTTTTTGGTGGGTGAAAAGGGTTTTTGGGGTAATGAAATGAAAGGTTTAGGCTCAAAGGGGCTATCTAGGGGGATTTTGGGTAGGTGATTAAAAAAAAAAGTTAAAAATAATGGTGTTGAAAGAAAAATGGTTAGTCCTAATGCCTCCATCATTTACTTACTTGGGTTTAAGTTGGTAAGGACCAGGAAGGTATCGTCGTGGCAAGTTCTAGATTTGTAAGAACCAAGCGGCTATTCACACAAGAAACGAAAAATGAGCATTTAGTCTAAATATGTATATTTTTATGCTCAATAAAGGCTCAAAACTCACTTTTGTGGGAATGGGTTTTTAATGTGATCAAGTATATATAATCGAATTTTTAACTAGACTTGTTATGCCGTTTCATAATTTTCTTATGTTGGTTCTTTGTTATCACGACGCTATCGGTTGTAAACTTGTAAAAATATAACCTTTTTAGAACTTGTTATTCCCAACTTAAACTAAGACAAGTAAATAAAAAAATGAAAAAAAAAATTTGAAAAAATTTGGGGTGTTTAGCGGTTCCAATAGAGTTTTGTGTAAGGCTTGTGTTTAGGATTTTGCAAAATTTCAAGGTTTTAGCATCCCCCCCACACTTAAATTACACATTGTCCTCAATGTGTCCAAAAATAAAGTTTTTGGTTGATTAGAATGTGTAAAAGTAAGTTAAAAAGCAAAGATTTATGTTACTAGCATCCTGGACACGGCCCCGTGGTGACCGGGCACGGCCCCGTGGTCAAGTGCCAGTAACGAAAATTAGAGAATTGAAACAGAAGCCTGGACACGGGGGCGTGTCCGCTGAACACGGCCCGTGTCCAGTTACCTGAACTGGGTGATTTTTTGCAGGGGGCTCAGCATGGGGCCGTGTTGGTTGGGCACGGCCCGTGTTGAGCCTTCTGTGATGGAGATTTTTGTCGGGTTGCTCTGTTCTTCTTGCATGGTTCCATTTTTCTCGTTCCCTTTTTCATCCATTACCACCATGAGTGTGTTTTATTCTACAAAAACTAAAAGATTAAACTAAACTAAGGATAGTTCCGCGGAATGCCTCCGTGGTGCGCCACGTTTATAAGGGTCCTTGGCTAGACCCGATTTGGGGTTATATATCTTCTAAGCGGGATGCCTTGCTTCCCATGTTACACCGTCGGAGAGCAGCATCCAAGCTTGAATCAATAACCTTCATGTAGTTTACTGGGTCGTCGTCCTCTATTCTTTTCCCAACTCCGAACTTCACTTCATCATCCCCATACCTCAAAGTCAGTGTCACGTCATTCATGTCTACCACCGCTTGTGCTGTGGCAAGGAAGGGTCTCCCTAGTATAAGGGGGACCTCGGTGTCTTCCTCCATATCGAGTATGACAAAGTCAACTGGATAAACGAATCTGCTTACCCTTACCAAGACATTCTCGATGACACCTTGTGGGAACTTGACGGATCGATCAGCGAGTTGTATGCTCATTTTTGTAGGGCTCGTGGTTCCCAAGCCAAGCCTTTTGAACATTGATGAGGGCATGAGGTTAATGCTAGCCCCTAGGTCGGCCAAGGCATTGCGAACGGGCGATTCCCCTATTGAGCATGGAATAGTGAAACTTCCGGGATCAATTTTCTTTTGGGGTAGTTTATTGAGTACGAGGGCAGAGCATTCTTCGCCTAAATTAACTAATTGCAAATTTTCAATTTTCTTTTTATGTGTAAGGAAGTCCCTCATAAATTTAGAGTATTTGGGCATTTGGGTTAGGACTTCGATAAAAGGAATATTGGCATGCAATTGTTTTAACAAACTTTCGAATTTTGCGAATTGCTCATTGGTCTTTTGACGAATTAACCTACCGGGGTACGGAACTCGAGGAGCCTTGGTAGGCTCTGGTGATGGAGGAGAGTTCTTTTCCTGCAGAGGTGTTGGCATTGTTTCTTCCGTGGATGGCGGTACTTCTGCAGGCCCTACGGTGCGGTTTCGTAGTGTGATGAGGTGAACTTACGCCTTTGGGTTTGTTTCGGTATTGCTAGGTAATGCGCCTTGCGGTCTCTCGGAAAAATTTTGAGCTATTTGATTTATTTGTTTTTCTATGTTTTGAATGCTAGCTTGTTGATTCCTAAAATTAGATTCTAATTGTAGAAATCTTTCCGAGTTTTTCTTATCAGTGTCAGAGACGAGGCGAGATATAGTATCTTCGAGCCTTTCTCGTCCACCTTGTTGTTGAGTGAAATTTTGTGACTCATTTCTTGATTGCTGAAAGTTTGTTCGTTAGGTTTGTTGGTTACTACTATTGCCAGGTTCCCTCCAACCAAGGTTTGGGTGGTTTCGCCATCCTTGGTTGTAAGTTCCCGTTGGGGGACCCGACGGCCTAGGTCTATTATCAATGTAGTTTACCATTTCTTGTTGATCGTCCGTTTCTTTCATGCAACTCCAATTTTCATGTGACCCACCGCACCCTTCGCAAGCCATAACCGAGACCGTTTTTGTCATTTCTAATTTTTTTATTTTTGAAGAAAGGGCCTCGATTTGGGCTTGTAAATAAGTGCTTTCGTCGACCTTATGGGCGCCCGGGGCGATAGACTTATTTCCCCGGGGGGTGTGCCATTGAAAATTGGTTTGAGCAATTTCCTCAATTTGATTATATATTTCGTGTGGGCGTCGATTACCTAAAAGTCCCCCGGAGCTAGAATCAAGTGTCTGCCTAGTGTGTGGCAACAATCCATTGTAGAAAGTGGATACTTGTTGCCATATTGCGAGGCCGTGATGGGGACACTTGCGTAATAGCTCCTTGAACCTTTCCCAAGTTTCATATAAGGATTCCCCGTCCTCTTGTGAGTATGTATTAATTTCAGACATTAATTTAGCAGTTTAGCAGGAGGGAAATACTTATATAGAAATTTTTGGGCTAGTTCATCCCAGGTGTTTACCGATCCAGCTGGGAGGGCGTTGAGCCACGCTTTCGCTCGGTCTTTTAGTGAGAATGGAAACATACGGAGGCGGATGGCGTCGTTTGATGCTCCATTGATCCGAAAGGTATCACATATTTCTAAGAAATTAGTTATATGTAGATGGGGATCCTCGTCCGCAAGCCCGTGGAAGGTTGCGGAGTTTTGGAGCATTTGTATCAAATGCGGTCGAAGTTCGAAGTTATTGGCTTCGACATTTGGAGCATTGATAGCGGCGCCTAGATTACCTACGGTGGGCCGTAGATAATCCATAAGGGTACGTTGGTCCGCCATTGGAGGTGGATCACCCGAAACCTTCTCTTGGTTTTTGGCTTTTAACCTTTTTCTGAGAAAGCGTTCGGGTTCTTCTAGCGGTTCTTTTATGTCTTTATTGGAACTGGAGCTCATACACTACGTGAGGATGGCGTCGGGTTCCAAGTCCTGCAATAAAAACAGAAAAGAATGTTGGTCAGAAGGTTCACCACGGCCCCGTGTTGAGCGAACACGCCCCCGTGGTCAGAATTGCAGTGATTGTTTTCCAGATCCCAGTTACTGGAAGTTGGACACGGCCCCGTGTTGCACCGGCACGGCCTCGTGGTCAGCCTTCTGTAACTTGAAAAACAAAAACTGCCAGTAACGATGCTGAGCACGGCCCGTGTCCGACCAGGCACGGCCCCGTGCTGAGCTCTGCAGAAGCTGAAAAACTAAGAAAAAATCCTAAAAAATTAAAGAAAAATAAAAATATGATTAGGCCGTTGATTCCTAACTTTCTTAAAATCCTTGTGTCCCCGGCAACGGCGCCAAAAACTTGATGTGTGTCGATGTGTATTATATTTTTGATGTATTTTTAAGCCCCTTTTTACACTTTTAGCCAAGTTTTAAATTTATAAAACACGATATTTAGTAACACTAAACACACATATGGGCAAGTGCACCCATTGTGGACGTAGTATAGTGTTGGTAAGATACCGAGGTCGTCCAAGGACACAAGAGCTTTTAATACCGGTTTATCCTCAACGTCTAACCAAATCAAAAAGTGAGAAAAATATTTTAAACTAAGAAAAATAAAATCTAACTAAATGCTGAAAAATAAAATAAAATAAAAACAGATAGACAAGATGAATCACTTGGATCCGACACGTGTATTAGTATAACCTTTGATTATTTTTGCACTTTTGCACTTGTTTAAGAGATTATCTTAGTTATTGTAGTAGGCCCCTCTTTTGAAGGCGACGTTACCCTCAACCCAGTAGTTTGAGTCAGCAAGGATACAATCCTAAAGGGTCGGATTATTGAAAGATAATGAATTAAGTTATTAATGCAAATTGTGGTAGGCCCCGCTTATGGCGGTGACGTTACCCTCGGCTAAGTAGTCTGAGTCAGCAGGGATACAGTCCTAAATAGCCGGGTTATAGTATTAATAGTAGTTAACTTATGAGGGGGTCAAAGAGTTTGGATCCCCGCCATCCAATACCTATGGGCATTGAAGGAGATCCTACTAAATTTGACCCAGGTCCCAAGCAGGACCTCTAAATGCTGAACAAGGGCAAGACCCTTACCAAACCGTTCCCTTAACCCCCGACCAGGTAGCCAACATACCTCCATATAGACCGTGGAGATATGAATGGTGAAAATCTTTTATTTTATATAGACAGTAAAATAACGCCAAGACACCACGGACAAACGATAAGGAAAGATCACCTTCAACATAAGTAACTAGTTATTAAAGTCATTAATACAAAACCAAATAAAAAGTGCAAAAGATTAAAAATAAAAAGTATTATACTAAACACTTGTCTTCACCAAGTGATGTAAGAGACTTAGGCAAACATGGCCTTGATTGTCAAGAACTCTTACTATCAATCTTGGATCCCGAGACGACTCACACACTCTACGATGGACAATGGATGATGGTGGTGGATGATGGTGTTATGGTGGTGGTGGGTGGTGGATGAAGTGTGAGAGAGGTGGTGTGCCAAGGGATGAGAGAGAATGAAACCAAGCTCCTCTATTTATAGGCTGAACAAAAGGCTGGACACGGCCCCGTGTCCGCTGGACACGGCCCCGTGCCCGTCTGACATTCTCTCTCTTCATTAATTGTAATTGCGAATTACAATTAATGCGCCTGCTGTACTTTCACCACGCCCCCGTGCCCGCTGGACACGGCCCCGTGGTGGGCAATGGAAGCTTCTACTGGTTTGTCTTTTCTGCTGCTTCCTGGGCACGCCCCCGTGTTCGCTGGACACGGGGCGTGTTCAGACTCTGTTTCTTCTCCTTTGCCTTGGGAGGTGCCGTTGAGGGTCCGGGCAGTCTACTTTTGTTCCTTTTCTTGTATTTATGGTAGAATTAGTTGTCTTTTTGCTTCTTTTGTGATTTTGAGCTCATTTCATCCTGAAAATACAAAAGGAAGACAAAAACACTCTTTTTCCAACATTAGTACTTAAAAAGGGTTAGTTTTATGCCTTAATTGATGTGATTTATATGTTGCATTTTACACACATCAAATACCCCCACACTTGAAATTTTGCTTGTCCTCAAGCAAAACTCTTTAAATGTGGCTTACACTCCCAAATGGAATAGGTAGAAGAGAAGTTTTTTTAGCTTGTCCTAGAGTGTCGGGAATCCAAGGTCTTTATAAGTTTTATTTTTATTTATTTACAATCCTATTCGTTATGATTTATTTTGAACGTTTCATAAGATAAATTACTTATTTGGGCATAGCATGCCTTATTAAAATTCCATTTATATACAAGTTCACATACCTCACTGGAGATCACTCAACACTCGGCCGAAGGTGTATATTTTTAGTGAATCACTCGAGAGCGGCATGGAACTTACGCCTTCCATAGGCTTGCCAAGCAATCAATTCTCCTCCTTTTTAACTTTTTACCTTTGTAAATATCAAGAGGACTTTTGGGTGAAGGGTTAGGCTTGGGTTAAAGGTGGGTGGTTGGTTAGTGGTTAGTAAAAAGGGCGAAAATCGTAAAAGCGTCGGTTTTCGTAAAATGCCTTGTCTTTAGCGACTTTTTATTTTGAAGTATTTCTCCAAACAAGCTTTTATATAGCTTTTGTTTGTTTTTGACTTCATTCATATATATATATATATAGGGGACCGCTAGAATGAGAACCACCTCCAGTTGTAAGAACTGAGAGAACCACTTTATAGCCTTTAGATCAAGAAGATGGATGGATGAGATTTAAAGTAACTAAAATTAATATTAAATGGATTTTGTATTATTATGTCTTTAATATTTTAATCCAAAAGGGTATTATAGTAAAATTACACTATTTTGTCTTTATATATATATTATATTTAATTGTCTTTTTGTTTTATTCATTAATTACTTTATATTAAAAAATCAGAATTTTATGTTAAACAAAATTTCAAAATTCAGATTTGTCTAACAATTTTTTATTAAAATCATTTTTTTAATTCAAATTTTGTGAAAATGTTTTATTAAAAGAATATTTTTATTAAAATCTCTTTTTAAATTAACATTTTTTTAACAAACCGAATTTTTTTGCGCGCCGGTTTTGTGGCGTCCCGTTTTACCGTGACGTTTTTTACGTCCCGTTTTTTACGCGAATTTTATTTGTGCGCAGTTTTTTTGCGCGCCGTTTTTTATGCTCCGTCTCCGCCCAAATTTTTTTCACCCCGTTTCGCCCCAATTTTTTTTACGCCCCATTTAGCCCTGTTTTATTGCGCGCCGTTTTTACGCGCCGTTTTTTTAAAGGCGCCGTTTTTCTCAATCGGCGTTTTTTTTTAACGCGCCGTTTTTTTCAACGTTTTTTAACGCGACGTTTTTTCAAAGCGCCGTTTTTACACCCGGCTTTTTTTCACGCCTCGTTTTTTGACGCGCCGTTTTTACGCTCGGCTTTTTCACGCTTCGTTTTTTCAACGCGTCGTTTTTTTCAACGCGCCGTTTTTTTACGTTAACGTTATTTACGTTTTACGTGCCGGCTTTTTACGTTAACGTTTTTTTACATTTTACGCGCCGGTTTTTTACGTTAACGTTTTTTTACGTTTTACACGCCGGTTTTCTACGTTAACGTTTTTTACGTTTTTACGTTTTACGCGCCGGTTTTTAAATGACATTTACGTAAAACTTTTTACGTTTTACTAAAAAAACTTTATGTTTTACGTTTTACCTAAAACTTTTTACGTTTTACGAAAAACTTTTTACGTTTTACGGAAAAAAAATTACGTTTTACGTAAAACTTTTTACGTTTTACGTTTACGTAAAACTTTTTTACGTTTTACGTAAACCTTTCTACGTTTTACTAAAAAAAACTTTATGTTTTACGTTTTATGAAAAAAATTACGTTTTACGAAAAACTTTTTACGTTTTACGTTTTACGTAAAACTTTTTACGGTTTACGGTTTACGTAAAACTTTTTACGTCTTACGAAAAAAAATTTAGTTTTTACGTTTTATGTAAAACGTAAAACGTTAACGATTTACGTTTTACGTAAAACGTAAAACGTTTTACGTTTTGCGTTTTACGTTTTGCGTTTTACGTAAGACTTTTTACGATTTACGTAAAACGTTTTACGTAAAACTTTTTACGCTTCACGTTTTTACGTTTTACGTAAAAACGTTTACGGGTTATTTTTTTTTTACAAAATTTTTTTTTACGCAAAAACGTACACACCCAGAAATTGCAAATTCGGGAGGTGTCTCAGATATATTATTATCATCATCGACGCCTCAAAAAAAATATAAAAACCCAACAAACATAAAAAACAAAGGGTATCTCGAAAAAAAACGGGGTTTGGCTCAGATTATCCAATAATCAAACAGGCTGCAAAAGTGGGGTTGCAGGATCAAAAACCCTACCCTCCGCCGTCCTTGCCGCGCCAACGTCATCAAAATCTACGGTTTTTTTTTTTTTTTGCATCATCGCCACCCCGTCGATCGTATCAAAACCCACAGATTTAAATATCACAAATCAAAACCCATAGATCAACATAAACAACATTCAAACCCAAACTCAACCCAGATTCAACATGAACAACATTCAACCCAGATTCAGCATGAACATCATTCAAAAAACAGAATATCATTCAAACGCAAATTCAACAAGATCAAAAAAAGGTCACAATAACATCATTCAAACCCAGATTCAACATGAACAACATTTAAGCCCAGATTAAACAGAATCAAACCCAGAAAGTCAAACCCTCAAGAACACCCATCAGATTCAAGAACACATGTGAAAGAACAAAGGCCAAAAGAAATCACCAGAAACAAATCAAAACAGAAACAAATCAAACCTTTGGGCAAAAATCATCAACAAATCAAACCTTTGGGCAATATCATCAAGAATCACCAACACAGGAGGAGACCGGGACCTCCGCCGCTCACAGCGGCGCTGACGCCGGCCCACCACCCAGCCATCGAACCGCCCCCACCAGCCTTGAACCAACTAAACCACCACCGCCTCCGCCTCTGCACAACACCCACCAAACCACCGCCCCCACCACCGCCTTCGGCCCCTGCTCCTTCATTCTTTTTTAAGAAAAACCCTAAACACCCACTGATCATCAAGAATCAAGAACACAGGGGAAGACTGGTCTTTGAAAACCAGAAAAAAAATACACAGAAGCTTGATCTCCGGTGGTCTGAAGAGTGATATCCGGTGGCAGAGGGCGGAGGGCGGAGGAGACAGATGCTTGATCTCCGGTGATGGTGAAGCAAAATAGAGAGAGTTTACCGGAGATGTTGTTAGCTCCGCCGGAGTTGTGGCGGTGGCGGTGGAGGCATTTGGGGTGGCGGTGGCGTCGAGATCGGAGACATTTGGGGTCGAGATCGGAGACATTTGGGGTGGGTTTTGAAAATGTGAGTGAGAGTGTGCAACTATTAAAAAGGAGAGAGGAGAGAGGGTCATTAAATAGAGGAGATCGGAGACATTTGCGGTCCCCTATATATATATATATATATATATATATATATATATATATATATATATATATATATATATATATATATATATATATATATATATATATATATATATATTTCATCACATAAAAAAGGCGAGTTTTACGAAAAACCGAGCTTGTTACTAAAATAAAGGTTGAAAAATAAAAAAGGTTTTTGGTGGGTGAAAAGGGTTTTTGGGGTAATGAAATGAAAGGTTTAGGCTCAAAGGGGCTATCTAGGGGGATTTTGGGTAGGTGATAAAAAAAAAAGTTAAAAATAATGGTGTTGAAAGAAAAATGGTGTTGAAAGAAAAATGGTTAGTCCTAATGCCTCCATCATTTACTTACTTGGGTTTAAGTTGGTAAGGACCGGGAAGGTATCGTCGTGGCAAGTTCTAGATTTGTAAGAACCAAGCGGCTATTCACACAAGAAACGAAAAATGAGCATTTAGTCTAAATATGTATATTTTTATGCTCAATAAAGGCTCAAAACTCACTTTTGTGGGAATGGGTTTTTAATGTGATCAAGTATATATAATCGAATTTTTAACTAGACTTGTTATGCCGTTTCATAATTTTCTTATGTTGGTTCTTTGTTATCACGACGCTATCGGTTGTAAACTTGTAAAAATATAACCTTTTTAGAACTTGTTATTCCCAACTTAAACTAAGACAAGTAAATAAAAAAAATGAAAAAAAAATTTGAAAAAATTTGGGGTGTTTAGCGGTTCCAATAGAGTTTTGTGTAAGGCTTGTGTTTAGGATTTTGCAAAATTTCAAGGTTTTAGCATCCCCCCCACACTTAAATTACACATTGTCCTCAATGTGTCCAAAAATAAAGTTTTTGGTTGATTAGAATGTGTAAAAGTAAGTTAAAAAGCAAAGATTTATGTTACTAGCATCCTGGACACGGCCCCGTGGTGACCGGGCACGGCCCCGTGGTCAAGTGCCAGTAACGAAAATTAGAGAATTGAAACAGAAGCCTGGACACGGGGGCGTGTCCGCTGAACACGGCCCGTGTCCAGTTACCTGAACTGGGTGATTTTTTGCAGGGGGCTCAGCATGGGGCCGTGTTGGTTGGGCACGGCCCGTGTTGAGCCTTCTGTGATGGAGATTTTTGTCGGGTTGCTCTGTTCTTCTTGCATGGTTCCATTTTTCTCGTTCCCTTTTTCATCCATTACCACCATGAGTGTGTTTTATTCTACAAAAACTAAAAGATTAAACTAAACTAAGGATAGTTCCGCGGAATGCCTCCGTGGTGCGCCACGTTTATAAGGGTCCTTGGCTAGACCCGATTTGGGGTTATATATCTTCTAAGCGGGATGCCTTGCTTCCCATGTTACACCGTCGGAGAGCAGCATCCAAGCTTGAATCAATAACCTTCATGTAGTTTACTGGGTCGTCGTCCTCTATTCTTTTCCCAACTCCGAACTTCACTTCATCATCCCCATACCTCAAAGTCAGTGTCACGTCATTCATGTCTACCACCGCTTGTGCTGTGGCAAGGAAGGGTCTCCCTAGTATAAGGGGGACCTCGGTGTCTTCCTCCATATCGAGTATGACAAAGTCAACTGGATAAACGAATCTGCTTACCCTTACCAAGACATTCTCGATGACACCTTGTGGGAACTTGACGGATCGATCAGCGAGTTGTATGCTCATTTTTGTAGGGCTCGTGGTTCCCAAGCCAAGCCTTTTGAACATTGATGAGGGCATGAGGTTAATGCTAGCCCCTAGGTCGGCCAAGGCATTGCGAACGGGCGATTCCCCTATTGAGCATGGAATAGTGAAACTTCCGGGATCGATTTTCTTTTGGGGTAGTTTATTGAGTACGAGGGCAGAGCATTCTTCGCCTAAATTAACTAATTGCAAATTTTCAATTTTCTTTTTATGTGTAAGGAAGTCCCTCATAAATTTAGAGTATTTGGGCATTTGGGTTAGGACTTCGATAAAAGGAATATTGACATGCAATTGTTTTAACAAACTTTCGAATTTTGCGAATTGCTCATTGGTCTTTTGACGAATTAACCTACCGGGGTACGGAACTCGAGGAGCCTTGGTAGGCTCTGGTGATGGAGGAGAGTTCTTTTCCTGCAGAGGTGTTGGCATTGTTTCTTCCGTGGATGGCGGTACTTCTGCAGGCCCTACGGTGCGGTTTCGTAGTGTGATGAGGTGAACTTACGCCTTTGGGTTTGTTTCGGTATTGCTAGGTAATGCGCCTTGCGGTCTCTCGGAAAAATTTTGAGCTATTTGATTTATTTGTTTTTCTATGTTTTGAATGCTAGCTTGTTGATTCCTAAAATTAGATTCTAATTGTAGAATCTTTCCGAGTTTTTCTTATCAGTGTCAGAGACGAGGCGAGATATAGTATCTTCGAGCCTTTCTCGTCCACCTTGTTGTTGAGTGAAATTTTGTGACTCATTTCTTGATTGCTGAAAGTTTGTTCGTTAGGTTTGTTGGTTACTACTATTGCCGGGTTCCCTCCAACCAAGGTTTGGGTGGTTTCGCCATCCTTGGTTGTAAGTTCCCGTTGGGGGACCCGACGGCCTAGGTCTATTATCAATGTAGTTTACCATTTCTTGTTGATCGTCCGTTTCTTTCATGCAACTCCAATTTTCATGTGACCCACCGCACCCTTCGCAAGCCATAACCGAGACCGTTTTTGTCATTTCTAATTTTTTTATTTTTGAAGAAAGGGCCTCGATTTGGGCTTGTAAAGAAGTGCTTTCGTCGACCTTATGGGCGCCCGGGGCGATAGACTTATTTCCCCGGGGGGTGTGCCATTGAAAATTGGTTTGAGCAATTTCCTCAATTTGATTATATATTTCTTGTGGGCGTCGATTACCTAAAAGTCC
Source organism: Helianthus annuus (assembly GCF_002127325.2). NCBI lineage: Eukaryota > Viridiplantae > Streptophyta > Magnoliopsida > Asterales > Asteraceae > Helianthus > Helianthus annuus. The sequence goes on along the minus strand of NC_035438.2, from coordinate 63,069,686 downwards.
CCCGGAGCTAGAATCAAGTGTCTGCCTAGTGTGTGGCAACAATCCATTGTAGAAAGTGGATACTTGTTGCCATATTGCGAGGCCGTGATGGGGACACTTGCGTAATAGCTCCTTGAACCTTTCCCAAATTTCATATAAGGATTCCCCGTCCTCTTGTGAGTATGTATTAATTTCAGCCATTAATTTAGCAGTTTTAGCAGGAGGGAAATACTTATATAGAAATTTTTGGGCTAGTTCATCCCAGGTGTTTACCGATCCAGCTGGGAGGGCGTTGAGCCACGCTTTCGCTCGGTCTTTTAGTGAGAATGGAAACATACGGAGGCGGATGGCGTCGTTTGATGCTCCATTGATCCGAAAGGTATCACATATTTCTAAGAAATTAGTTATATGTAGATGGGGATCCTCGTCCGCAAGCCCGTGGAAGGTTGCGGAGTTTTGGAGCATTTGTATCAAATGCGGTCGAAGTTCGAAGTTATTGGCTTCGACATTTGGAGCATTGATAGCGGCGCCTAGATTACCTACGGTGGGCCGTAGATAATCCATAAGGGTACGTTGGTCCGCCATTGGAGGTGGATCACCCGAAACCTTCTCTTGGTTTTTGGCTTTTAACCTTTTTCTGAGAAAGCGTTCGGGTTCTTCTAGCGGTTCTTTTATGTCTTTATTGGAACTGGAGCTCATACACTACGTGAGGATGGCGTCGGGTTCCAAGTCCTGCAATAAAAACAGAAAAGAATGTTGGTCAGAAGGTTCACCACGGTCCCGTGTTGAGCGAACACGGCCCCGTGGTCAGAATTGCAGTGATTGTTTTCCAGATCCCAGTTACTGGAAGTTGGACACGGCCCCGTGTTGCACCGGCACGGCCCCGTGGTCAGCCTTCTGTAACTTGAAAAACAAAAACTGCCAGTAACGATGCTGAGCACGGCCCGTGTCCGACCAGGCACGGCCCCGTGCTGAGCTCTGCAGAAGCTGAAAAACTAAGAAAAAATCCTAAAAAATTAAAGAAAAATAAAAATATGATTAGGCCGTTGATTCCTAACTTTCTTAAAATCCTTGTGTCCCCGGCAACGGCGCTAAAAACTTGATGTGTGTCGGTGTGTATTATATTTTTGATGTATTTTTAAGCCCCTTTTTACACTTTTAGCCAAGTTTTAAATTTATAAAACACGATATTTACTAACACTAAACACACATATGGGCAAGTGCACCCATTGTGGACGTAGTATAGTGTTGGTAAGATACCGAGGTCGTCCAAGGACACAAGAGCTTTTAATACCGGTTTATCCTCAACGTCTAACCAAATCAAAAAGTGAGAAAAATATTTTAAACTAAGAAAAATAAAAACTAACTAAATGCTGAAAAATAAAATAAAATAAAAACAGATAGACAAGATGAATCACTTGGATCCGACACGTGTATTAGTATAACCTTTGATTATTTTTGCACTTTTGCACTTGTTTAAGAGATTATCTTAGTTATTGTAGTAGGCCCCTCTTTTGAAGGCGACGTTACCCTCAACCCAGTAGTTTGAGTCAGCAAGGATACAATCCTAAAGAGTCGGATTATTGAAAGATAATGAATTAAGTTATTAATGCAAATTGTGGTAGGCCCCGCTTATGGCGGTGACGTTACCCTCGGCTAAGTAGTCTGAGTCAGCAGGGATACAGTCCTAAATAGCCGGGTTATAGTATTAATAGTAGTTAACTTATGAGGGGGTCAAAGAGTTTGGATCCCCGCCATCCAATACCTATGGGCATTGAAGGAGATCCTACTAAATTTGACCCAGGTCCCAAGCAGGACCTCTAAACGCTGAACAAGGGCAAGACCCTTACCAAACCGTTCCCTTAACCCCCGACCAGGTAGCCAACATACCTCCATATAGACCGTGGAGATATGAATGGTGAAAATCTTTTATTTTATATAGACAGTAAAATAACGCCAAGACACCACGGACAAACGATAAGGAAAGATCACCTTCAACATAAGTAACTAGTTATTAAAGTCATTAATACAAAACCAAATAAAAAGTGCAAAAGATTAAAAATAAAAAGTATTATACTAAACACTTGTCTTCACCAAGTGATGTAAGAGACTTAGGCAAACATGGCCTTGATTGTCAAGAACTCTTACTATCAATCTTGGATCCCGAGACGACTCACACACTCTACGATGGACAATGGATGATGGTGGTGGATGATGGTGTTATGGTGGTGGTGGGTGGTGGATGAAGTGTGAGAGAGGTGGTGTGCCAAGGGATGAGAGAGAATGAAACCAAGCTCCTCTATTTATAGGCTGAACAGAAGGCTGGACACGGCCCCGTGTCCGCTGGACACGGCCCCGTGCCCGTCTGACATTCTCTCTCTTCATTAATTGTAATTGCGAATTACAATTAATGCGCCTGCTGTACTTTCACCACGCCCCCGTGCCCGCTGGACACGGCCCCGTGGTGGGCAATGGAAGCTTCTACTGGTTTGTCTTTTCTGCTGCTTCCTGGGCACGCCCCCGTGTTCGCTGGACACGGGGCGTATTCAGACTCTGTTTCTTCTCCTTTGCCTTGGGAGGTGCCGTTGAGGGTCCGGGCAGTCTACTTTTGTTCCTTTTCTTGTATTTATGGTAGAATTAGTTGTCTTTTTGCTTCTTTTGTGATTTTGAGCTCATTTCATCCTGAAAATACAAAAGGAAGACAAAAACACTCTTTTTCCAACATTAGTACTTAAAAAGGGTTAGTTTTATGCCTTAATTGATGTGATTTATATGTTGCATTTTACACACATCAAATACCCCCACACTTGAACTTTTGCTTGTCCTCAAGCAAAACTCTTTAAATGTGGCTTACACTCCCAAATGGAATAGGTAGAAGAGAAGTTTTTTTAGCTTGTCCTAGAGTGTCGGGAATCCAAGGTCTTTATAAGTTTTATTTTTATTTATTTACAATCCTATTCGTTATGATTTATTTTGAACGTTTCATAAGATAAATTACTTATTTGGGCATAGCATGCCTTATTAAAATTCCATTTATATACAAGTTCACATACCTCACGGGAGATCACTCAACACTCGGCCGAAGGTGTATATTTTTAGTGAATCACTCGAGAGCGGCATGGAACTTACGCCTTCCATAGGCTTGCCAAGCAATCAATCCTCCTCCTTTTTAACTTTTTACCTTTGTAAATATCAAGAGGACTTTTGGGTGAAGGGTTAGGCTTGGGTTAAAGGTGGGTGGTTGGTTAGTGGTTAGTAAAAAGGGCGAAAATCGTAAAAGCGTCGGTTTTCGTAAAATGCCTTGTCTTTAGCGACTTTTTATTTTGAAGTATTTCTCCAAACAAGCTTTTATATAGCTTTTGTTTGTTTTTGACTTCATTCATATATATATATATATATATATATATATATATATATATATATATATATATATATATATTTCATCACATAAAAAAGGCGAGTTTTACGAAAAACCGAGCTTGTTACTAAAATAAAGGGTGAAAAATAAAAAAGGTTTTTGGTGGGTGAAAAGGGTTTTTGGGGTAATGAAATGAAAGGTTTAGGCTCAAAGGGGCTATCTAGGGGGATTTTGGGTAGGTGATAAAAAAAAGTTAAAAATAATGGTGTTGAAAGAAAAATGGTTAGTCCTAACGCCTCCATCATTTACTTACTTGGGTTTAAGTTGGTAAGGACCGGGAAGGTATCGTCGTGGCAAGTTCTAGATTTGTAAGAACCAAGCGGCTATTCACACAAGAAACGAAAAATGAGCATTTAGTCTAAATATGTATATTTTTATGCTCAATAAAGGCTCAAAACTCACTTTTGTGGGAATGGGTTTTTAATGTGATCAAGTATATATAATCGAATTTTTAACTAGACTTGTTATGCCGTTTCATAATTTTCTTACGTTGGTTCTTTGTTATCACGACGCTATCGGTTGTAAACTTGTAAAAATATAACCTTTTTAGAACTTGTTATTCCCAACTTAAACTAAGACAAGTAAATAAAAAAAATGAAAAAAAAAAATTTGAAAAAATTTGGGGTGTTTAGCGGTTCCAATAGAGTTTTGTGTAAGGCTTGTGTTTAGGATTTTGCAAAATTTCAAGGTTTTAGCATCCCCCCCACACTTAAATTACACATTGTCCTCAATGTGTCCAAAAATAAAGTTTTTGGTTGATTAGAATGTGTAAAAGTAAGTTAAAAAGCAAAGATTTATGTTACTAGCATCCTGGACACGGCCCCGTGGTGACCGGGCACGGCCCTGTGGTCAAGTGCCAGTAACGAAAATTAGAGAATTGAAACAGAAGCCTGGACACGGGGGCGTGTCCGCTGAACACGGCCCGTGTCCAGTTACCTGAACTGGGTGATTTTTTGCAGGGGGCTCAGCACGGGGCCGTGTTGGTTGGGCACGGCCCGTGTTGAGCCTTCTGTGATGGAGATTTTTGTCGGGTTGCTCTGTTCTTCTTGCATGGTTCCATTTTTCTCGTTCCCTTTTTCATCCATTACCACCATGAGTGTGTTTTATTCTACAAAAACTAAAAGATTAAACTAAACTAAGGATAGTTCCGCGGAATGCCTCCGTGGTGCGCCACGTTTATAAGGGTCCTTGGCTAGACCCGATTTGGGGTTATATATCTTCTAAGCGGGATGCCTTGCTTCCCATGTTACACCGTCGGAGAGCAGCATCCAAGCTTGAATCAATAACCTTCATGTAGTTTACTGGGTCGTCGTCCTCTATTCTTTTCCCAACTCCGAACTTCACTTCATCATCCCCATACCTCAAAGTCAGTGTCACGTCATTCATGTCTACCACCGCTTGTGCTGTGGCAAGGAAGGGTCTCCCTAGTATAAGGGGGACCTCGGTGTCTTCCTCCATATCGAGTATGACAAAGTCAACTGGATAAACGAATCTGCTTACCCTTACCAAGACATTCTCGATGACACCTTGTGGGAACTTGACGGATCGATCAGCGAGTTGTATGCTCATTTTTGTAGGGCTCGTGGTTCCCAAGCCAAGCCTTTTGAACATTGATGAGGGCATGAGGTTAATGCTAGCCCCTAGGTCGGCCAAGGCATTGCGAACGGGCGATTCCCCTATTGAGCATGGAATAGTGAAACTTCCGGGATCGATTTTCTTTTGGGGTAGTTTATTGAGTACGAGGGCAGAGCATTCTTCGCCTAAATTAACTAATTGCAAATTTTCAATTTTCTTTTTATGTGTAAGGAAGTCCCTCATAAATTTAGAGTATTTGGGCATTTGGGTTAGGACTTCGATAAAAGGAATATTGACATGCAATTGTTTTAACAAACTTTCGAATTTTGCGAATTGCTCATTGGTCTTTTGACGAATTAACCTACCGGGGTACGGAACTCGAGGAGCCTTGGTAGGCTCTGGTGATGGAGGAGAGTTCTTTTCCTGCAGAGGTGTTGGCATTGTTTCTTCCGTGGATGGCGGTACTTCTGCAGGCCCTACGGTGCGGTTTCGTAGTGTGATGAGGTGAACTTACGCCTTTGGGTTTGTTTCGGTATTGCTAGGTAATGCGCCTTGCGGTATCTCGGAAAAATTTTGAGCTATTTGATTTATTTGTTTTTCTATGTTTTGAATGCTAGCTTGTTGATTGCTAAAATTAGATTCTAATTGTAGAAATCTTTCCGAGTTTTTCTTATCAGTGTCAGAGACGAGGCGAGATATAGTATCTTCGAGCCTTTCTCGTCCACCTTGTTGTTGAGTGAAATTTTGTGACTCATTTCTTGATTGCTGAAAGTTTGTTCGTTAGGTTTGTTGGTTACTACTATTGTCGGGTTCCCTCCAACCAAGGTTTGGGTGGTTTCGCCATCCTTGGTTGTAAGTTCCCGTTGGAGGACCCGACGGCCTAGGTCTATTATCAATGTAGTTTACCATTTCTTGTTGATCGTCCGTTTCTTTCATGCAACTCCAATTTTCATGTGACCAACCGCACCCTTCGCAAGCCATAACCGAGACCGTTTTTGTCATTTCTAATTTTTTTATTTTTGAAGAAAGGGCCTCGATTTGGGCTTGTAAAGAAGTGCTTTCGTCGACCTTATGGGCGCCCGGGGCGATAAACTTATTTCCCCGGGGGGTGTGCCATTGAAAATTGGTTTGAGCAATTTCCTCAATTTGATTATATATTTCGTGTGGGCGTCGATTACCTAAAAGTCCCCCGGAGCTAGAATCAAGTGTTTGCCTAGTGTGTGGCAACAATCCATTGTAGAAAGTGGATACTTGTTGCCATATTGCGAGGCCGTGATGGGGACACTTGCGTAATAGCTCCTTGAACCTTTCCCAAGTTTCATATAAGGATTCCCCGTCCTCTTGTGAGTATGTATTAATTTCAGCCATTAATTTAGCAGTTTTAGCAGGAGGGAAATACTTATATAGAAATTTTTGGGCTAGTTCATCCCAGGTGTTTACCGATCCAGCTGGGAGGGCGTTGAGCCACGCTTTCGCTCGGTCTTTTAGTGAGAATGGAAACATACGGAGGCGGATGGCGTCGTTTGATGCTCCATTGATCCGAAAGTATCACATATTTCTAAGAAATTAGTTATATGTAGATGGGGATCCTCGTCCGCAAGCCCGTGGAAGGTTGCGGAGTTTTGGAGCATTTGTATCAAATGCGGTCGAAGTTCGAAGTTATTGGCTTCGACATTTGGAGCATTGATAGCGGCGCCTACGTGAGGATGGCGTCGGGTTCCAAGTCCTGCAATAAAAACAGAAAAGAATGTTGGTCAGAAGGTTCACCACGGCCCCGTGTTGAGCGAACACGGCCCCGTGGTCCGAATTGCAGTGATTGTTTTCCAGATCCCAGTTACTGGAAGTTGGACACGGCCCCGTGTTGCACCGGCACGGCCCCGTGGTCAGCCTTCTGTAACTTGAAAAACAAAAACTGCCAGTAACGATGCTGAGCACGGCCCGTGTCCGACCAGGCACGGCCCCGTGCTGAGCTCTGCAGAAGCTGAAAAACTAAGAAAAAATCCTAAAAAATTAAAGAAAAATAAAAATATGATTAGGCCGTTGATTCCTAACTTTCTTAAAATCCTTGTGTCCCCGGCAACGGCGCCAAAAACTTGATGTGTGTCGGTGTGTATTATATTTTTGATGTATTTTTAAGCCCTTTTTTACACTTTTAGCCAAGTTTTAAATTTATAAAACACGATATTTACTAACACTAAACACACATATGGGCAAGTGCACCCATCGTGGACGTAGTATAGTGTTGGTAAGATACCGAGGTCGTCCAAGGACACAAGAGCTTTTAATACCGGTTTATCCTCAACGTCTAACCAAATCAAAAAGTGAGAAAAATATTTTAAACTAAGAAAAATAAAAACTAACTAAATGCTGAAAAATAAAATAAAATAAAAACAGATAGACAAGATGAATCACTTGGATCCGACACGTGTATTAGTATAACCTTTGATTATTTTTGCACTTTTGCACTTGTTTAAGAGATTATCTTAGTTATTGTAGTAGGCCCCTCTTTTGAAGGCGACGTTACCCTCAACCCAGTAGTTTGAGTCAGCAAGGATACAATCCTAAAGGGTCGGATTATTGAAAGATAATGAATTAAGTTATTAATGCAAATTGTGGTAGGCCCCGCTTATGGCGGTGACGTTACCCTCGGCTAAGTAGTCTGAGTCAGCAGGGATACAGTCCTAAATAGCCGGGTTATAGTATTAATAGTAGTTAACTTATGAGGGGGTCAAAGAGTTTGGATCCCCGCCATCCAATACCTATGGGCATTGAAGGAGATCCTACTAAATTTGACCCAGGTCCCAAGCAGGACCTCTAAACGCTGAACAAGGGCAAGACCCTTACCAAACCGTTCCCTTAACCCCCGACCAGGTAGCCAACATACCTCCATATAGACCGTGGAGATATGAATGGTGAAAATCTTTTATTTTATATAGACAGTAAAATAACGCCAAGACACCGCGGACAAACGATAAGGAAAGATCACCTTCAACATAAGTAACTAGTTATTAAAGTCATTAATACAAAACCAAATAAAAAGTGCAAAAGATTAAAAATAAAAAGTATTATACTAAACACTTGTCTTCACCAAGTGATGTAAGAGACTTAGGCAAACATGGCCTTGATTGTCAAGAACTCTTACTATCAATCTTGGATCCCGAGACGACTCACACACTCTACGATGGACAATGGATGATGGTGGTGGATGATGGTGTTATGGTGGTGGTGGGTGGTGGATGAAGTGTGAGAGAGGTGGTGTGCCAAGGGATGAGAGAGAATGAAACCAAGCTCCTCTATTTATAGGCTGAACAGAAGGCTGGACACGGCCCCGTGTCCGTTGGACACGGCCCCGTGCCCGTCTGACATTCTCTCTCTTCATTAATTGTAATTGCGAATTACAATTAATGCGCCTGCTGTACTTTCACCACGCCCCCGTGCCTGCTGGACACGGCCCCGTGGTGGGCAATGGAAGCTTCTACTGGTTTGTCTTTTCTGCTGCTTCCTGGGCACGCCCCCGTGTTCGCTGGACACGGGGCGTGTTCAGACTCTGTTTCTTCTCCTTTGCCTTGGGAGGTGCCGTTGAGGGTCCAGGCAGTCTACTTTTGTTCCTTTTCTTGTATTTATGGTAGAATTAGTTGTCTTTTTGCTTCTTTTGTGATTTTGAGCTCATTTCATCCTGAAAATACAAAAGGAAGACAAAAACACTCTTTTTCCAACATTAGTACTTAAAAAGAGTTAGTTTTATGCCTTAATTGATGTGATTTATATGTTGCATTTTACACACATCAGTCGGTATTTCGAAAGTAAGCGAGGCAACCAAAAATTTTCATATGTTCATAATCAGGTTTTTCTTCATGTAAAATTTCAAATGGGGTTTTGTTGTTAATGGTTTTCAATGGGAGACGATTGATTATGTAGGCCGCTGTCATGACACACTCGCCCCAAAACTTCTTTGGCAGATTCGCCTCAAATCTAAGTGCTCGTGCAGTTTCGAGCAAATGTTTGTGCTTGCGTTCTACAACACCATTCTGTTGTGGTGTGTGTGGGCAAGTGGTCTCGAGAATTATGCCCTCTTCAGCATAAAAGTTACGCATTCGGTTTGAAACAAACTCTCCCCCGTTGTCACAATGGATTCTTTTAATCAATTTTCCAAATTGCGTTTTGACCATTTTGTGGAAAAACATCAGATGGTCACTCGCATCAAATTTGTGTTTTAGAAGGAAATCCAAATAGATCGACTATAGTCATCCACGATCGTTAAAAAATAGTTTGCTCTTGAAAGCGAGGGGGTTCTATACCTTCCCCAGAGATCACAATGCAACAATTCGAAACATTCTTTGCTTTTGATACAACTTATGGGAAAAGGCAACCGGGTGTGCTTGGCTTTAGCACACGAATCACAATCAACAGTATTAAAGGAAGCATTCTCGACAAAGTCAAAACAAGAAAGTTTACCGCTAGAAGCATGACCGAGTCTCTTATGCCATACTTCCACCGAAGCCGACATAGCCTTCCTTTCATGTCCCACCATCTTCATCCGGTATAAACCATGTTGACATTTACCCGTTCCGATCAGTTCTCTCGAATTCAAGTCTTGCATTATGAAGAAATCTGAAAAGAAAGTTATTGCACAATGAAGGTCTTGAGTCAGTCGACTAACCGACAATAGGTTGCAAGTAAAATCTGGGACGTATAGGACATCTCGGATTTCAGTCCTATTAGGTAAGGTGGATGGCCCTTTCCCTTTAACAGGTATAGAGTCTCCGTTTGGAATCTTCACTGGTAGTTCATGTGTTGTCTTTAAGTTGCCATGAAACAGATTGAGAAAGTGGGTTATATGCTCGGTGCATTCTGAATCGACAATCTAGTTGCCATCATCGTCCAATCTAGCCCCCATGTTTGCCATCAATTCGACTATCTTGTCATTACTGAACAAGCTGATGAATTGCTTGTATTGTTCACTACTCAATTCCTTTCTAAAATCACGTGCAATTTCCATTTTTTTATGTAGCCAAATCACGAGACCACGTGATGCGGGTTTCTTCAAATCTGCAGATGGCTTGTTCAAGAAGTGAAATTAGGAATTAGGGTTTCTTCAAATCTAGTTGTTCATTGATTTCTTTCTCTGCCAAAACGAAGGAGAAAGCAAATCCGATGGCCGGCAAGATGAATCCAACGTGTGGATGGTATGATATCGGCGATTCTACACTGACCGATGTCGATGTTCTGATATTGACCGTATCTTCTTCTTCTGTTCCGAAGAACACAAAATCAGCAGCAACGTACTTCTGCTTTGAGCGTAAGATGTCTTCTATTCTTGTTATGTGGGTTTTGAGTAGGATAGGGTTTAGGATCTATGCTCTGATACCATAAGAAATTGGTAATCAGTAATTTTTATTCAATTGGCATATGCCCTTTTTCTTCATTACAAGGAATCGAAGAAGACCCAACATATATATCGAAAATAAAATGGCTTAAAAGAAGCAGCCAATAAAAGCCATAAAACTATCCTAAAATAAAAGATACCAATAGTAAGAACCAGATATCGATCCATGGATGCGGGCGGAGTATGAGTACTAAATATTTGTCATTGATTTACCGGTAAAAAGATACGTGAATGAGTTTTTACTAAAGTTATCTAAAATTGTATTTAAGACATAATAGACTCCAAATATGAAAAATATATAATATCTTGTTTCGTAAACAACCTAAACATGTTATCTAAATTGGATATGTCACAAAAGCACTTGATCAACTTTCCAATTGCAAAACAATTAGTATCTTGGTTTGGAATCCTAACATGATAATTCTTCGGAAAGTTAACGCGATAAACACACGTTAACCACCTAAAATCATTCATTAGCGAGCTATTGATATACTTTCATGCGAATCTTTTAAAGATAAGTTAGTCATCCGTTAAGAGTTTTCTAACCTCACTTATCAAGGAAAGCAATACCGATGGTCACAATACAAACACCAAGATAAGCATAAAGTAGATCATATCACAAACTATTTCATTTTACAAGTCTTGAACACAAATCTACCAAGATAGTAATTTCAACCAAAACCACTAAACAAAGATCATAAACCGTGTCAAGAACTTGTAACAACACTATCTAACCTGTTAAAGCCCTTACATGTAGGAAAGCATTCTTGATCAAGAGAAAAATGCCCGAATAGTCCCTGTGGTTTGCCCTTTTTCACCTTTAGTCCCTAACTTTCTAAAATTACAGCTATAGTCCTCAAGTTTTACAATTTCGTTCCTGGATAGTTCCTGGCGCGGATGGAGGTTAGTTTTTGATGTTAAGTGGATGTGAAATGACGAAATTGGCCCTTACTTAAATAAAAATAATTAAAACAATAAACTAATTATGATATTAAAAAAAGTGAGCCCCACCTTTTTCCTTCCCCTACCCTAACCCCTCTCCACTTTCTCTCTTCCTCTTTGTCTGCAACAATTAAACCACCACCACCACCCTCTCTCCGACCACCACCCACCCCACCCCACCCCACCCCACCCCACCTCAGACTTCACCACCACCACTACCCACCCTCTCTCTGGCCACACCAACATGTTTTTCTATTCAATTAAATAAGATAGAATGTTTTTCCACACTTTTCTTTGGCTTAAATAAGATAGAATGTTTTTCCACACTTTTCTTGGGCCTCTTTACAGGGAAAAAAAGGACCATCCATTGACTTGAACCACAAGACAGTAAGATCTGTTGAAAAAGCTCAATGAAATCAAGCAGTTGACTACTTCAAATACGCGATATCATATGCCCGATCCCATGGGTTGTTCATTCCATGAAACATCTTCTTTGTTCAGTGAATGTATTGCCCAACAATAAAAGAAATGTGAAATATAATGCCAGAAAAATAAGGATAAAAAATGTTTATGCAATGAAACATTCAATTTAATAGGAACAGTGCTTTCGAAGTTAGGCAGACCTTCCTCCCACTGCTTCCAGAAAGTTCCTCCGACTTTAGCACAACACCTAAAACTTTAATTGGTGACAGACGAAATGAATCTAAAATATTAATTAAGCAGGTTTCATTATAAAATATCTACGAAATTTTTGAAATAAGTTATACATAAACCTAATTTATTCAGATTCAAATAGATTACGACAACTCAGTTTTACAAAAGGTGTAAAACTTACTTGAATGTTTAAATGTAGCAGAGGAAATTAGTTATTGAATGGAAAAACATGTGGGTGGTGGTCGGAGAGAGGGTGGATGATGGCAGTGAAGTCTGAGGTGGGGTTGGTGGTGGCCGAAGAGAGGGGGTGGTGGTGGTTTGATTGTTGCAGACAAAGGGGAAGAGAGAAGGGGAGAGGGGTTGGGGTTAGGGTGGGGTAGGAAAAAGGTGGGGCATTTTAGTAATTTCAAACATACTTAACACCAAAAACTAACCTCCATCCGCGCCAGGGACTATCCGGGAACAAAATTGTAAAAGTTGGGGACTGTAGCTGTAATTTTAGAAAGTTAGGGACTAAACGTGAAAAAAAGGCAAACCACAGGGACTATCGGAGCATTTTTCTCTTTATATTTTATAAAACCAATACCCATTTCTAGTTTCATGGTGTAAACCCATTAGTTTACAAACAAATGATTAATCAAGGAATTGTTAACAATCTTAACTAACCACTTATTCATCATCCAAGATAAACAAACATAATCAAGAATCCAACATCAATAAAACATTTACCATATGATCATGAGGATTCGAACATGAAAAATTTGCTAAAGTTTCATACAAATAAGATTACAAACAAGAGATTATTCATGAAACAAGTTTCTTAATAATATTACAACAATACATATACATATACATAAAAATAGACATCAGCTCAATGCTTGAAAATATGATCAAAACACATGTTAAGAACAAGAAATCAAACCATAAACAAGCAAGGATTTGATGGATTGGATAATGGTTAGGCTTCTTTGCAACTTGGAGGCTTGAATCCAAACAAAGCAGAATCCTTGCTGAGCCAAGAAATCGCCCAGAAGTTAGGAAAATTACCCAATGAAATGATCAGTAACGAATGCTCTGTTTTATAGAGATTTTTCATATCTGCACGGTCGTGCACTTTATGTGCACGCCCGTGCACGGATAATTGTCGGGTGACGTCATTGCTTCGCTGGGTCAGACAAGTGGACAATGGTCTAAGTCTCAGATGTGCACGGTCGTGCACATCATTGCATGGTAGTGCAGGGTCTTGAAACTCAGTTTCTTTAAGGTTCAGGTAGTGCACGGGAGTGCACTTGGTCGCACGATCGTGGGTCTCCGAGGAATCAGCTGCACTGGCTTATGCACTCCCCGTGCTTCCGGTGTCGTAGGTCATGCACGGTCGTGCAGTTGGGGCGCATGGCCGTGCATCAGCTGTAAGTTCAACAGTTTGTGTAGAATTCATCTGTAATGTCCTTAAATCGCCCCTTTTTTCCAACTTTATCTTTGGCACATGGTTTAAGACCTGAAAATGGAAAAGTACCTGATTAAGTACCTAAACAACAAAGTTTTAGTAAAAAAACGCATAAAACGGAAGTAAAATGGGGACTTTAACATATATAATTTAACGAATATCAAACCTCCCCACACTTGAACTTTGCTTGTCCTCAAGTAAACTTTAAACAAAGCAAGGAAATGAAGCTAAAAATTTACAAAGCTACTAATTTATTCGATGGTCAGTCGGTTTTCCAAAAAGTCAACATCAAAGATTTTAAACCAAACAAGCATATGCGAATATGGGCAAAGATAACCAAAAAGTAATGATTCCACTTCCGATCGACTTAGCATGCAAATCTTTACATTTCTCACAATGTTCACACACACTCGGTTTTATTTATGAATCATACAGTAATGTGTACGTTTAAAACACTCTATGTCAAGTCAATGAATCATGCAATGTCATAAGCTTGTCAAAAGATCTAATCTCCACCAACTACCATGCGAAAAAGCATAAATCAGGAGGTCTCTGAGGGTTGTAATGATAGGATATGGTTAAGGGTGTGGAATGGAAATTTAAAAGTGGCTAAACGGTTAAAACTCGGCGGTTATTTCTAACAAGCGTAAATGAATCAACAATTATTCATAAGTAACTCATATAAAGACGATTTTACCCTTTTCGAGCTAAAGAACAAATCTATACTATTCAGCGCTTAAAATTGCTCCAATTTAATCGTCTTTAATCTGTTTTTCGATTGCTATTTTCTGGTTTTTTTTTGTTTTTGAAAAAGTTGGTCAAAATAATAACTTTGACTGAGTTTTAACACAAATGTTTAAAAATAAAAAGGCTAAATTTGGTTAAGTAGGCTAAGTAGGTGAAATCGGAAAAACACGAAAAATAGGCTCAACATGGCGAACTAATGGAAGGATGGCGGGTACGGGATAGAAACAAAGAAAAAGGCTAACACAAGAAGGGTATCCTAAGTGCCTCTATCATATTCATGCCATTTTCACATATTCATTATCTTGAAAAGCATACTAATGACAAGTTCTAAATTACATGAAAATATCCGGCTCACTCGTATTCCGAACAAAAACAAGCATATTAAAAATTGAGTAAATTACAAGTTTTGTCCTTTGTCTTTATACCAAATTTCAGGCGGTATCCTTTGTCTTTAAAATTGACGAATTTTGTCCTTAATGTTCTAAAATCTTACACGGTTTGTCCTTTGACCCTAACCCAGTTAAATTTGCTTGTTAAATCAAGTCACATGGATCTCACATGAGGGCAAATTTGTCTTTTTCCTGCCCTCTACATTTCCCCCAAATTATAATAACCCAAACCTTAATTTAAATGAATACACCACCACCACACAATCCACAATCACCATCTAATTTCAGTGTTGTTGGCGAGTTAAGGAAGCAACGTTATTTGTAAAGAGGGTATTTTGTTTATGGTTTCTCTTCGAATTAGATATGTGGATCTGAACATAATTGAAACATACATACAGTTACTGAAGAACAAATTTATAGAAATAGAGGAGAAGAGTGAACTTGTTACCTGATCAGAGGTGACTACGACGGAGACGGTGGGATTGTGTGGAGTCCGGTGAGGACTTGACAGCGAAATCTCTATACCTAGATGGAATGTTCAGGTCGTTCGGTTCGGGTTGGGCTGGGCTGACTGTGGATGTGTATGGTTTTAACTGTTGGGCTCTATTTGTTTCACAATTTGCTATAACTGTAAGAGGCAACAATTATGGTTTGAAATTTTAATATTTTGTATTCTTTCATAGGCTCGTGTGTAGTATAATATTGTTGAAGGTGTTTGATTTAAGTTTGGGGTTGTGGTGGTGGTAGGTTGTGGTGGCAGGTGGGTGGTAAAAACGATGGTAGAAGGTGGTGCTTGTTAGTGTCAGTGGCAGGTGGTTGGTCAAATGTGGTGCTTGTTAGTGGCAATGGTAGATTGGTAGGTGGTGCTTGTTGGTGGCTTTCATGGAAGAAGTCATCTTCTTTAGAGAGAGAAAAATATATATAGAGAGAGAGAACGAGAAAGTGAGAGAGAGAGAGAGGTGAGAAATGGAGTTATATGTTTTTTTGTTTTTTAATTTATGTATTAAAAGGGTAAAAGGATAAATTTACCCTTATGTGGGGTCCAAGTGACTTGATTTAACAGTCAAATTTAACTGGGTTAGTGGCAAAGGACAAACTGTCTAAGATTTTGAAACATTAAGGACAAAATCCGTCAATTTTAAAGGCAAAGGACACCGCCTGAAATTTGGTATAAACATAAAGGATAAAACTTGTAATTTACTCTTAAAAATTTAAAGGCTCAAATATGCTTACGTATTTGAAGGAACGAGTATGAATGTAAAGACAAACATGCAAGTCTTTCTTTTTATTTGTCACGCCTTTTTCAAAATCAATTTAGTTTGTCGGTTTTGATCGAATCTAAAGCTTTCTAAAGAACACGATTGACCCTTTTTTGTATTTCTAAAGTTTTTTTATACATATATACAAAAACGAGGACAAACAAGGACAAACAAAGTTAAACCTCTAAACCCCTCCCCACACTTAAACTTCACATTGTCTCCCAATGTGAAACACATATTAGTTAAGCGATTATGAAGAGCTAAACTAAAGTGTGAAAAATGATAGAAGTACTCCCTTAGAGTTGAAGTAGACTTATATGAATGGACTTGAATATAAGTTTTCTCAACTCTGTGTGCGTCCTTATATACCTGCATAACACATCACTAAACAAAACATAAAACAATATTATTGATCAAATGATTAGATAACGAAAAACCATACCATTAGTTAAACAAAATCAAACACACTAATAAAATGTTTTAAAAACAAAGCCGAGGGTTTTTAAAGTAAACAAAGTCAAAATGTAAAACCTCAAAATAAAGTAAACTACTAAATAAAAACTAAGATAAGATAATGTTTATTATTTGCTTAAGGAAATGTTTCACCTATAGTTTATGTAGGTTGTGTAGAATCGAGTTCATTGAATTGAACACCATAAAATATAATGTTTTGCTTAGGTAAAACAAGCAAGTGAAAGGACGAGACCATATACCTCAATGAAGTTTTAGTTGACAATGTTTCACTTATATCGGTCCATCAAATATGTAATAGTGAATGATATATAACGTTTTGTTATGACCCTTTTTAAACCTCTATTATCCGATCTATCCTACCTAATAAAAGACATACCTAGGGTGCCACATGTCCCTTTTCTAGCCACCATATGACACATGACATTTTCTTAAATCTATACATGACACATGGCATTACTAGCTTCCTTTCACATACACATTCATCATAACACAAGGGAAAATGCGGACCCATCTAATTGAATTCGGGTCAAATACGCGGTGGTATATAATTGTTATAACCCGAAGACACCACACTTTTCTTATCGCATTAGGGTTTCATCTTCTCTAATACGCTTCTGCATCTAGATCTCAAATCGATGACAAGATTTCATCTTCTTCCCTAAGATTCATCGGTTTTCATCTCTCAATTTAGGGTTTCGACTATATATTTCTTATAATCCGAAGAACACACAACCTTCATTCGCATCTAGGGTTTCTGTTTCTTCCATCATACACCTCCTTCTCATCATCCCTAAATCTCATTCCTGAAAGATCATCAATACCAAGGTATGATTCAGTTTTCTATCTATTGATCATCTTTATTCTTGATTAGATCTCTTTTTTTTTTTTTTTTTGCACAACCTCCTCAACACTAATATGTCTTCTTCTTCAATCTCGCCACACCAAAGTCATGACAAGGTTTGTTTATTTTTTGAAAATCATAGCAAGTGATTTCTATGATTCAAGGTTTGTTTATTTTTTGCGATTCTTTGTTTTTTTACATCTTTTTTGTTTAATTATGTTCTGAAAACCTAGCTGCGATAGTCAGGAAGGTTTCTTTCATTGCAGATAGTCAATTTCTTTCATCACAGATAGTCAAGAAGGTTTATGGAGATGAAGATTGTTCGATTTCTGGGTTCCATCACAGGTAAATCCCGTGGGAGGTTAATCTACACCATTCAGTACGTTTCATTGCATATAATTGTTCATTCGGTGTGTAAAGATTGTTACCCGTATTTTTTAAATTTTGATAACTCTGTACCTAACCCAAATGATTTATTTTTTTCAAGAAAGAGTTGGTTTTTATTTGTATGATTATGTTGTAATGTTAATTTAATAGGATTACTAATGGAGCCCATGTGTGAATAGCTTTTTCGAGGAAGAGCACTTACGTGTGAATTTTGGTGAATTTTGATTGTTAGATTTGATAGTTCATGTCTATACATGCATATATAAGGCTTTGTACATATATTGTTAGTTTGGTTGACTAGACATATAAGATTGTTATTTCTTTTGGCTATGAAAAGTTTTAAAAAAATTCAGGTTTACCATCTTTTTTAAACATTTCCAAGCTTTAACCAAGCACACATCTTTAGATAAGTGAATTTGGCCTTTTCGGCTCTCAATCAACCCTCTTAATATATACCATGTTTACGAATATTTATATCTAAAGTTTTACAATAGATGGTCATTATATTGTGGATTATGTTCCATATTTAATGGATTAGATGCAAGTTGAATGTTGTGTGGAATGTATCAAATGCTGAGTTTATGTCTAAATTGTTTTATAAAAGAAGTTCCATTTTTATTATTATAACATAGTTTTGTCAAGTTTTTTAAAAAGATGTTATTCAACCCATCCCGACGTTTGACCTCTTAACCCAATCCAAAGATTTTGCTATGATTAGTTTGATGGATCTTGAAGTCTGTTCTTTGTAGGTCCTTTTTTTTGGAATCAAACACGAAAATAATGGATTGGAGATAAAGGATCCAGCTACAAAAGAAAGCTAGAAAAGCTGATATAAGGTGAGAATTTAATAAGGCAACCCACAAATAATAATAATAATAATAATAATAATAATAATAATAATAATAATAATAATAATAATAATAATAATTGTAGAACTAAGGAGAAAAATTTCATGATTGTATACTATATAACATGTAGGTTCACCAAAATGTTTGTGTATCTATATATATATATATTTGCAGCGCTTTCTGGCTGATTTTGTTAGGATGGCTGAATTTGAAAATGTAATGGAGTTGAAGGTCATGAACGATGATGGATTCGTGATGAATATGCATATTGGGGCTGAACATTCAGAGGGTTACAAGAGGTATGTTTTCTAAAGGATGGGAGAAGTACATGAAAGAAAGTGGTTTATAAATGGATACATATATGTATATAAATTATTTATACGTTTATGACTTATGTAATATGTAATTTAAACATATAATATAATGCTCTGTTTTGCAGATTACTATGATATATTGCAAAATAAATTATTGTTTTCTTAGATAATGCTAATCTGGACATTTTTCTGAAGTGTCTCTCATAGGCTTGACATCGATTACAGCTCCTTGAAAGCCCTAAGTCACACATTTCAATAAGGTATTTCTAAATTACCCTACATCCATTTATACTGATCGGTTAGGTTGGTGAAAGGATATTTAAAAAAAGTTGTATTGCTTTTTGAATGGATTGTCTTTGATCATAGTATGCACTTATTTTGTTATCAACTGGAACACAGCATGAAGAAGAAAAACTAATGTTCAGTTGTTTATTGCATCATATATTCCTTTATTCACCTGTTGGCCCCATTTTCTAAATTAATGAGTACATATAAATTTTATAAACTCATTTGAACTGATTTTTTTACATCTATCAATAAGATAATATTGAACTCAATCTCGAAGAGTTATTTTTTGTGCCACTAAGTTAGGGATGAGCACGGTACCCGTTCGGTATCGAAAAATGGAGAAAATTGGTACCGGTACCGAAGACCGGTTCGGTACCGGTGTTTTACCCGTAAATACCGGTACCGATACCGAAAAACGAGGAAAATGGATACCGGTACCTGTACCGAATATACACGGTACCAAATGCTCATCCCTACACTAAGTTGTTGTAGCATGCTCATAGCTGGAAGAATGGTTATTAAATAGTTTTTGATCCAAACTTACGTGTAAGAACACAAATATGTTTACTCGCATGATGCGACTCATTGTAGACTGATATAAACATTTTGAATCTTTTCTTACTCGGATATGGATAATGAAATGTAACGTTCAAACCGAAGTACAAGATTGGAAGTTCAACAGTTCTTTTGTTTTTTTGTGTTCAAAGTTCAAATACGGTTTGCAAGAGGGAGGATGTTGTATGCAAATCGTAAGTAGAGGTAAGCAAGCTTCTATTCCATTCATTATTTTCCTTTTCTACCATTATAAGATGCATATTGTTACTAGACAAGGCCACTTTTCTTTACTATGAACGGGTCGATTTTGTTTACATTTTATCTCGAAGGGGTAAAGTGGGTTGAAATTTGACATCTAATGTTGTATATAAACAAGGTTTTTATATTTTTGTAATTTGTATTTGTAGCTATAAACCTGCACGTTGTAAATGTAACATTAATATCTTATACATATATTTTATTATATTTTTTTCTTAATTTATGTGATTCATCATGACTCGAATTAAAAATACTATAAGTTTGGGGAAACTTAAATAGTTAATCCCACAAAAAGGTTTTGTTTTTTTATATAAAGTTTCGAGTGTTTTTTAAAAGGTTTTTTTTATATAAAGTTTCGAGTGTTATTGACGACTCTCATAACTCATATATCGTTTATACACTATGTTAAAGAACAAAGTGAATGTGTATGTGTTTTTTAAAAAGTTTTGTTTTTTATAGAAAGCCTCGAATGTTATTGACGACTCTCACGCATGTTTTTTTTTTTTTTTTTTTTTTGTGATGAATGAAATGCAGGGTGGTTCAGGGGTTGGAATAGGAAACTTTGGTGAGGTGGGACCATTGGATTAGCTTCTTTTGATACATCAAAGGTATATCGTTAATTAGTTCCCCGTCACCTATTTCCTTTGCTCGATAGCGGGGATTACAGATTTCAACTGAGTCAAGGTAATTAAGTTCTCATTACTAATTTTTTTTAATCTGTTTGTAGTATATGTTAGTAGTTAGTTTTAGTGTTAGTTAAATGGTAAAACTTATTTGGATTCTTCTTATTTCAATTCCTATTATACTGATGTTATTATATAATAATTGTAGTCATCTCTTATTTTGTTTTGTTTTCGTCAAACAATTCTTCAATTTGGGTTAACCGCAGTTTATATTAGCGAAAAAAGGTGCATTAGGGACGATATGGATCGCGCGCATCTGGATAGGTAATATATTTTTTTCCTTAATTTTTATTTGGTAATTATCGTATGTTCCTATATGTGGTGGTTGTCCGATTTATATTTACATGCTGGTAACATGGTCATTCAGCTGCATAATTGGTGGCAATTCAATGCTAGAAGATGCTAACATTAAGGATATGAAGGATGTGGAAGGTTTGATCCGTCTCCCAGTCAAAGATAACAACAGTCCACCAACCCAGAAAACAAATTGATGTGATGTCTGTTGAAACTAAAGCTCTTCTTGACCCGCTTAACGGTTTGCCCAAGTAAGAATAAATTTTATATTTAATCTGTTAACTAAATGGAATTTTTTGGGTGCGAATTGACACGCATATTTAGTATAATGTGCCCAAACATGTTTTAACATAATAAGTTGTTTTTCTTTCCGAATTGTGTTCTTAATGTTCAACTTTAGATTTCCATAATAAGTCCATGCGTATAGTTTGTTTATCAGTTTAAACGTAATTTTTTTTTTTTCAAAAAATAAAAACATATCATTTTCCAACCCCGCAAAATTCGCGGGAATTAGCACTAGTTTGTTAATATAGATAGAAACTGAAGATATGTAATGGAAAAAGGGATCTAAGAATAAAATGAGAAACAAAGCTTAAACTAACCAAAACTAGGTGGTGGTAGGGTGAGGTAAAAATGATTTACTTAATATTATATTTAATAGTTAATAAAAAGAAAACTGAAATAATTATGTAATCTACACTTACGGTCTTCTTCATATTTATGAAATAATTATGCAATCTATATTTATGGTCTTCTTCACATTTATGAAATAATTATGTAATCTACACTTACGGTCTTCTTCATATTCGCCCTCACGCCCCTTTCACACCCTTAGAGGCGTTGATTCACGCCCTTAGCTCATATGGTGAGGCATACCTACCCATTTCGTCTCCCGTAACACATGCTTTAAAATTTATAAAATGATACCTGAAGTTATGTGTTAATCTTCATTTTGAAAATCAAAGAAAACATAGTGGGATGAATCAGTTTAGTCGGCAGAGACTTTGTTAAAAGAAAACATAGGGTCAAAATCAACCACAAAGAGTTTTGATTTTGGTAGCCACTCATCATTTCAATTTCTCCACTTTCACTCACCACTGGTGACGTGTCTAGTCCACATGCAAACCTACTATAAAATACAAATTAATGTGGTCTCTTTTTTATGATCAAATTAAATATGTGGGTTAATATGAATTTGGTCGACATTGATAAGACGTTAGACCGATGTGTTAAAAAATATGTGATGTATTTATATAAATCGATCATCGTAGTTCCAACCTTTTTAGAGATCTAAGGCGAAATAAAATTTTGAGACCCTTTTTCCTTCTTTGAGTACTATAAACAATACTCTTTTATCCGTGTTTGGAACCAAACAAAAATCTAACACAACTATAACAAAGACTCGTTTGCTTGTATAAGGAATCAAACAAATCTAAAACAATAAGTTTGCACTAATATTAATGGTTGACATATTAATTTTCTTTTAAGTGGAAGCCCTATATTTTTGGAGGCCCTAGGCCCAAGCCTGGCTAGAGGACTTAAAAACGATCCACAATAATTATTTGTACTATAGGTCCGGCCCTGAAACGATCCACAATTCGGGGACTTAAAAAACAAAAAACGTCTGGTTACTATTATATCACAAAAACTCTCATTCTTTAAAAACACCAAAACACTCAATAATAAAACCCAAAAACATGTCGTCACCACTCACCAAAAACACCACAAATTCTCTCTACATATATCATATATATTGAAAGTAAAGCTTGTTTTTGGGTGTTTTTGTGAAAGAACTAACACAAAACACATCACTTAAAACAACTCCAATGATAGCAAAAATTTGATGATATGGCAAAAACATATGAAAACATCCTTTAAAAACGTCTATTGTGGATACTCAACATAGTTAAGTAATACAAATTATAAGAATGGATCACACTTGAAGGCTATTTATATATAGAACCATTTGAACATAGTGTCTTCATCATTGTCGTTCTTTGAGGTACTCACATGTGTTGCTAATGAAAACAAAGGATTTTCCGTGATAAAACGTTTGTCGGTAAAGGTATAAACCATCAGAAAATGATAATAGTTTTATCGATTGATCACCCATCGATGATTAACGACAAATATTACGGATGTATTGCTAAAGTTCCTCCTGAAACATATACAAAACCAATGTAAAAATTAATAAAACAAAGTAAACTAAAAATTTTCAGATCTTTCAAATTTCAAACTATATCATTTTCTTCTTCTATGAGTACTAGTACATATATGATCTTATGGTTCAACGGGTTTAAAGTTTTTAGTGCGGTTCCAAGCCCAGCCGCACCATTAAATCGCCTACATTCAAAATTCGCATCAAATAAGCCCTAACAACATCATTTGACTTAAAAATTCATTTCCAGCTTTCTAAATTCTTTGTTCCTGCCTCTCCCACTTTGAACCTATGTAGCACGGGGACGCCTAGAACCATCGGGTACCCGTCCCGGGGACGTTTTGGGGACGGGGACGCCATGGGGACGTCCCCTAAACGTTTCCGGGTATTGGGGATGGCGACTACACGTTTCGGGAACGACGAATACAAGTTTCGGGGACCTATCCTATTATTTTTAGGGGTTTATCTTTTAAATCTTTCAAATTCCATAACAAACATTCAGCCTTTCAATTAAAAAACCCAATCAACATTTAGTTATACATAACGCCGACCTTTCAGTTCCTTCTCTTCTCAATTCATCATCATATATATTCATCATCATTTGTATTAATCATCATCTATATTCATCATCGATTATCGCTTCTCAAGAAACACAAGGATCATAAACTACCCGTTTATATTTTTTTGCCGTACCTTTGTCGTACCCGTATCTTGAATTTTTGAGTTTTGTCATTCCCCGTACCCGTATAGTCCCCGCACCTCAGTCCCGTACCCGTTCCCGTGCTACATAGCTTTGAACTAGGGATGAGCACGGTACCTGTTCGGTACCGGTACTGAAAAACGAGAAAAATGGGAACCAGTACCGATACCGTATATACCCGGTACCAAATGCTCATCCCTACTTTGAACCCTAATTGATCACCATCTCACTTCTCCCTAATTTCCATTACTTCACCGTTATCATCCATTCCCCCTTCTCTCTTTGTGTTATTCAAAGGTTTTTTAATCAACAATGGAGATAAACACACAAAGTAAATCAACTGGTTGTTCATCGTCATCATCTGCTTAGAGGTTCGTTCTTAACCTCTTTTCAATTTTAGCTTTGCAAGTGTTACCTAATTTTAAAATTATGCCATCTCCTCTAATTTCATTTTTTTTCATTTTGCTTAATAGTCAATATAGTGAAGGAAACGAAGTTGTGGAGGCAACAACTGAGAGATGAGGCCAGATGGGTACGAGTCCTTTTTTTTCTTGCGTTCATTTTCCTGAAAAAGAGCGCACATGTTCTTCTGCCCATTAGACCACCCGCTATGGAGCAACGCTCATAGTGGTGGGGCATTATTAATGGGTGTGACGGGCCTTAAACACCGTGTGTGTGGTGTGTGTGTGGGGGGGGGGGGGGAGGGGGGGGGGGTTGTGAAAGGGGCTTGAAGGGGGGTGGCGTGAGGAAGACCATGGCTTGAGAGAGGGGGTGTCTTTGTGGGCCATGGTTTTAAATCAATCAAATAATATTCATTGTTTTTAACTTATTTAAAAATAATATTATTTTAATGGGTAGTGCGTAATGAAACAATAGAGATGGTTAGTACAAAAAAGGGAAGGGAAGGGAAGTGGTGTGATGAGGTGACATATACTTTATATATTTTATGACATAGAGGGAAAAAAATATGAATTCACAGTGGATAGCCTTAGGTTTAGATGGTATTAGTTCTATGTGGTTGGGCTCTTACTCATCCAAATGTTCAAGTTCCGCTATAGCAATAAATATCAACCAATATTTATCATAATTAACCATAACCTAATAAATATAATCACCTACGGATTTTTTTGGTCACTCAAAGCTCATCTTCAAGTAATGATTTCAAAAAAAAAAAAGTAATGATCTTCATGAACGCATTATTTCTTCATGCTCTATTAGATGCATTTCAAAATGAAACCTTGAGAAACACATACATGATCAAGTAAACACAAATCTCCATAATAAACATTTTAAAAACAAAACGCCTATAAAATTAAAACACTAATCTTTGTCATTTATATCCACATCCCATTGATTTAGAGGAAAAATTACTATGTTAGACAGTAAATTACTAGAGCAAATTAAAATACTACATTAATAAGCTGCAAAAGATTTCCAAATAATCTTACTGCATTACAGCAAAAATTAATTATATGTTTATTAGGTTGTCTGCAAGTGGGATCCTTATCTTCTTGATCATATGCAACATCTTATTTTCATGGTGGAGTTTGTATTGATTATAATTTTTAATTAAGTGTATATTATTCAGAGTTCCACTTGGATACGATGTTAAAGAATCGTGGCAGAAAAATTAGCAAATGATAGGCCACTATATGAATTTCCACTAGCATGAGACACCCCTCCATTCTCAGCCACAAATTAATTGCCGCTTTCACACTTGAGAGTGCGCTTTTTTAGCTACATGAAGTCAAACAATATTGAAACAATATTTATGTTTATCTTTACGGCTTAAATATATGTA
Source organism: Helianthus annuus (assembly GCF_002127325.2). Lineage (NCBI taxonomy): Eukaryota > Viridiplantae > Streptophyta > Magnoliopsida > Asterales > Asteraceae > Helianthus > Helianthus annuus. The sequence continues at coordinate 63,044,289 of NC_035438.2, read as the reverse complement.
TAATTTTGGTAATATTTATACTTCTAAACGTGCACAGAATTCTTCATATATATGCAATTATGCATATAAAAATAATATTATTTCAGAATGAATAGAGATTAATCGAACTCTAGTTTTGCGGGTCGGGATTAATTGAACTCTTTAGTTTTGCGGGTCGGTTTTATATACGGCTTGTCTTGTTTGCAGATGTGCACAAATTGGATTTTTCTTTCATACCCTGGTTTGGATATGAAACCGTTTCATACCCAGACCAGGGTATGAAAGAAAAACCCGATTTGTGCACCTCTGCAAAGAAGACGGGCCGAATATTAAAAAAATAAGAAACTGACAATTTAAAATCTAATTGGAAAGGTAAATAAAAGGTATGAATTTAATGAAATTCACAATTAACGTATTTAACTGAAAACAAAATTATATGAAAGCAGAGAAATAATAGTGAATTTCATGCTCTCTAAGAAGGGTAAACGAACTATGGCTCTGGATCTAAATATGTTTTAATCCATGTCCGTGAATACAAACATTCACGAAAATGTGTTGCAGTTCTCATATCTACTACGACAGTATTCAATGGTCCCTCTTAGATTACCAATGGATACCCTAAACCATGAAATTAATACTATCATCGACAGATTACCAGTAGCGACCTACAATCCTACACTCGTATACCCAAACATTGATCGTCATAGTGAGACCTAATTTGTTATAACCTAGCTATGGTAATCCGTTAGTGAAAGAGAAGATAATGCTTCATTTGAGATTTGTGCCTACGCTTTCTAGTCGCGTTTCAGGGTGGAAAGGTTTTCCGATTGACTATTCCTTGATAACTCGTCAGGGATGTTTATAAGATCCACGATCAAACTATTCTAGTTCTTTTTTTCAGTGGGATCCTTTTGCGACGGTTGTGCCCGTCAGTTCGCTAAATCTGTCAGTTATATAAGCTATATATAGCCACGAAAATATGCCTTATATGGCAACCCAACATCAACAATCTCAAACCAAAAGATAGAATATTTGTTTCTTTCAATACCTATAACTACATTTTAAGTCTTTTTTCTCCCCAAACCTCCCTAGTTATACCCTCTTTGTTTACTTGGTTGTAAATAAAATTTTATTATTGGTCTCAAAATTAAAATCCGCCAAACTTGGAATCCTCCTGTGAGCTAGTCTAGACTAACAATATGTTGACAAGATGTGAACATCATTTACATGAGTTTCGTTTTAGCCCTATTAATGATCATTTATTACCTAGCTTTCCGTGTGAAACATAGCTGGAAAATAGAATTTGATAGTGTAGGTCACATAATGGGGATTACATTGTGGTGAAAGTCACATCATGGGAACTACATTGTGTTATAAAGATAATTTAGTATGTGTGGGCATATAAATCTGGATAGGAACTAAAAACCATACACGTAACTCATTAGAAAAACTATAGAAATCTCATGTATGTTAGACTATACGGAGCCATGAGGGTAAGGACAGAGCCCCTACCCTGCCATGTAAGTGCCACGTAGACCATGTGAGTTTTGCCTTGTACATCAAAAAATGGGTGGTGTTAGGGGCATAGGGATTTTGAAATTTTACGTTCAAAAAAAATCAAGGGGGTTAAACCAGTGGTCAAGGGCAACGCCCATGGAGATGTTGCCTTTGGCAAGGGGCAACGACCATCACAAAGAAGCATGGGGTGGTGTTGGGACGTAGAGGGGCGTTGCCCTCCCCCTCACAATGCCCCACACTGTGTGGTCTTACCAGCGGACAATTAATTAATCATACACATGTAACTTAAAACATAGGGTTGTTATTACCTAACTTATATGATAAACCAACTCATTAACACATTACAAGACCCATTAGTGAATTGATCTTCATATCCATGTATTTTAATACAAAAAATAAGCTTGTTAAGGTCCCTTAGTGTACTGGTCATCATACGCAAGTAACTTCACACCAAATAACATGTTATGACTGCCAACAATCCCTATTATACCTATTAGAAGATAGAATACAAGCTAGATATAATACATCTGTTTATGTTTACATGTCACATTATTATTATTATTATTATTATTATTATTATTATTATTATTATTATTATTATTATTATTATTATTATTATTATTATTATTATTATTATTATTATTATTATTATTATTATTATTATGTTAGTTTAGTTAGTGGCGGTTACGTTATTAATCGGCCAAGTATATATGTAATATTAGGATGAACTTTATTATTCACCAATTCTAATAAAAGAACATATTCATCCCTGTTCTCTCAAAACCCTAATATCACTACGTGAAAAAGGGGCTACGGCCACACTTTTGGCAAAACCGCCCTGCCACACATTTATAAAAATGTGTGGCTAAAGGTTATTCATAACATTTTAAAACACTTTTAGCCACACATTTTATTATTAATGCGACCATTTATACTAGTTCAGAACCTTTAACCACACTTTTAGAAAATAATGTGACATTTATTAGACACAAATCGAAATGTGTGGCCAAATGTGATCTATAACCACATATTTTTGTTTCATGTGACGAAAAAATATGTCTTTGACACCTTTAGCCACAGTTTAAGAAAAAAAATGTGACATATATTTGCTACAGTAGCAAAGTGTGGCTAAATGATATATACGATCACATTATATATTTTTTTGTGACCAATAACATATGTATTCAAAACCTTTAGCCACACTTTAAGAAAAAACTGTGGCATTTATTAATCACACTAAAAAAGTGTGGTCAAATTTAATCTACGGTTACTGTGTTTGTTTCGCATGACTAAACACAAAACCACTCCAAATCTTTAGCCACACATTAAGATAAAACATCCACATTATAAAAGTGTGGCCAAATGTCTTCTACGACCACATTATATGTTTAATAATGTGGCTAAAATCCAATACATATGGCCACATATATTATTTTATCTAACCAAATGTTAGACAATAGTCACATTTAAAATTACAAAATTTAATGTGGTTTTACATTAACATTCGTCACACAATCATCATTTTGCTTATTTTGTGTGACGAAATGTTATAAAATGTCATTAAAAAAATGTGTCACCAAATCTTAAAGTTACTACATCTTTAAAAATTCTCCTCAAAATATTTAATTCCAAAATTTAAACTTCCACCTAAAATATTTCATCCTAAAACTTCCCCCCAAAATATTTTATTTTAAACTTAAACTTCCCCCCAAAATTATTTCATCTTAAAACTTAAACTTCCCCCAAAATATTTCATCCTAAAACTTAAACTTCCCCCAAGATGTTTGATTAAAAACTTTCCTCTCAAATAATATTATTATTTAAAAAAACTACATTATTATTCCATCTATAAAGAAGCAAGTTTTTTTGTGCATAACCACTTGTACCTTATGCTTTGGGACTTTTCAAAAAAAAAAACTTGATTTTTTTACTTTTATCACAAAGGTTTTTATCTTTTGCAGTTTTAACCCTACATAATTTGTTTTTCTTTTATTTTAACTCAAAACTTTTCATTATTTGCAAATTAACTTTACAACTTTTGTCACTTATACTTTTCATCTTTAGCAAATTTTTGTTTTACGTATAGTTCTAAATTTTTCAAGTTAATACGACGCAACGTACGAGTGTGGTTCAACTTATTTATGTTTTGTTTCAAATTTTTCAAGTTAACACAGCGCAACGTGCATGTGTGGTTCTACGTTTTTACTTCTATTTTTTCATGTTTGACAGGTTCGTCGCAACACGCAGATCCTAGGTCGAGTTAGTGTTGGTGGTTGATGACGGTTGTGTGACATTAGTACTATTTGACACCGTTTTACGCCCCGCCGGGGTGTGCTTTAGAGGTTTTCTAAAGAAAAAATGGTTATGCATATGGTTGTCGTAACCTTGGCTTCGGGGGTTTTCCAAAAAAATTGATTTTTTTTTTTACTTTTCACCCAAAAGTATTTCATAAATTACTTTTAACCCAAAACTATTTGTTTTTTTTTTACTTTTAACCCAAAACTCTTTATCTTAGCAATCTGTCCTTACAACTTTTTTTACTTTCAACTTTGGTCCTTTATAGTTTTCGTTTTTCGCAAATTTTTCGCTTTATGCTTGGTTCTAAATTTTGTGACTTAACACATCGCAACGTGCGTCTTTGGTTTAACGTTTTTACGTTTGGTTCTAAATTTTGCGAGTTAACACCATGCAACGTGCGTGTGTGAGTGAACGTTTTTACATCGCTTTTTTTTTCCCGTTTGACAGGTTTAATATAACGTGCGTGTCCTATATGGCTGAATTGCTCTTCTAGTTAACAAAATTACATAACAATGACATAATAAAGGCTATATTGGGTCGCTAACAACAATCAAGGCCCAATACAATCAATTAATGAAAGTATGACATGTTATTGGGCGTTCACACCTAACTATGACTAGTATGATTACTACACTCATATAAAACCCTTTTAGAGCAACAATGACATAACAAATGCTATATTGGGTCGCTAACAACAATCAAGGCCCAATACAAGGCCCAATACGATCGATTAATGAAAGTATGACATGTTATTGGGCGTTCACACCTAATTATGACTCATTACACTCCTATAAAACCCTTTTATAGCTATTATGACATGATATAGGCCGTGTTGGGCCACTAACACCAATTAAGGCCCAAAACGGCCCATTAATGAAAGTATGGCATGTTATTGGGCGTTCACACCTAACTATGACTCATCACACTCCTATAAAACCCTCTTAGAGCAACTATGACATGATATAGGCTATAATGAGCCACTGACACCGATCAAGGCCCAATACGACCCATTAATAAATGTATGACAAGTTATTGGGTGTGAACATCGAACTGTGACTAATATGACTCACTACACTCATGTGTTAACTTCATCCATTTTTTTGTTAACGAGAAGGACAATTCGGTCATTTTATATGTAATTTTGTTAACTAGAAGAGCAATTCAGCCATATAAAATGACCGAATTGCCCTTCTCATTAACATAAATAATGGATGAAATTAACCCAATGGATTAAAATGACAACCGTGAAACCTTTTTGAACCAATAAGTAAAAAATAAAACATTTAGACTAAGTTGCCAAAATAAACCATACCACATAAACTAAAATAACATTTAACTCATGAAATTAAATATGATTTCCCAATATTAAGTTCCCCCCATTAAGTTCATCTCCAGCCCCGTTCCTCTATCCCAATTCCCAAAATTTTTGTTTTTTCCCTCTCATCTTTCCCTCCCTTGTAACCTAAAATCAACTCTGTGTTCTCACATAATTAACCCGGCAAACGCATCACCTGTTTCTTTTTTTTTTCACATTCAAAATTTTCAGAAAACCGCTCTCGCCGAACACATCACCTGTTTTGTTTCCTGAAATCCGGTGGTAGAAAAGGGTAGGGTTAGAATAGGGATCGGTGGATACCACCACAGATCCGGTGGTATAAGGGTAAGGTTGGACACCGCCACAGATCCGACTCAAAATCACCGGTGCTGTAGAAGTTGATGATGCCATCATCGTTGAACACCCTCTGCCTCGGTTTTTCTAAGAAGGTACAGAGGATTGAAGTGGATCTGGTGCTACACATGTATAGATGATAAAAAGGATTGAAGTGGATCTGGTTCTACACATGAGTACATGATTCAAAGGATTGAAGTGGATCTGGGGCTACATATGATATTTGACACCACAACCGTCGGCTACGGTTTATTTGGGCAATCCTCGACTGTTAAGGGAAGGTTCTGTGTACATTTTCTCTATTATAATGATTAGATGTTTAGATAATTTTTTTAGCTAGTGGATTTTATCGAAGTCGTTGTGGTGTTGCATGTTTGGAGATATGTAACTTATCTGGGATTAATTGATGTATTGTTTTTGAAATTGTTCTGTTTTGCTTTAGCATTTTAGATTTGTTGTACATCACATTTTCATCAATGTTGAGGATAGATGGTCTAGTGTCCGATATTGGTGTTATCTTTTTGTTTCTTTAATACTGATTGCAATGTTCTATTAGGTGAATTCATTAGCTCCATTGATTACATTATATCATCAGTTTAAATTTAATGACACATAACATGGATCTTAGTGTGTGATCTTACTCTATCAAGTTGTCTGGTTATCCATGATGGTGGGATAAGATAGATCATATGTTTGATTACTCATACTGTCAGGTGGTAACCAGAAGCTGTAAGTTTTTTCTTGTTTTACAACACATTGTTTTACTCACCCATATGGTTAGTTTGAGCCTCTTATTTAGAAGCATATTGATGCAGTTACGCGTGCAATCAAATGGCTCAAGAACACTTAGTTAATCACAGACGATAAAGGAACCAAAAGGTTCAAGAACATAGATCGTTCTATTCAGTAATAAACCAAAAACTGAATAAACAATAAACCCTAGACCCTAATTTATAACTATAGAAAAAGATAAATTAGGAAATTCAAATTTTAAATAAAAATATAAGATATGATGATATCCCCCTGCATCACATATCTTCTTGTATAGTGTAGTAATCGTCCCTGATAATGGTTAGTAATAATGATACCCCAGAATTCAGATGAACAAATTCAGAGCTTGCACACAAATAATATTTCTCTTCGCTTAAATCTCATAAGTTTATGTGCACTAATTTCATGAGCAATGCTATAATCATCATATTAAGTGCCCATTTCTTTGCATCCCCATGAATTTTTAACATTTACTTATACTCTTGTCATATCTTTTATCAGGAAGAAGACTTGAAACTTCTGTCAACGGGGAAGCAAAACTCTGGATCTTCCCGAGAACTTTGAAACTCCTGGTGTTGAGGTTATCACTGGTTAGTACTCGTGTACGTTTAAACACTACAAAATCATGATGAAATCTTTTCAAGTCTAAACAGTTATTTGTTGTTATCAGGTCCTCTTGGTCAAGGTATTGCATGTTGGTTTGGTTCTTGTTGAGAAGCAATTGGCTGCTCGTTACAACAAACCTGATGCTTAGGTTGTCAACCACTACACGTAAGAATTCATAGTTTTTTTGGGCTATTTGATGTATTTGTTTTTTAAGAGGGACTGTGACTGTGGTTTGCTCTCCTTCATGTTTTACTTGCTTCTTTTTTGTTGTTAATGCTCTCTTTTTATGAGATGAAATACCACTGTTTCATTGGTGGCTTGTCATGGTCAACATCCGATAGAGCTTTGAAAGATGATATTTCAAAGTTTGGTTATCCGAAATAGTCACTGTTTGTTTATTGTTTTTAGTTTGTTCATAATCTGAAGGAGTTAGTATAGATTATATTGTTTATAGGCTAATGACTCAGATAAGATATCATATTATACTTTGTGGGTACAAGATATAATTGATATGCAATACTTTCTACAATTATTAAGCGGTTGTTTGTATTCACATGTGCACATGATTAATTCATTCTTTCTATGCTCTAGTATGTTCCATATTTTCTCATTCATTTGTCGTTAAAAATGCATATTATAACTATGTTTTCATTGTGATATTTATATCTGCATAATGATTTTTGTACTATTGTGGGGTCCCCTGAAGACATTGGCCCTATGTTTAAATTTCAAAGAAATTAACCATTCCTTCCGTTTGTGTGCATTCTCTGGTCCAAATTTTGTGTGCATCTTGTTCTGTTTATTTACGTTAACCTCACAAAATTGTAGGCTTATATTTATATTACTTTTAGAAAGTATTTCAAGCGTATATTCATTCATCTGTTGTTTTGTAAATGTTTAACGAAAAACCTAAGCAGAAAACCAAGTTTAAATCATCATCAAGACCGTCAAGACCATCGAAATGGAATTCTATACGACTCGAGCTTTCAAAGGCCTGAATGGAACAATATTTTATTTTTCATTGTGCTCTATCTTTGTTTGTTGATCGAAAGTTTTTCTTTCTGTTTTGCTAAATTAATGGACAGAGCTAACACATGGGTGGAAGGTAACCTAGTCCCAGAGGTCGCTATGGTGGTTGTAGCCGTGGAAGAGATCTTCCAACAAGTTTTTTGGTTTGTAATCTTCGTCTTGATTGGCGGTATGTTCCTGATGAGTTCATGTTCCTTTTGATGAAAGTACATACTTAGTTACTTATGTGCAATTATTGGTATAGGAATTGGATGTTATACTTTTGGCATTATATCACTTAATGTGTATTAGGAAAACAAAGTTGTTACAGTTGTAAGAAACTGATCAACAGACTAAGATGATCACAAAAAACTTGTTACAATTTAAATCTAACCTTTTTTTGTAATGAATTAATAGTACACTTTGGGTAGCTTTCAACCCGCTAAGAAAAATGATAACCTGAATCGACACCTACAAAAAGAAAAATAATTTACAACCTAGACCAATTTTAAATTTCTATGTTTTGTTCCATTTGGTTTTATAGTTTGTTACTCTGGGATGATTTTTGTTCACCCCTAGCACATAGTACACACACTTATTATAGTATGAGTGATATACATATCTGTGTGTTTTTAGTACTTAGTAATAAGTCTATTCTCCATGCTTCTCAAGATGAAACTCTAATTATTGTGTACCTGTATTTCCTTTAAAATATTTGTGTGCTTCAATGCCTATGCATATCTTTTAGTAATAGCATGGCTATGGTGATCATTAAAGATCATATTTTTTTCACACATAAGTCTGCATATCTTGAATTGAATGCCATTGTGTTTAAACATATTTATAAATTAATTATATTTTCATTTCGTGTTAAATACAGTTCCTAGAGGGATTCAGCCCTAAGAGCACCACCAACAAGTAAGGAAGTGGTTGACCAAGATGGGAGCAGATGCCAAATGTGCCATTTGCACGAACCAAAATTTCTGATTCACCTTAAATTGCTACCTTGCATCCAGAAATTGATCTGTAGATTTCTTTTTTTTAGAGCTTGATCCCCCAGGTTAGGAGCAAACATTTAATTCAGATAAGCCTAAAAGTCTAGACTATGTTTTGTGATATACAAGAAGCATATTACAATTACAGTTTAGAGATTGATCCCGAAACTTAAACAACGTAAATGTGCAGATTTTGCAAAGCCAAAGGGTTTCCATATGGTCTATACACTCCACAAATGGCTATGTAATACCCTTTTCGCCCACTTATTTGATGACCATTAACGCAATGTTGTCATATCTCATGAAGATTGTAGAGGTTCATGAATGCAAGTGGGTTTGTTGTTGTAAGTGCTATTAGGAGTGATGCGGGTTCCATTGCAATTGCTACATCATTTGTAGATACCTTTTGTTTAGAAGTTCTGTAGCTTTAATACTCTAATTGAGGCCTTATGTATGAATTTTGGTATGTTATTATTAATACCATTTGGGTTTTAAGTTTTTTCATGTATAATGTTCTTTTTATTTAACAAAAAAATGAAAACAGAATGGATATTACATGAAAATAGTTGTGACCAAAGATAAGACATAGTCACACTTAAAATTCTAAAATTTCATGTGGCTTTATATAACCATTAGTCACATCATCTCCATCTCCACTTTGATTTTTCTTTGTGTGACGGAATGATACCAGAATTTTAGGTGACCATTTAGGTGGCTATACATAATCACTAGCCACATGATCGTCTGAATGATAGCAAATGTCACGGAGAAAAAAAATGTGACCAAAGATTAAAAGTCACGCTTAAAATTACAAGTTCATGTGGCTATACAAAATCATTAACCACATAATTCTCAGTTTGTTATATTTTGTGTGACAAAATGATAGCATATGTCCTGGAAGAAAAAAATATGTGTGACCAAAGGTTAGAGTATTGCCACACTTAAAGTTACAAAATTCAAGTGGCTATATATAACCGTTAGCCACACAATCGTTACGTTGTTTTAGTTTTGAGACGAAATGATAGCAAATGTCATGGAAGAAAAAATATGTGTGACCAAATGTTAGAATATAGCCACACTTAAAGTTACAAAATTTCATGTGGCTATATATAACCATTAGCCTCACAATCATCATTTTGTTTTATTTTGTGTGACGGAAGGATAGCATATGTCATGGAAGAAAAAAAAAATATGTGTTACCAAAGGTTAGACAATAGCCATAATTAAAAAAAATATGTGTGACCAAAGGCTATACATAACCATTGGACAATAGTTTTTAGCCACACTTACAAAAAATACATGTGACTATATAATAGAAACAACCACATGTACAATACATTCATGTGGCCATTGCTACCCTTTAGCCACGCTTAATAAACCAAATGCTTGATTAGAACTTTTTTGCCACACTTTTATTTAACCAATGTGGCTAAAACAAGTTTCTTTGGTAAATTCATGTGACTATATCATAGAAACTGCCACACATAAATTTAATTCAAGTAGCTGTTGCTACCATTTAGCCACACTTAGTGGAGGGCATGCTTGATTCCAACAAAAATGTTGATACCCTTTAGCCACATTTTTAATACCTTTAGTCACTAGACAGTGCATGTGGCCGTATGATACCTATGATGACTGGACCTTTGGTCACACTTGACCGGAAAAAAATTGGTGTGGCGAAAGGCATACTGCCACACTTTTTTGGTGTGGCCGTAGCCTATTTTTGACGTAGTGATTCCCTGTACAACACACACACGAACACAAATACGATGTCGATTATGATGATGGCTTCCGCCAACACGTGGTATCAGAGCCCATGGTTAGAAAACAGAGAATTACGATCGGAATTACACGATCCCGGGAAGAGACGGATGATAATGATGAACAACGGACAAGGAAACGGGCGTGAAATAAACAACGATCCCGATTATATAAGTCCCCGATTACCCGCGATTGCAATCTTGAAACAAGAGATTGCAATAATGGAATTGCAATACGAAATTGCATTACTGGAATACGAATCGGGACGTCACGAAGATAACGGAGATGCAGGCGAAGTAATAACACGGAAAGAAGATAATTCAATGTTACAAGAAATTGAATTCGAGAAACAGGATAAAGAAGAAAACGATCCTGAAAGAGACGAGATGGCCTGTGAAGATGTTCTGAATAAAAAGGATAAGATAAGAGACGACAAGGATAAGGCAACGATCAAGAAATCGATAGAAAACCAAAGACATTACAAAAGAAAAATTAGGAATTACAACGATGATTATCAAGAGGATTATGAAGAACAAGAAAATAATCGGACGCAATGGCATGATGCTCTGTTTTTTAAAGAAGTTTATACAAAAATCACTTCTGCAAATAAATCCGAAAAGATGATACAGAGAAGAAAGAAAGATTTAGTGACGAACTTTAGCAACAAAGAAGAGAAGGCTTTAGTGACAGAAGAAGAATTTTTGGCGCCAAGGAAGAAGAACAAGATCATCGATGAATGGGAACCTCTGCCGCTGCAAACAAGCGTACGCGTATGGACATTCTGAATCGCACGAATGGGGTCCCGTTTACGAGCCGAATTAACCAGTTTCCATCGATTTACATACTCCAACAACAACGTAATCCGACACAAAACATCGGTTCTGATCTCCGACTCGCTCCTCCGTCACCAATTCGACCGGAAGAAGTGGCGACAGATGATGGTTTCATATCTACGTTGATTCCACAACAAAACTTCATCAACTACCATATGAACCAAAACTTACAAAGTGTGGAAGAATTCTGGGGAAGAAATCTCGCGGGCGAAATTCAAAAAGAGGAACAAGTGGAGCGGTTTAGACAGATGTATCATTTCTGTGAAGAACGGACGTTTGTTTTGGAGAACACGGGGCCGAACAGGTTTGCTGGTGAAGGAACCAGCGGCGGAGGCGCTGGGGATGCACTGGAGGAAGAAGTGCAGTCGTTTCATATTTTTACTAAAGCAGCGGACATACTTACAAAGGCACTGCAGCCAAAAGATTTCAATCGTCTTAAAGAAATTCTGCATATTGCTTCTATCTAGCTTACGGGAGGGTATTAGAAGATAGAATATAAGCTAGATATAATACATCTGTTTATGTTTACATGTCACATTATTATTATTATTATTATTATTATTATTATTATTATTATTATTATTATTATTATTATTATTATGTTAGTTTAGTTAGTGGCGGTTACATTATTAATCGGCCAAGTATATATGTAATATTAGGATGAACTTTATTATTCACCAATTCTAATAAAAGAACATATTCATCCCTGTTCTCTCAAAACCCTAATATTCCCTGTACAACACACACACGAACACAAATACGATGTCGATTATGATGACGGCTTCCGCCAACAATACCATCACCGTTGATCCCAATACCTCCAGCAATGTGAGATCTCAGGCTTCGATTCCTTCTCTTCGATTCCTTTTCTGAAGGTATGCATGTATTTCTCTATAAGGCCACCCTGGGCGGTGGCTTTTTTGCACGTTATACTTTTCTTCCAAGTGTGAAACAAACAAACAAACCACCGCCACCCTACAAAATTAACGTGTGATAAATGGTTTCCGTGATAAAATTGACGTGTGATAAATGGAAGGATGTGAGGGGTGTGAGGGTTTATTGTAGGGGTGTTCAAAAAACTCGTAGCTCGCAGCTCGCTCGAAACTCGCTCGAAAAAAGCTTGAAAAAAGCTCGGCTCGAAATTGGCTCGGTTGTAAACGAGCCAGCTCGGCTCGGTTTGTTAACGAGCCGAGCTCGAGCTTGGCCTGGCTTGGCTCGTGAGCTCGTGAGCTGGCTCGATAAGGTTTACATACTTCATTTTTTTGTCCCACATCGTTTAGAAAACAAAAACTAAAGGACTATCTCCCCTATAAAAGAAGGTAAAAACAATGTACAAAGTAAATTAACTATTTATACTTGCATATTTAGCCATATGGTTAAATTAAATGGCAACTATGGCCCTTAGTCTATGAAGAAATTCATTTTTAAATGCTTTTTAAGTAGTAAATTTTGCGGTACTTTGTTAGTTCGAGCTATATCGAGCCGAGCTAGCTTGAATTCTAATCGAGCCGAGCTCGAGCCTCAAATCTCAGCTTGATTTATAATTCGAGCTCGAGCCGAGCCAGCTCGAATCGAGTTCGAGCCGAGCTCGAGCTGGGTCTAGCTCGGCTCGCTTACAGCCCTAGTTATTGTTGGGTGTTGTGAGTGATAGACATTTCCACTAAAAAGAGTTGTGAGTGATGGAATAATGGTTGATGAAATGGCGAAAATTGATTGGATGTTGTGAGTGATAAATGGGTGGTGAGTTATAACCACCCCTACCCCTAATGTAATTACTTTTTATCGTCAACCAATTACAAGTTAATTAATTAATGTGCATAGATATTATCGTCTTACAAGAAAACCTAGATGTGGATCTGCACGCGATACAAACGGAAACGTAGACATAGAAGAAGGCATGAGCCTAGGCAATGCAAGCTAAACAGAAGGCCAGACGGAGAACCGTGCAAGCTTAGCTAAAAGCTAAGTCGAGGACAATGCATGAACTGTTCCGGACAACAATAAAAGATTTGTTGCACCAAAAGGGTGCGCCTAAAAATTCCATCGGGGACGCCTCAGTAAAATCCATCCGAAAACATTACCCACACCTTGTTTATTGACGATGGATCCCCGACAGGACCTACCTTCACCAACAGGATAAATTTGGTGAAATTCAGAATGTTTTGTGTTTTGCTCTATAGTGTCTGAGAATCTGAGATATTAATATGGAAGATATGTATCATTTTTGTGGTTAAAATATATATCAACTTCAAGGCATTATACATGGAAATGTTCTTTTCTACTATATAAAATAGTTATTGACTAAAATCAAGGTTTATGTATTAGTGGTTCAATTATTAAAGCCAAATTCATAATTCAACATTGGTGGGGACAGAAAAGTTGTAATTTTCACACACCACATTTCAATACCGAAATACAAATATTCTTAATCATGAATCCAAGTGTCCACTACAAAAAAAAAAAACCCGGTTTAGGTATTCACCATCCCTCTTAGTTAGGCCTATAAATAGACCTACCTATTCCTCCTTCAGGAATCATCAAGCAATAATAAGCTAAGCACTTTGTTTGCTAAACTAAGGCTTTCATTTGGAGTTCAAATATGGGGAAACTGGGGGCATTGGTCTTAGCTAGTTTTCTACTAGTTGCAACTTTAGTCAAGGTGTCCGAGAGTAGAGTGGCAAGAAAGGACTTGGGTTTGGATTTGGGTGGGATTGGAATAGGTGCCGGAATTGGAATTGGACTCGGAGGAGGTGGTTCAGGGTCTGGAGCAGGTGCAGGTTCAGGTTCATCAGGGTCTAGCTCGTCCTCTAGCTCCTCAAGCTCGAGTTCTAGCTCAAGTTCGGGTGGAGGAGGAGGAGGGGCAGGGTCAGAAGCTGGCTCGTCGGCTGGTTCTTATGCTGGATCTGGTTCAGGAGGTAGGGGAAGAGGAAGAGGTGGCGGTGGTGGTGGAGGAGGTGGTGGTGGTGGAGGAGGAGGTGGTGGTGGACGCGGAGGAGGGTCGGGCGAGGGTCATGGAGAGGGAAGTGGATATGGGTCTGGACATGGAGGTGGTGGAGATCGCAAATAAAGTGAAGTGATTGGTAGGTGTTTTTTTCTTAAAAGATATATATGAATAAGTTATGCATGCATGCATGCATTGAATGGTTACTTGTGTATTACGTAGCTTCTAGCATATGAAAAGTGTCATGTTCGGTTGTGTCTCATGATTCTAGTGTCATTGTAAAATTTGGTTTTCTTTTTTCTTTTTAGTGTAATATTGCTTTCAATCAATAATAAGTTATTAATGTTTATTTAGCTATTTTATTACAGTGTGTAATATTGCTTTCAATCAATAATAAGTTATTAATATTTATTTAGCTATTTTTATTACAGTTTTAGTTTATTCATTCATTCATTACTTAGGTCAGAAAGTTCTGTATTACAAAGGTTAAAAATATTTTTTAAATAACATATCATATATTTCAAAGATACTCTAAATAAAATTAAAGAATAATAGCTTACGGTGTAACCATATTATTTATCTAACTAAAGAAAATCATTATTATTTAATAGGAGAGAGGTACGGTAAACAAAATCTAGACTTCACCAGAAGTTGACACAAGTTGACACATGACATCCAATATTTAATAGGAGCGAATGGCATGGAAACTAACTTTTAGGTGTCCTACAAAGTTGACACGTATCCCCCATTATTTTTATCTGTTAGATATAGAAGATAGAGGATTGGAATTTGATAACCCGACAGTTGTAAACGGTTTGGTTAATGGAAGAGGTGGTTCGGTTAATTCAGTTAATTAACCGTTCGCTTTAGACGTGGATTAATTCAGACTAGTTTCAATTAATAAAACTAGTTGATTTTCCATACACGCGTTGCGGCGGGGACCCAATGACTGCAAAACGTTTGTCAGTAATGGCAAGCAGATACCGAATATCAAAACATAAATAAAAATGTCGTGAAAATGATAGTCACTCCGTCCTAAAAAAACAATTTTAAATAACATATATAATAATAGGACCCACACGTCCTACACGTTGGAAGTTCGGTTGTTTTCAGTTCAGTTATTACGGTGCTAACACGTTAAAAGATGGATGAGCTCGGTACCGGTAACGGCACCGAAATTACCGATCCGGAAAATCATCGAAATTAGGTACCGGCACCGAAAATGCTCGGTACGATACAGTATGGTATTTGAAGGTAAAAATCAATAAATACAGGTATGGTGCTAGACCGGTGTCGAACCGAAAGTAACGATTCTGAAAACGCCAAAAGGTGGGTACCAAATTGGTATCGAAAATGATTTGGTATAGTAAATTTGGTACTGATATGATACCGGTTTGATGACAGGATTTGATACGATTTGCTCATCAATAATCTAAATATCCAAGTTAATTTACATGCTACAATTCATTCATTACAGAAAAAGACAAAAAATAAAGCAAAATAGTTTTTGTGTATATAAAACCCCATTCAAACGAAATACAGTTTATTTACTGTGTGTATGAAAAGTAATTTAAATGGTGCAATTACTGGCATTGCTACGTTGCTATAGGATTTGATGAGCTCGGTACCAAACGGTACAGAAAATACCGTTACCGAAATTCCCAAAAGTGGGTTCCGGTATCGAATATACCTGGTACGATACGGCTTGGTACCGGTTGGTACTGGAATGGAGCCGGTATTTGAGGGTAAAAACCGATGAATACTGGTGCCGAACCGGCACCGAAAATATTCCCGGTTTTGTAAATTTGATACCGGTACCTGATACCATTTGCTTGTTCCTTAGTGATGTTACTATTCATTCAATTATATTGTATGAAAAGTAATCTAAACGGTGCAATTACTCGCATTGCTACATTGCTACAGGATTTGATGAGCTCCGTACCAACCGGTACCGAAAATATTGTTACCGAAATCCCCGAAAATGGGTACCGGTACCGAATATACCTGGTACGGTACGGCTCGGTACTGGTCGGTACTGGTTCGGCACCGGTATTTGAGGGTAAAAACCGGTGAATACCGGTGCCGAACCGGCACCGAAAATACACCCGGTTGGTATATTGGGTACCGGTACCCAATACCATTTGCTCATTCGTTAGTGATGTTACTATTAATTCAATTCTATTTTTATTACAAATATATATATTTTTTTATTGAATACTGTTCATTCAGTTAACTTTTTAATATATAGTTAATTTTTTTATTGAATACTGTTCATTCAGTTAACTTTTTAATATATAGTTAATAGTTAATTAATAGGTAATTTTTAATATATAGGTAATAGGTAATTAGTGGAGGATTCAAATGAGAAGCAAAATTTGGTAAGAAGAAAAAAAAATCTTTTCAACCAATAAGAATGCTTCATTTTACTTATTTAATATTTACATTTAATTTTAATGTAAGGGTATATTTGTAAACTTACATAGATCATTAATTTCTAGTTTTCCTTTTTAATAGCTAACTACATTAAATTTGTAACTTATTTTCAAGATATATATTTTTTAAAAAATAAAAAAATTAATTTAGAGTGTAGGACAAATTACTAGGTGTGTAGGATAAATTGCGAGTTGTGTAAGATAAATTTAAATTAATATGTGTAGGATATTTTTCGAAATGTGTAGGATTAACTTTTTATGTATATAGTAAAAAAAAATTAGTGTAGAGAATAATAGTAGTTATGTATAACTAATTACTTAAAGATAGTAATAAATGAGATGAAAAAAAATACTACTTTATATTTTACAATTGTACCCTTTATTCCTTTGTTCTCTTAAATTTTCTTTTCAAATGAATCTCCCCTAAGTAATTATATCTTGAGTTAAATAGAAAATATATCAATTCTTATAATTTATGAAAGAGAAAAAGCACACTAAAATGTTATTTATCGAAAATTATAGCTAAACTATATTTAGTGGAGAAAGGGAAATCAAGTTACTTTCCAAAGCGATTGACGAAATTGAATTATGGGCTGAATTAACCAAACTGTCTTATGACGATTTAGCGACAAGAGCGGCATTCAAACAAAAGGTCAAAAATATAGAAGTTAAAAAAGCCAAGGATCTACAGTAAAAAGCCCGAATTAATTGGCTCAAGTTTGGTGATGAGAATGGTTCATTCTTTCATAGAATGGTTAATATCAATCTGGCACGATGCCGCTTACATAGCCTGAACGTTAAAGATGTTTGGGTTAGCGAACCGAACGCAATCAAGAACGAAGTCAGGATGTGGTTCAAGAAGCACTTCTCTGAACCAATAAGGAGACGTCCGAAATTCTCCAACCTAGGATTGCCAAGACTGTCCGAAGAGCAGGCCGTAGGGCTTATAACCCCTTTTTCGGTAAACGAAATTAAAGTGGCGATCAGAAATTGCGACGGAAGTAAGACGCCGGGACCCGACGGTTTTTTGATGAAATTCTTTAAGGCTTACTGAGAACAACTCAAGCCATTGTTAGTAGCCTTAATGGGGGATTTCCACAGATTAGGGGTTATAATGCGTCTTTCGTGGCGCTCATCCCAAAAATCTCTGACCCGCAAACCTTGGCAGATTACAGACCTATTTCTCTCGTTGGATATTTGTATAAAATTTTATCTAAGATCGTCATGAATTGGCCGAAGCAGGTTATGCACACCATAATCTCCCCTACCCAATCAGCCTTTGTAGGTGGGCGAAACATCCTTGATAGTCAGTTCATTGTTGGGGAAACTGCGTCATGGGCGAAGAAGACTAAAACAAAACTTTTGAATTTTAAAGTTGATTTAGAAAAAGCTTATGATTCATTAAACTGGAAATATTTTCCCAGATATGGAACATATGGCCTTTCCCGAAAAATGGATTAATTGGAGCGAAGGATGTCTAACTTCTAGTAGAGGATCGGTTCTTATTAACGGGTCTCCTACGGGTGAGTTCGGGTACAAAAAAAGGTCTTAGACAAGGAGACCCCATCTATCCTTTCCTCTTCATAATCGCCATGGAAGTCCTAAACATGTTTATGACAAGGGCCATTGATTTGGGCTTATTCCATGGTATCAAACTCCCCAATGACGGACCTCTTTTGTCCCACTTATGCCATGCGGACAATGTTTTATTCATAGGCGAATGTACGGAGCATAACGTCACAAGCCTTAATCGTCTTCTTAGATGGTTAAACCTTGTAACGGGCCTAAAGGTGAATCACCGCAAGTGTCAACTTTACGGGGTGGGGGCAGACGCAGAAGAGATAAATCGGTTCACTCGGATTTTGAATTACGATATAGGTTCGTTCCCTTTCACATATCTTGGCATTCCTATAGGGGTCAACATGAAACGGGCTGGGTTTTGGCAACCGGTGGTAGACAGATTTAACCAAAAATTATCTAAATGGAAGGCAAAACACTTGTCTTTCGTGGAAAGGGTAACTGTCACACCCCAACCGATGGCGGAATCATCGGGGCATGGCACTGAGCGAAACAGATTGTTCAGAAGTTTCCATAACAACTATTTATATAATCCAGTTAAAGATACGTCCCATACCGTATCTCGAATAAACAAATACATTACTAAAGATAACATCCAAACAAGTAATTCTGTTCCGACAACTCAGATTTTAATAAAATGAATATTGTTCAAAATGCTTCTAGAGACTCGATCTGCAAGATCTACAGACAACTCTGCTCTAGACGCTTATTCCTAGCTCGCCTTCCTAGCAGGTAAGCATCTTAATTGCCTGTCACATACGTTAAAATAAAGTCAATACATATAATGTAAAGGTGAGCATACAAGTTTAATAATAGCATGTAGAGTTCGAAATAGTTTACGCATAACCAGCACGTACACAGAGGAAAACGAAGCATGTTAATTATCGACATGGACCTATCAATACCAGTGACTGCGGGTTGACTGTCCGAGACAGTTCGCAATACATGATTACCACCGTAATCCATGCAACTAATTGTCCTTAACAACCCCCGTGTGAACGGGTGCTGAGTCCAAATTATAGTACTACGTCGTTAAGGCAGGTAGACAGTATTCCACGTGTAAACACAGTCAACGAGCATTCATTTAGTCACGTAATACATGCAATTTGGTTGGCGTTCAAACAATTGAGTAGTGTGTTCGATAGTGGTTTTTGATAAGTAACGTATGTAACACCCAAAAGTGCTAAAAGCAAAAAGGGATCGAGTATACTCACAGCGGTTGATTGATGGATTGAAGGGAGCGCTCGAGAGTAGGGTTAGCCTGAACAATTCGATAGCATAATGATGAATAAACGTAGATTGGAAACAAGTGTAAGTGGGTCGAACAGCCTGGTCGATCGAACGGCAGGTTCGATCGAGTGGGTTGTTCGTTCGGCGGGACAATCCGTTCGGACAGCCTGCCCGATCGGCTGGTAGGCTCGATCGGTTGGACTGTTCGAGTGGATTGTTTCTTCCTTTGGGTAGGATGTGTTTGTGTATGATTGTTTGAACTTTTGAAGTTTTTGTTGTAGCATTTGAGAACACTGAAGTGTACTTACCTTTCAGGTCGATCAATCGAACGGTCTATTCGATCGGTCGGCTTAACCGATCGGTTAGGAACTTCAGCAGTAGTTCTCAGCAGGGTGTCACTCGATCGAGCAGCATATTCGATTGAACAGCCTGTTCGTCCTGATAGCATGTTCGATCGGGTGGCACTCCAATGCGTCGAACGAGTTGAAAATCGATTCGGTGTTGAAGCATAATATCTCATGATCCGAAGAGTAATGTTTACCAATCGAACAACATGTTCGATCGGGCATCGCTTCGTTCAATACCATACTTCATGAAGTTGTGAAATGTGGGACCCTGTGCTAGCCGATCGGCTGGCCCGGTCGATCGACTGGCATGTCCGATCGGCTGGGTTGTTCGTTCGAACAGCCTACCCGTTCGGCCAGCATTCTGACAGGGTCGGCCTTTCGTCTAACACTTGGCTGTTTTGATTTTTTTGACATAATTTCGAGGTACTCTGACAACGAGTTGAACCATAGACGTGGGTTCTTACTTGCTTCACTGGTTCGGACAGGAATCACCCAAATCCGGCCGGTGAACTGTTCGGATCTTAACGTTTAACCTGGAGTCGGTGAACCTCGTAGATAGAATCCGAATCTTGAAATACATCGCTGTTAGATGATTAGTGAGTTGGTTCAAGCTCCGTTTCTACCGGTTTTAAGGCATTGAGTGTAAAAGAGTTGAAAGAAAGTTAGAATTCCTCCTTTCAATCCTTCACATCGCGTAAATGTTTAGATCTTCGGTAGATCTTAGCTTGTTTATGTGGAAATCGGCTAGATCCGAGCCATTCATGGTGGATTGAAGCCAAAACATGGTGTTCTTGAAGAACACCATGATGACATCACCCAAGAACGCCTAGATCTTGGTGATTTCACGGTTAGGAATCAAAAACTGAAAGATAGTAAGGTATAGGAGCAGGTTTTGATTAAGAAAGTACAAGATTTAGGATGGAAACCTTCCGAAATCGGAAGAAATCTGAGGAAAGAGGAGGAGCACGAGCTGGTCGGTCAGAACTTTCCAAAAGTGGTAAAGAGTGACAATGACAGCCCTATTTATAAGCTCCAAAAGAGGAAAGGGCTGGCCGATCAGCCAGGCTTCCCTGATCGGACAGCCTGCTCGATCGAACAGCCCGTTCGATCGGCTGGGCTGTTCGATCGGCTGTTAGCCTGATCGATCAACAGCCTGGTTCGAGGGTTCGGGCGACGATTTCCGATATCTCGGTTTCGATCGAAGGCGTTACGAGTACGATAGAGTTTCCTATTCAAATTACTTTCAGTCCCAACTACTATATCTAACATACAATCATCTATAATTCACCTTATCCTAACGTTACCATTCGTTGTAGTTCGATTTCGATTGTATTCGATTTTGAGTTTCGAGCTTCGATTCGAGTTTCGATTGATTAACACACACACAACATAAAATAAACACGCACAGGTAACACATAAGTCACACACACACGTATAACAACACCCAAAGTTCGCGTAATTCGAGTTTCGAGTTCGATGATAGTTAGATCGGTTTGATTATAGATTAGTTGACTTTATCGCATTGTTACTGCCTACCATTCACA
Organism: Helianthus annuus; assembly: GCF_002127325.2. NCBI lineage: Eukaryota > Viridiplantae > Streptophyta > Magnoliopsida > Asterales > Asteraceae > Helianthus > Helianthus annuus. The sequence goes on along the minus strand of NC_035438.2, from coordinate 63,022,779 downwards.
GTCATAAATCGGTTCGCGTTAAAACGTTCGATTACTTCGATTCTTTCTGATTACAACACTTACTCCACATAATACAAATAAAACTGAAAATAGACTATCTACAGTCAAAGAAAGTCAAAGTTGACTTGGACTTTGACTTTGACTTTGACTTTGACATTCGAAAACACGGGGTGTTACAGCCTCCCCTTGTTAGGGAATTTCACCCCGAAATTAGGCTCGAAGCCGCACAGCACCGTGAATTACCAATTTGACGCTTCAGATCTTCACTTATACAATTGTGGGTACTTGGCCTTTATGACGCTTTCGAGTTCCCAAGTGAACTCCGCGCCTCGTTTGCCTTCCCATCGAACTTTCACGATAGGGATGCGTGAGCGTCTGAGTTGCTTGGTTTGGCGATCCATGATCTCGACAGGCTTTTCCACGAAGTTTAGCATTTCGTTGACCTGAAGATCGTCGAGGAGTACAATCAAATCATGGTCAGCTAGACATTTTCGGAGGTTTGACACAGGGAAAGTCGGGTGGACATTACTAAGTTCCTCCGGTAGTTCGAGTTTGTAGGCGACTTTTCCAATCCTTTCCAGAATCTGAAAAGGTCCAACGTATCGAGGCGCTAGTTTCCCTTTCTTGCCGAATCTGACTACCCCCTTCCAAGGTGATACCTTTAGGAGTACGTAGTCGCCAACGTCAAATTCAAGGGGCTTGCGTCTTTTATCGGCGTAACTTTTCTGTCTATCCCTGGCCTTTGCCAAGTTGTCGCGAATCTGGAGGATTTTGCCAGTCGTTCTTGTAGTAGCTCGGGACCGGTTAACTGCGAATGACCGATCTCGTGCCATACAATAGGCGATCGACATCTTCTTCCATATAAAGCCTCGAATGATGCCATTTGTATGCTGGCATGATAGCTGTTGTTGTACGAGAATTCGACTAGCGGCAGATGTTTGTTCCAACTACCACCGAAATCCATAACACACGCGCGGAGCATGTCTTCAAGAGTACGGGTCATTCTTTCAGTCTGTCCGTCAGTTTGAGGATGGAATGCAGTACTCAGATTAAGTGACGTACCAAGGGCCGCTTGAAACGTTTCCCACAATCGCGAAGTAAACCAAGCGTCACGGTCTGAAATGATGTCACAAGGCGTACCATGATTACGAATGATCTCGTCGGTGTAGATTCGGGCTAGTCGTTCTACCTTGTAGTCTTCCCGTATTGGCAGAAAGTGGGCTGATTTGGTCAGACGATTTACTATAACCCAAATGCTGTCGTGACCTGAAGGCGTGGGTGGAAGTTTGGTTATGAAATCCATAGTTATACTCTCCCACTTCCAGATGGGAATTGGAGGTTGTTCGAGTAAGCCAGAAGGTCGTTGATGTTCAGCCTTGACTCTTGCACAAGTCAGGCAACCTCCAACACAGAGAGCAATATCCCGTTTCATACCCGGCCACCAGTACTTATAACGAAGGTCCTGGTACATTTTGTCAGCACCGGGATGAATAGAGTATCAGGACTTGTGGGCTTCGTTCATTATAATCTTTCGCAAATCGGTCCGCTTAGGGATCCAAATTCGGTCCAGATAATAGAAAATCCCATCTGCTTTGCTTACCAGTTGAGCTCCATCATGGTAGATTCTCTCCTTCTTCAAAGTGCGTTCATTAAAGCAAGCATGTTGGGCTTCGCGAATGAGAGCTTCGAGGTTGTGCTGGGCTTGGGTATTGCGAATAAAGAGCAAATAACTCCGTCTGCTGAGTGCGTCGGCAACAACATTTGCCTTGCCTGGGTGATAACGAATCTCACAGTCATAATCGTTAAGAAGTTCTACCCATCGGCGTTTACGCATGTTAAGTTCTTTCTGATTAAAGATGTGTTGTAAACTCCTGTGATCGGTGAAGATCGTACACTTGGTACCATACAGGTAGTGTCGCCAAATCTTCAATGCAAAAACAACTGCGCCTAGCTCGAGATCGTGGGTTGTATAGTTCTTCTCGTGGATTTTGAGCTGACGAGATGCGTAAGCTATAACCTTGTCTCGTTGCATGAGGACACAGCCAAGACCAAGGTTAGAAGCATCACAGTAGACAATGAAATCGTCGTTTCCGTCCGGCAACGTGAGAATGGGAGCATTGCAGAGCTTGCGCTTTAGGGTTTGAAAAGCAGACTCTTGTTCAGTTCCCCAAACAAAAAGGCCTGTCTTTATGGGTAAGAGCGGTAAGCGGCACAACGATCTTAGAGAATCCTTCGATAAATCGTCGGTAATAACCCGCTAATCCAAGAAATGATCGGACTTCAGACGAGTTCTTTGGCGTAATCCAGCTTTTAACTGCTTCAATCTTCGCGGGATCGACATGAATACCCTGAATATTCACAATGTGACCCAGATATTGAACCTACTCCAACCAGAATTCACACTTGGAGAACTTGGCGTAGAGTTGGTTCCCCTGAAGTAACTCGAGAACCAAACGTAGATGTTGCGCGTGTTCGGCTTTCGACTTGGAATAAATCAGGACATCGTCGATGAACACAATGACGAAACAGTCAAGATAAGGCTTACACACGCGATTCATCAGATCCATAAAAACCGCAGGTGCGTTAGTTAGACCAAAAGGCATAACAACGAACTCATAGTGGCCGTATCGAGTGCGAAAGGCTGTTTTGGGTATATCTTCCTCTTGTATGCGCAACTGATGATAACCTGAACGTAGATCGATCTTCGAGAAACACTTGGCACCTTGCAGCTGATCAAATAAATCGTCGATTCGAGGCAAAGGGTAACGGTTCTTGACGGTCAGCTTATTCAATTCCCGATAGTCGATGCATATCCTGAACGTCCCATCCTTCTTTTTGACAAAAAGGACTGGCGCGCCCCAAGGAGATGTGCTCGGGCGAATAAAGCCTTTTTCAAGTAACTCCTGGAGTTGGTTTGAGAGTTCCCTCATTTCAGATGGCGCGAGACGATAAGGGGCTTTGGCAACGGGGTTAGCTCCAGGAATGAGGTCGATACGAAAGTTGATATCACGACTTGGCGGTAGTCCAGGAAGATCATCAGGGAACACCTGAGGAAATTCACGAACCACTGGAACGTCTTTGACTTCAACCTTCTTTTTCTTTTCCTTCTCCGCTACTACAATGTTGGCCAAGAAAGCGTTGTATTCCTTGCGGAGATACTTGCTAGCTTGGACGCATGACATAAGTTTAAGACCTTTCGAAACTGTTTCACCGTACACACACAATAAATCACCGTTCGCGGGCGAGAATCGAATCATCTTCTCGAAGCACACAACTTCAGCATGGTTTTCGCGAAGAAAGTCCATGCCTACTATGACGTCAAAACTTCCGAGTTGCATCGGAATAAGGTCGATTGGAAAGAGGTGATTGTTGAGCTCGAGGGTACAATCACGGAGAACAGAGTTAACAGCGACTTCGACTTCGAATGACGAGGGAAGATAAGAATGCTTACGACTAAGGAGCTTCTCGAATTCAAACGACACAAAGCAGTTATCGGCTCCAGTATCAAACAAACATGATGCATAAATACCATTCACAAGGAACGTACCATTAACCACGTTGTTGTCAGCCTGGGCTTGACGAGCATTGATGTTAAAGGTTCTGGCACGGGCTGCTGGCTGTTGCTACTTAGGCCGCTGCTGTTGCTGGGGTTCTTGTTTCACAACCCGGTTCGGGCACATGTTTGCAAAGTGGTTAGGGTCACCACATGCAAAGCAGACTCGAGCATTGACCGCGGGCGCTTGAGCTGCTGGTTGGCCTTGAGGGGTTGGAAGTAGAGCTTGATGAGCGGCGGCTTGGACTGGGGCTTGACGGGGACCATAGCGGCAGTTTAAAGTGAAATGCCCATAAAGATTGTAGTGAGCGCAGAAACGACAGGCGATTCCCACTGGATGATGGTATGAGCATGTCGGGCAGAGCGGGTGGGGACCTGTGTAAGCGCGCTTAGCTGGCGGCGCATTGATCACTGGAGCTTGTCGATGGTGAGACTGCTGCTGAGCCGGTACGGCTTGCAGAGGGGCGGCAGTTGTTGTCACAGCACAGTTCTTGTTGCTGGAGCTGTTGTTGTTGTGCTTCTTCTTTCTTCTTGATGACTTGGAGGGTTGAGCAGTGGTGGTGTCGACGGTTGACGTGGCGGTGGCTTGGCGCAGAGACTTGGTATGCTTATCCCAGAAACCAGACTTTACCCGCTTGTCATTGATCTCAGCGGCAAGCAGGTAGGTCTCTTCAATCGATGCTGGCTTGGCGGCATGAACGAAATCGGCAATACAGTCGGGTAGAGCTCGAATGTACTTCTTGATGGCCATGTCTGATGTCTTGACCTGATCGGAACAGATGATGCTGAGCTGTTTAAAGCGTGCAGTTAAAGCAGCGTTGTCTCCATCCTTCTGCTTGATGTTCCAAAACTCGTCCTCCAGCTTTTGGCGTTCATGGGGAGGGCAAAACTCGTCCATCATAATTGCCTTTAACTCCTCCCAAGTCAGCTCATAAGCTACATCATTTCCGCGCTTGTTTCGTTCGGTCGTCCACCAGTCTAGAGCCCGGGACTGGAAGACGCCTGTAGCATTGAGGGTGCGGAGATTCTCAGGACAACCGCTTTGGCGCAGAGTGACTTCAACTGAATCGAACCATTGAAACATGGCTGTAGGGCCATCTTCTCCGGTGAATTCCTTGGGTCCGCATGCTTTAAACTGTTTGAAGCTGAAGCCAGTCTTGCTGGCATCCTTAGGAGCGTCGATTCGCGACTCTTCAGACGACTTGCTGGCATTTTCAAAGACATCACTCACGGCTTTTGCCACGCTCTTGGCGATGATAGTAGCGAGACGTCTGTCTCTCTTCTCTTGGCGAGTGAGTGGGGTTCAGTGTCCAGATGACGACATGGTCTGCAACAGACATCGTCGTATGTCTCAGACACAACAAATCGAATCTCACCTCACACGTCTACTACTTACTAAAGCTTAGAAACACGTCGAAACACGCATCACATAACACGTAGGCACACAACCACAGATTTACGTAATCACATAAGCACATAGGCACATAGAGCACAGAGACACATAATCACAGAAGCACATAAGCATGTAGGCACTTAATCATGGATGCAGTCAGAATACAGAAACCTATTATTCACAGCTCGCGCGTCGTTCGTATATAGCGACCGTGTATAGTATATCGAATAATAGCACATATTTGTATAGCATGTCGAGTACAGCATAGTATAGCGTATATCCTAGCATAGTATCGTCTAGAATTGCAGCGACTTGTTACCGTTTTGAGATAGCAGGCAATGCGAGTCGTGTGTGTCGATCGAAGTGATAGCAAAAATCGAACGAACATCAAAATTAAACACATATACAGGCAAATACGCACAAAATACATAAAAATTGATGAAGCATCAGAGTCGGCAGTTGCGGGCTCAGAATCGAAATGCATAAAATCGACGAAATGGACTGTCTGCGGCTACTAGACATTGACTACCCAAAGCGATTCGACTATTCACGATAGACTTGTCGTCACTTTCCGACTTTCGGAATCGCGTTTCTGCCTCGACTCTTGGGCATTCAACACGTATTCCCTAGGTCATACTTGTGAGTTCAGGTCGTTGGAGTCCGTCGAGGCTTCGGTGAGATGAGTAAAAGTTGGAATAAGTTGCCAAGATTCGGGTGTCACCCCTGGCTTAGCAATTTCTTCCTTGTTTTAGTAAAATTTGAGAAGATTATTTATCAAAACATGGATTTCACTCCTGATTTGGTATAATTCTCCTCGTCTGTTATCGAAAATAATGAAGAAATCATCGGTCAGACGATTTAGTCGAGAGTTTGCGGCTTTCACACCTAATCTTGACCAAATCACTTGACTCTATTTGAAAATTCGAGTGCAGTGATAGCGTAGGATAGCAGGATATAGCACCTAAACTTGGTCTGTTGGTTCCTAACTATAGTCTAGGTCTCTAAGACAGCGACCCGGACTAGGTCGTGTCTAGCCTAATTCCCTATAGTTATGGCTCTGATACCAATCTGTCACACCCCAACCGATGGCGGAATCATCGGGGCATGGCATTGAGCGAAACAGATTGTTCAAAAGTTTCCATAACAACTATTTATATAATCCAGTTAAAGATACGTCCCATACCGTATCCCAAATAAACAAATACATTACTACAGATAACATCCAAACAAGTAATTCTGTTCCGACAACTCAGATTTTAATAAAATGAATATTGTTCAAAATGCTTCTAGAGACTCGATCTGCAAGATCTACAGACAACTATGCTCTATACGCTTATTCCTAGCTCGCCTTCCTAGCAGGTAAGCATCTTAATTGCCTGTCACATACGTTAAAATAAAGTCAATACATATAATGTAAAGGTGAGCATACAAGTTTAATAATAGCATGTAGAGTTCGAAATAGTTTACGCATAACCAGCACTTACACAGAGGAAAACGAAGCATGTTAATTATCGACATGGACCTATCAATACCAGTGACTGCGGGTTGACTGTCCGAGACAGTTCGCAATACATGATTACCACCTTAATCCATGCAAGTAATTGTCCTTAACAACCCTCGTGTGAACGGGTGCTGAGTCCAAACTATAGTACTACGTCGTTAAGGCAGGTAGACAGTATTCCACGTGTAAACACAATCAACGAGCATTCATTTAGTCACATAATACATGCAATTTGGTTAGCATTCAAACAATTGAGTAGTGTGTTCGATAGTGGTTTTTGATAAGTAACGTATGTAACACCCAAAAGTGCTAAAAGCAAAAAGGGATCGAGTATACTCACAGCGGTTGATTGATGGATTGAAGGGAGCGCTTGAGAGTAGGGTTAGCCTGAACAGTTCGATAGCATAACGATGAATACACGTAGAATGGAAACAAGTGTAAGTGGGTCGAACAGCCTGGTCGATCGAACGGCAGGTTCGATCGAGTGGGTTGTTCGTTCGGCGGGACAATCCGTTCGGACAGCCTGCTCGATCGGCCGGTAGGCTCGATCGGTTGGACTGTTCGAGTGGATTGTTTCTTCCTTTGGGTAGGATGTGTTTGTGTATGATGGTTTGAACTTTTGAAGTTTTTGTTGTAGCATTTGAGAACACTGAAGTGTACTTACCTTTCAGGTCGATCGATCGAACGGTCTGTTCAATCGGTCGGCTTAACCGATCGGTTAGGAACTTCAGTAGTAGTTCTCAGCAGGGTGTCACTCGATCGAGCAGCATATTCGATCGAACATCCTGTTCGTTCTGATAGCATGCTCGATCGGGTGGCACTCCAATGCGTCGAACGAGTTGAAAATTGATTCGGTGTTGAAGCATAGTATCTCATGATCCAAAGAGTAATGTTTACCAATCGAACAACATGTTCGATCGGGCATCACTTCGTTCAATACCATACTTCATGAAGTTGTGAAATGTGGGACCCTATGCTAGCCGATCGGCTGGCCCGGTCGATCGACTGGCATGTCCGATCGGCTGGGCTGTTCGTTCGAGCAGCCTAGCCGTTCGGCCAGCATTCTGACCTGGTCGGCCTTTCGTCTAACACTTGGTTGTTTTGATTATTTTGACATAATTTCGAGGTACTCTGACAACGAGTTGAACCATAGACGTGGTTTCTTACTTGCTTCACTGGTTCGGACAGGAATCACCCAAATCCGGCCGGTGAACTGTTCGGATCTTAACGTATAACCCGGAGTCAGTGAACCTCGTAGATAGAATCCGAATCTTGAACTACATCGCTGTTAGATGATTAGTGAGTTAGTTCAAACTCCGTTTCTACCGTTCTAAGGCATTGAGTGTAAAAGAGTTGAAAGAAAGTTGGAATTCCTCTTTTCAATCCTTCACATCGCGTAAATGTTTAGATCTTCGGTAGATCTTAGCTTGTTTATGTGGAGATTGGCTACATCCGAGCCATTCATGGTGGATTGAAGCCAAAACATGGTGTTCTTGAAGAAGACCATGATGACATCACCCAAGAACGCCTAGATCTTGGTGATTTCACGGTTAGGAATCAAAAACTGAAATATAGTAAGGTGTAGGAGTAGGTTTTGATTAAGAAAGTACAAGATTTAGGATGGAAACTTATCGAAATCGGAAGAAATCTGAGGAAAGAGGAGGAGCACGAGCTGGTCGGTCAGAAGTTTCCAAGAGTGGTAAAGAGTGACAATGACAGCCCTATTTGTAGGCTCCAAAAGAGGAAAGGGCTGGCCGATCGGCCAGGCTTCCCCGATCGGACAGCCTGCTCGATCGAACAGCCCATTCGATCGGCTGGGCTGTTCGATCGGCTGTTAGCCTGATCGATCAACAGCCTGGTTCGAGGGTTCGGGCGACGATTTCCGATATCTCGGTTTTGATAGAAGGCGTTACGAGTACGATAGAGTTTCCTATTCAAATTACTTTCAGTCCCAACTACTATATCTAACATACAATCATCTATAATTCACCTTATCCTAACGTTACCATTCGTCGTAGTTCGATTTCGATTGTATTCGATTTTGAGTTTCGAGCTTCGATTCGAGTTTCGATTGATTAACACACACACAACATAAAGTAAACAAGCACAGGTAACACATATGGCACACACACACGTATAACAACACCCAAAGTTCGCGTAATTCGAGTTTCGAGTTCGATGATAGTTAGATCGGTTTGATTATAGATAAGTTGACTTTATCGCATTGTTACTTCCTACCATTCACAGTCGTAAATCAGTTCGCGTTAAAACGTTCGATTACTTCGATTCTTTCTGATTACAACACTTACTCCACATAATACAAATAAAACTGAAAATAGACTATCTACAGTCAAAGAAAGTCAAAGTTGACTTGGACTTTGACTTTGACTTTGACATTCGAAAACACGGGGTGTTACAGTAACGTTGGCAAAGGTGGTTTTGGGAAGCCTTCCATCATACTACCTATTGTAGATCCCAATATCAATCCGAATCACACTGGTTGATTGTTTTAGTCCAAAACACCTATTGATTAGGTGTTTGTACTATGAAAAATTTAAGAAGAATCAAGAATGAAGATGAAGCTAATGGTATGATGAATACAACAAGTGTTGTATTGAATCCAAACAAGAAGATAAATCACTAATGCACCTTGGAAATCTGATTAAGCACTAGAGTATAGATTGAAATATAAACAATACTAATATTCACCAAGTGAGCCAAAAGCTTGGCTAGGGCAACATTACAAGGGTATTTATAGAATCTGACTTGCCAGCATAATTATAATTATGCTGGCATCTTAACTACACTAGGTCAGATTTTCCACTATTACATAAAAATACAAAATTAGCCCTTAGACTTTTAAATAAGCTACAAACTATAACAAAACTAATCCAGTTCAAGTATCAACGATCTCATAAGTGTTGGTGCACTTGTGTCTGTACTTTGTCTGTATTTAGTCACGATGTAAACGATGTCCATGTCAGTCCTGTAAGTTGACCAAGTCAACCGTCCTCCTGGTTTGACTTGGCCAAACAGTCAGATATTGGTTGTAAGTTGTCTGTCTCGAAGGATGTGTGATCGAAGGATAATGTAGATCCTTCGATCTCATCGAAAGATATGCTACGAAGGTTACTGTTGGACTTCGAAGGATATGCAATCCTTCGAAGTGTTTGAAGATCCTTCGATGGCTTTGTGATCGATAGATGATCCTTCGACCATCTATCGGATCCTTCGGACCAGACATCCTGTGCTGGGTATATACATACCCATGCAGTGTGTTAGACAGATAGAGATGCACACATAGAGAGATAGAAAGTTGAGAGCATTCTGTCCGAAACACACACACACACACCTTGAGAGTTTGCAAAACTGATTTGTAAACATTGTGCTTGTAACCGGAACCTTCATTCGTATTAATACAAGTGGTGTTAATCGGTGAACCTTTGTGTGTTTATGTTTATACTTGTTTCATCTCGGTTTGCTTGCTAGCTTGGATTCCGCACTCGCTAGTGGGTTTGTATAACAAGGTTTAGGTTCGTCATCCTCCGAGAGGGACCTACAAGTGGTATCAGAGCCGTGGCTCTTTACCTTGTTTAAAACCGGGTTTGTTCAAGTTCTTGGTGTGTTTGGACACTTGGTTTAGCACCCGTTTTTGGTGGTTTTCTTGTATTTTTAAACATAAAAACGCGTTCTAAACCTTTTGGGAGTGTTCAAGGTTGGGTTGGGTAACTTAAAACTTGTTTTTAAGGAACTTTGTAATTTCCAGCCAAATTCCGGTCATTATTCCGGTGACTGTTTTCTGGATAGGGTTGTCCATTTTGGGTAATATTTTCAAAGTTGGTGAAAAGTTGTGTCTGCACATACCTTCTGCCGAAAGTTGTGCACCAACCCATCACCTTTCCCACCTACCCGTCAACTTCGTGTCAGTGTGTCAGAAGCATTCAAAAGATATCCTTCGACATCGAAAGACCATCTTTCGATCAAAGACAGCTCGATAGATAAGCATCTTTCGAGTAGTCTTTCGAAGTCTAAGCATTATCTTTCGTTCTTGGAATCTTTTCGAAGGATACATCGTTCGAGCTACTGTTACTCTTCGAAAGATAAGGATTTATCTCGAAAGATAAGGATCTTTCACTGTGAATCTTTCGAGATTAGTGAATCTTTCGAGATCAGAGTCGAAAGATAAGGATCTTTCATTGTGAATCTTTCGAAATAATTGCTCGAAAGATAAGGATCCTTCGTGTGGTCAATCTTTCGAAGTCAATCTTTCGAAGTCTTTGTTCGAAACTCAACAGTGATCTTTCGAACACTGTTGATCCTTCGAACAAGTATTGATCTTTCGAACAAGTCAGTATCCTTCAATTCGTGTCTGTTTGAACTTTAACAGTTTGTGTTTGTGTAGATCTTCAATTAGTATTTCACCAAAATGAGTTGTACAAGTCCTTGGGATTGGAGTTTGGACTCACAATCTAGTCAAGAACTAACTTCTGCTGCAGCTTGGGCGAAAAGTATGTTTTCACCGCCATCAATCAGTCCAAGTCAATGGGCATTGGTATCCAATCAAAGTCAAAGCATTCAAAATCTTCTGATTAGTGAAAGCGAAACGGGCAGCAACAATCGTCCACCAAAGTTGAATCATATGAATGACTTTCCATCATGGAAAAACCGCTTTCACACGTATGTTCAAGGGCAAAGCACCGACCTTTGGACGTGTTTCATCAATGCATTCAATGCTAATCTTGAGGTTGCGGCGTCTACTTCAGAAGGTTATGCTAACATGCTGGAAAATGACAAGAAGGCTTATGAATTGGAGAAAAAGGCCTTTGCTACACTTACCCAAGCTCTCAACAAAGATATCTATCATCAGTTCTCCTACTGCAAGACCACGAAAACATTGTGGGATGCCTTAGTTGCTAGAGGAGAAGGCAATGCAGCTACTCGAAAGTCTCGTCATGATTTGTTGAAGAAAGAGTTTGAATCGTTTCAATTTTTGGAAAACGAAACTCTAAATGATATGACAACACGGTTCTATCATCTGATTAGTGAAATGTGTGCTTATGGGTTTGTATCTACTCAACAAGACATGGTGAATAGGTTTGCTGACGCTTTACCTCCAAAGTGGAGTTCTTTTATTGAGTTGTTGAAGCATACTGGAACTCTAGACACGGTTAACATCTATGAGTTCATTCAGAAGCTGGAACATAAAAATGATGAAGAAATCAGGAAAGCAAAGCGAGCTCCCGCTCCTCAGAATACAGAGATGTACCTTCCAGGCTTCGATGCTTTGGCAAGATCCGCTGCAGCTCAGCAACAGCAACCTAAACTGCAAACTGCATTTGTGTCCAACACAAGTTCTGTTCCGTTTCCTCAATCAACTGCTGCTCCGGCTTTTGATCCGAGGTCTTACATTCCTGTCCCAACACAGCCACAAGTCCAACCTCCACAACAACAACAGCAGGCTCACTATACAAGCAATCCTCAACCTCAAAACCCTAACACAATCCGAGTCGATAATTCAAACCTTTCACACCTCAGCATTGAAGTTGCTAAGGAGCACATGGAAATTATCAATACAATGGTCAGTGCTTACTGTGGTTTGGTAGCAGGTCAGCTTGGAAACATCAACATGACCAATGAAGATTATCAACAGATCGACAAGGAAGAAATGGAGTTGATGGATATTAAGTGGGCTTTTGCAAGTGCAGTTAGAAGGGCCAAAGACTTCATGGCTCGTACTAGTAGAACTTCGTTGGAAGGAAAGAAAGATACGAAGTATGGGTTTGATATCAACGCCGTTACATGCTTCAACTGTGGTAATAAAGGGCACTTCAAACGTGAGTGCACTATACCAACAAAACATGGCAATCACAACCCTTTCAGAAACCAGACGAGTACTACAAATGTGAATGCCCAGCAAGAAAACCGTGAGAGGAGGATTGTGGCAGTTAATAACAATCAGGGCCAGTCTGGAACTTCAAATCCCAATCGGGCCTTGGCTGTTCAAGCTGATGAGGGATGTGACTGGTCAGTGCAGTTTGGTGAAGATGATCAGAGAAGTGGAACAGCTTGTTATGCAAAGATCATCGAGCATATTCATAAAGAAGAGTCCTCTGGAAGTGATGACAGTTCTGGTTATTCTGGAAGTTCTGATGAAGAAGGCTCTGTTTCTGGGATAATCACTCAGAGTCTGATGTGAAGGAGGAAGGAGGTGATGATATTCAAGATCTACTGAATGAAGCTGATGAGCTTAAATGTCAGAAATCAATTCTGATTAGGAAGGCGGCTACTGCATCAAAGGAAATGGAGAAGTTATTTTCTGAAAATGGAGCTTTTTCTTTTCAAACTGCCTTTATGGCAAACGGTTCAGCCTCTTCTAGTCAGGTAAATTCTGAACCTCCTGCTCCTAGTGTTTGTAAATCATGTGCTGATATGAAGCTTGAATCAGAAAAGCTTCATAGTCATAATCAGAATTTGGTTATTGAACTGTCGAAATGCAAAGAGGCGAACATGGCTTTAACTCGGAATGAAAAAGAATTTAAATCTGTAATAGAAACATTAAAGAAAAATGTGTCCGAGGTTAACAAAGTAGTTTACCACAAGCAAGTAAGTATAAATGAATATATTAACATTGTGGAAGAAACTAAGAAGCAATTAGCCATTGCCCAATGCGAGCATGATGCGATCAAACAAAAATTGGAAAGTTATTCTAACTCCCAATTTGTGCTTGATCACATCATCAATGTTCAACAACCGAAGGGAAATCAGAAAGGCATAGGGTACAAGAAATGTCCGCCCCCTTTGATGAATAATTATACCAAGATGCCTGATGAGGAGGAAATGCCTCGGTATGAACCCAGTGTGCCTCTAGATGTTGAGGAATTTGCTACTGGCCTAGGGTTCAAACCGGACAATTCTTCAAACACAGCCTCTAAGGAACAAGAAACGTCATCATCCATGAAGCAAAGTCCTCCAATTATCGAGGACTATGAGACATCGGATGATGAATCAGAAGTGGCTGTAAGTGATCAGGATAAATCACTTAACAAGATGAAAGGAGTAGTTATTCCACGAGAGAATCACATCCTTTGTGATCCTGATACTCCTGATGTCTCATCTGTTAAGAAACAAGTGATTGATCCTGTCAAAGTTGATAAGACATGTGTGTCTACTGTTAAAAGCAGTAATGTGTTGTACACATTGGTTGGAGATAATAAAATTTACTCAGATCACGTTTTTCCAATTAAAAATGTAAATCAATCTTTGATTGATAAAGTCTTTGAAGACAACACAAACAAGTTTTTGGGAAAAACACTTCCGGGAATTGTTGTAACACAATGTGATCCAATTCCTAAGGCTGAGATTAGAAAACAGTTTGGTAATCAAAAATCTTCAACCACTCAACAACCTAGTGCTTCTAATGGTAAACAACCTGTCAAAAGAGCTCAAAAGCATAAAGTCTCTCAGATGAAGTCTGAAACAAAAGGAGCTCGTTTTCAAAAGAAAGCAAAAGATGTCAAGTTCGTGTCATCCAAGGGTACTGATAAGATTGAAACTTTTGAGAACAAATCTAACACTGATTTTGTAAAACAAGTCACAATCTTAAAACGTAACAGTGATAACAATTACACTCAACGCACAAATGGGTGTGATGAAAAGGCTAGTACCTCGGGTTCCACGAGTTCGACATCTTGTGGTCAATCAAGTTCTCCTAAGTTTGTTGAAAGGAGAACATGTTTTAAATGTGGAGAACTTGGGCACATCATCAAAAACTGTCCAAATGCTCCAAAGAATAAATTTGTTGAGAAAGCTCCACCTGAAAAAGTTCATCCTCAACGTCGGTCAGTTTCACCTAAACAAGATAAACGAATTGTAAAAGAACAAGAAACTAAACAAAGACGTAAGAACATGAAAACTGTTGAAAAAGCTTTAAAATCTGAAGTTAAAACAGTTCAAAGGGAACCAAGTGTGTCACAACCTGTAAAACCAGAATCTTCAAAAACTGGTAGGCAAAAACGAACTTGGTTACCTAAGGCGGGTGACAATTCAGGGGGAGCAGTTGTTCTTGAAAACCATCAAGAGATTGATATCACGTTTCGTGATGCTCATGGACGACCCAAGACCACTAAGGCTTGGGTCCCCATTCTCAACTGATGTTTTTAAATGACATGTGCAGGATGTTCTAGGAGGAACTATTAATAGTCACTAGATTGTTGATAGTGGAGCATCCAGGCACATGACTGGCGACTTACGGCTCCTATACGACGTGAGAAACATTAGAGGAGGGTATGTTGCTTTTGCGGGAGACAAAGGCGGATTCATCACTGGAGAGGGAAGTATCTCAAATGGTTTTGTGTTCTTCGATAAGATCAATTATGTTAAGCAAATTGATCATAATCTTCTCAGTGTGTCGCAAATCTGCGATAAACAATTCTCAGTGCATTTTGATGATGCCGGCTGCTATGTGCTGAGACCTGGATTCAAAATTCCACAAGAATGGATTCTCTTATCGGCTCCGAGAGTTAATGATCTTTATATTCTCGACATGAGCCAAGCGATTACAACATCTGCACAAGTCACTTGCTTTGTCTCTAAAGCCACGGAAAAGGAGTCTATATCTTGGCACAGAAGAATGGGACACATTCACTTGAGAAAGATGAACCATTTGGTGAAAAATAATCTTGTGAATGGTGTGCCTGTGAGAAGTTTTCATCTACAAGATATCTGTGTCTCGTGCCAAAAAGGGAAGCAAACAAAGAAGTCTCACCCTTTGAAGAAAATCAACACTGTCAGCATGCCTCTCGAACGTCTTCATATGGACCTTTTTGGACCTATGAAGCACAAGACAACATTCGGAGATTCTTATTGTCTAGTTGTTACTGATGATTATTCTAGATTTTCTTGGGTATCCTTCATGGCACACAAGAGTCAAACTCCTGGCATCCTCAAGGATCTTCTTACAATGTTGGAGAATCTCTATTCGTCGAAAGTGAAGAGGATCTGAAGCGACAATGGAACCGAATTCAAGAATCAAGTTATGGATGAGTTTTGTACTTCTAAAGGCATTCTTCATGAGTACAGTTCTCGTTATACTCCACAACAAAATGGTGTCGCGGAGAGGAAGAATCGGACGATTATTGAAACTGCAAGAACAATGTTAGTAGAGTCGGAACTCCCTATTCAATTCTGGGGGGAGGCTGTATCGGCTGCATGCTACACGTTAAACAGAGTTCTTACAGTAAAGAGACATGGCAAAACCTGCTTCGAACTCCTTCAGAAAAGGAAACCGGATCTTTCTTACCTAGAACTGTTTGGTGCTCCATGTACTATGATTGAGCCGGATGGAAAGTTTGGAGCAAGAGCTATCGAGGGTTTCTTCCTTGGATATGCTACTCCGAATTTTCGTGTTTGGAATCTGGCTACCAAAAAGATTGAGCTATGGAGTGAAGTGAGGGTTCAAAGGTACACGAGTCCTGTTAGGGCTCCGGGTGATCCGTGGATGTTCGATTATGATGGACTATTTGACTCCTTCAATCTGCCAACCTTTGACGAAGAGTCAGCAGCGGCTAGGTTGTTATTGGAAAGTGACAACGCTGCTGTCTCGCCTTTGGTTAGACCTATTGTTGTTGACCCTCAAGCTTCTTCGTCTGTCAACAATATGGTTCAAAATGAGGTTTATGAAGATGCTGCTGATTATAATGAATCTTCTGAAGATGATGAATATCATGATGCAGCTGAAGGATCTTCGGCTCCAGCTGCTCCTGTTCAAGGTGCTTCTGGTGATACACCTCATATGCAGAATGTAGACACTGCTGAAGGGAATGCATCCACTTCTACACACATTCCTGGTGTGGAGTTGGTTGTTGATCTTAATCTTAACAATTTGGGTATCAATGCACGTGTGTCAGAAAATCCTGAAATGAGGATTCATGATACCCACCCCCAGCAGAATATTATAGGAGATGTCCATCGCGGTGTGCAGACGCGTAATCAGCTGAGAAACAACCGGAATGCTGGTTTGTATTCAGCTATAAGAGAATCTGGTCAACAAAATGACTGGTCCTTCGCGTGTTACGTGTCACAAGAAGAACCAAAATCGTGGAAAGAAGCGTTGAAAGATAGTGCTTGGGTTGAAGCTATGCAGGAAGAATTGCAGCAATTTCAAAAGCTTGGTGTTTGGAAGCTTGTTGAAAGACCTGAGAATTACAAGAAAATTGGCACTCGATGGGTCTTCAAATGCAAGAAAGACGACCGTGGAGTGGTTATTCGGAACAAGGCACGCTTAGTCGTTCAAGGTTTTCGACAGATAGAAGGAATCGACTACAACGAAGTCTATGCACCTGTTGCACGTCTGGAAGCTATTCGGATCTTTCTGGCTTATGCCTCATTCAAAGGATTCAAGGTTTACCAGATGGACGTCAAAAGTGCATTCTTACATGGTGTGGTTGAAGAAGAGGTGTACGTCGAACAGCCTCCAGGTTTTGAAGATCCTGTCCATCCCGATCGGGTTTGGTTGCTAAACAAAGCTCTCTATGGTCTTCATCAAGCGCCACGAGCTTGGTATGCAACCTTATCTACCTATCTGCTGGAGAACGGTTTTCGAAGAGGTCTTATCGATTGTACTCTCTTCATCAAAGAACAAGATGGAGATCTTCTTCTGGTACAGGTATATGTTGATGATATTATTTTTGGTTCTACTAATGATGTCTTGTGTAGGAATTTCGAGCGCATTATGCAGGATAAATTCGAGATGAGTGCTATGGGGGAAATGACCTTTTTCTTGGGCCTACAAGTGCAACAAACTGAGTCTGGGATATTCATCCAACAGACTAAATATGTTGGTGACATCTTGAGCCGGTTCCAGATGTCCGATGCAACGCCCATTGGTACCCCACTGCCACAAAATCACGGAATTACTCCAGACTTGAAGGGTGAAGCTGTTAGCCCCTCATACTATCGCGCAATGATCGGATCTCTTATGTACCTCACAGCATCAAGGCCAGACATAATGTACCCAACGTGCCTGCTAGCCAGATATCAAGTTAACCCGAAGGCCTCACATCTTGCAGCTGTCAAAAGGATTTTTCGTTATTTGAAGGCTTACCCTGACACCGGTCTGTGGTACCCTAGGGATAATAACTTTGACTTGGTCGCATTCAGTGATTCTGATCATGGCGGATGCAAAATCGACGGCAAATCCACAACGGCTGGATGTCAGTTTTTAGGAAATCGCCTAGTCACATGGCAGTGCAAGAAGCAGACGTGCGTCGCTACATCAACATGCGAAGCTGAATACATTGCTGCCTCAAGTTTTTGCTCCCAAGTTCTTTGGATCCAACAACAATTGCGGGACTACGGTTTTGAATTCCTAACTACTCCTATTTACGTTGATAATTCTGCTGCATTACAGATCACTAGAAATCCTGTGCAGCACTCAAAGACCAAACACATCGAAATCAAATATCACTTCATACGTGATTGCTTTGAGAAAAGGCTAATCGATGTTGTTAAGGTCCACACCGATGACCAACGTGTCGACCTTTTTACCAAAGCTTTTGACAAATCTAGATTTGACTTTTTATTATTGGTAAACGGCATTAAGGTCAAGCAAGAGTAAACCAACATTGAAAATCATTTTTGTAAATATCTTTGTGTCTTTTAAATTTATCTTAGTTTATTGATTTTAGGGGGAGTAAATCCAAAAATCGGAAAATCCAAAAACATCAAAAAATTTTAAAAACACAAAAACAATAGAAAAACAAAAATGAGTTTCCTGGCGAGCAAAAGAGAAAATGATAGTACATCAGTGGTCTATCCAAACCTCTTTAAACCTTAAAATGAAAAACAATAAGCAGCTCTATATAAGATGTATCGGTAGGCTCACAATCATTTTAAAGTGTGCAGGGTGATATAAACTTAAATCGACTGAAGATCAGGTGGGAACCATTCATTGGCATATGGTCTTAGTACCGAAATTTCGTTTGAGAGATTGCCGAGGTTCTGAGATATTCGGTCTTTATGCTGCTTATCATCTGGGTATCATGGTTGTATCTTTTACCGAAAAATAACGGGGACGCAAGTCTAGATCTTCCATGATACTATACATACGTGTACATATTACATACTGCATTCGACCTCAATAAGTGATAAACAATCACATGTCCAAATCAAATAAGTGATAAAATATCACATTTATCCGGGAGTCAAGTTCGTCTCTCTGCTGTACGGAAGTACTGACCTGTTCACGGACTTGCTCCTGTGCCCTCATGCATATGAAAATCAAGTTCCTCATCAATAAGTGATTATATCACATAGGGCTTGTTTTCAAATCAAAATAAGTGAGAATCTCACATCATATACGGTCAAACAGATGATAATCGGTATACTCACCGGTAAGATGAACCCTCGTGCATACCTTGATACGGGAATGTGTCGTGATGTGGATGAACACCGGTCGGTAAGTATAAATCATACCTTAACGTATCCCCTCGCCATGATTACATCTGATAAGTTGAGCTTAAGTGGACAACGATATCGATAATTGTTATAGGATGCTTATCTTAATGTTAACTAATTGAACAACAAGAGTGTTTGGCATGACCGTACACTGATATGATTCTCTTACCCTCGAAACTCGCAAAAAGAATGTCTGTATATATTTATTTACTGCTTAACTCTTATTGTTTTTCTTTTAAACAGTTTCGTCGTTTGGTGCATATCAGCACGACATTAGCGGTGATGTCGTTTGATAACACTCAAAAGATATTAAAATTGTTGTCTTTTAATTTATTCAAAAATTATCAAAAAGATTTTAGGTGTGTTTTGACATAAACTTTATAAAAGCCAAAAAGATTTTATTTCTATTTTATTTTCGATCGTACGATGTTGGAGCTCGAGTCTTCGTTACCTGAAACCTGAACGAAAACCGAATTGACTAAATCTTCATAAACGGTCGAAATTTGCAAGTTTTGAAAGTTAAATCTAAAATTGAGAAATTTATAAAACTTTCAAACTGTCGGACGGTGTTTGATTGTGACATGGTCTTTCGTGTGTCATTTGTTTATACTAACTATTCCAAGCAGTTGTTCTCATTACGCGTTTAGATTTCTTGCATGTGCAGATTCTAAAGGCTAGGAGAACATGGTCGATGACAAGCTTTGGAATGAAGACACGACGTGGAGGCACTCAAAAGATGAAGATGATCGAGTTGCCGCGGACCATCATCAACACCACAAGGATCTCACTTCATAAAGATCAAGTCATTCACGAGCATAACTCAAGGGGGAGCTTATGTTAAGGGGGAGTTTGTCAACACACTTCCTACATGATACGGGTAGTTTGTTGATACACTCTCTGCTTTCAAGACGTGAAGACTTTAAAGATCCTCCGACATTGAAGACTTGAAAGGACATCAGAGTCTTGAAGACATGAAGATCAAAGATGATCAAGATCAAGACAAATCTGCAAACATCAAAGATCGAGACAAAGCTACAGCCAAGGGGGAGTTTGTTGGTGCACTTGTGTCTGTACTTTGTCTGTATTTAGTCACGATGTAAACGATGTCCATGTCAGTCCTGTAAGTTGACCAAGTCAACCGTCCTCCTGGTTTGACTTGGCCAAACAGTCAGATATTGGTTGTAAGTTGTCTGTCTCGAAGGATGTGTGATCGAAGGATAATGTAGATCCTTCGATCTCATCGAAAGATATGCTACGAAGGTTACTGTTGGACTTTGAAGGATATGCAATCCTTCGAAGTGTTTGAAGATCCTTCGATGGCTTTGTGATCGATAGATGATCCTTCGACCATCTATCGGATCCTTCGGACCAGACATCCTGTGCTGGGTATATATATACCCATGCAGTGTGTTAGACAGATAGAGATGCACACATAGAGAGATAGAAAGTTGAGAGCATTCTGTCCGAAACACACACACACACCTTGAGAGTTTGCAAAACTGATTTGTAAACATTGTGCTTGTAACCGGAACCTTCATTCGTATTAATACAAGTGGTGTTAATCGGTGAACCTTTGTGTGTTTGTGTTTATACTTGTTTCATCTCGGTTTGCTTGCTAGCTTGGATTCCGCACTCGCTAGTGGGTTTGTATAACAAGGTTTAGGTTCGTCATCCTCCGAGAGGGACCTACAATAAGTTCCAACAATATCCTCCCTAGATCGTTGCATACTTGTTTTTCATTCTTCAGTAGTTTCCACTAGATTGTCTGCAGCTTTCTTTTCTGGCTCTGGAGGGACTTCTTCATTCCCTGTTGCTTCTGGTGTTGCTTGAACTTCGGTTGTTGTTACGGAAGTTTCTTGTGTTAAAATAGCTTCACTTGTTGATGGTGGTTCATCCATAATGGCCTCATATGTGGATGAGGCCGGAGGTGAAGATGTTGTTTGAGAAGTTGTGGTGGGCTCTTTTGTTGATGAGGAAGTCTTTTCTTTCTTTCGTGCTTTTTCTTCTTCCTTTCTTCCTTTTTCTTTTCATCAGCTTCCTTTCTTTTCTCGATCTTATCAACGACGTCGAGCATCTCTCTTTTTATCTTCCAGGCTCTATCCACTGCCCTTTGAAACAACATGGCCTCTTCAAGATTAGCGTTTCCAGCTCCAACATTTATACGACTCGCATTCAGCACCGCTAGGTCAGAGAGTCCGAACATAAATACATCCATTGGATCCAATATTTTAATGTCTTCATTTTCGTTCGAGCGAATCACCGCTTCACCAGTATGGCTGTCATAAAACCACTTCTTGAAGTTGTTTAGACACACCGGAACTTCATCTGGAAGCTTAATTCTTGTGACAACTTTTGCAGGGTTAATCACCCACGTCACCTTTCCTTTTCCAGTAATAGGATCTTTTGTTGTTTTGGACACTCTCCATCTGGGACGTTGTGGCTTGAAATTCAGAAAGCCTTTGTTGCATTCTTTGGCAATTATGCGCTTAAAGTCCCCACCAACGCTTCTATCATCTGGATTTAACATATCCAGTCGGCCAAGTTCGCATAGATCCCACCTGGGAAGAAGGAAGAGAAAAGAGATCATACCCTGTTCGGAAGTACTGAATCACACCACCTCTTCGCTTGACCACAACATTCCCTTTAGATTGCTATACATCCAGCTAATGATTTTGTCAGTAGCTTCTGTCTTCTCAACAGTTACCACCTGATAAAAATCAGGAAGTTTTTCTCTTTCCTTTTTAAACTACTCGGGATGCTATGGGGTGAAAGTCTTTCCATCTTCTTGTTCATAAACAACTTCCTCTTCCAATCCCCATTCAATATATTTTGCAGGCATTTCGTCTCCGTCCATTTCTTCTTCTTCGCTATCGTCTCCTTCAGTTACTTTTTCTGTCGAATCCAGACGACGTTTCTTTGCTTCAGCTTCTTTCTTCTTTCTATTTGTTTCCTCTTCTTTGAAAGCCTCAAAATCGAAGATTTCTGTGAAAGAGAACATGGGTTCTATCTCAATTTTTGTGCAAATGTTCTTCATCATTCTGTATAGCTTCTCTATCCCATGCTGCTGAAACCTTATGTATTATGATTGACCAAAGACGTAAGCATGCAATTCTTTGTTTTTCTTTCTTTGATCTTTCAGCTTTTCTCTTAGGATGTTTGTATCATTCACTTGATTCTTGAGGAGGCAGATTTCTTTAGCTGAAGTTGGACCGATCTCTTTGACAAGTTTATCATATAAATCTTGAAATAGACAAACTCTTTGTGGAGGCACAGGAGGCTTTGAGATCCTTGTTGGTTTTACTGGAGGAAACCTAGAAGGTCCTTCATCTGTTGACTTCTTCTTTGGGGGAGTTGACTTGCTTGCAGAAATTTCTTCTGGATCTGTTAATAATGTATCAACAAAATCATCCAGTGTTTGCTCTTCTTCCGTTATACAACTGGTCTTTCAGATTCTGAAATTTCTCTTCTTTCAAGCCTCTTTTCTCTCTTTTATTTTTCTAGCATTGCATGAATTTCCCGCATATCTTGAATGTGTCGACGGTGTTCTTCTGAATCTGCGGCTCTGAAGCTTGCACCCATAAGTCTTTCTGGGTTTTCAGAGGATTTCTTCTTCTTTGGAGGTTCATCGTCGGCTGCTTGCTTTCCTTTTCTTTTTCTTTTCAACTGTTCTTCTTCTTTTTTTGCAGCCTCTTTTTCAGCTTGCGCGATTCTTTGTTGTTTTGCTTGAACTGCTTCTATGTACTTTTTATAAGCTTCTTTGACCAACGGCAGTCTTTCTGCAGTATACATCCAGTCATGTAACATCACCCATTCGTTCGTCTTGATCTCTGTATATTGTCGACTGGTGGGAAAGTGAAATGTGAAGAGGCCTCCATCATGCGGTAGTTTGTCATATTGATCGTTGATCAGCATCTGAATGAATTTGGGATACATTGCCCAAGTATTTCCTCGTGTATTCTCGAGCATGTAGTTGAAGATTAGACCAGAGAGGTTGAACTTTTGATTCAAGCACAAGTTCAACATTGCTCTCGACCACTCCAGATTCAGGCCGTCAAATCCACCTTTACGATGAGCTATGCTCATAGCAATTACGTGTACTATGAATCTCCGATCTCTCGTGAGCCCATTTCTTTTTATCTCTTTCTTTTGACTGAGTCTCCCACGTATCCCATACCGCGAAAACCATCCAAAATATCGTCCTTGTTCAAGCTGATTGGATCTTGTGCGATATCTCCCAGCTTCAGAACAGTGCGAATTCTTTCTTCAGTTACAATTACACGTTTGTTGCGGACTGTTGCAGATATCCCTTTGGCTTTGTTAATAGTTTCGGGTTTCGTTGTTTGCCAGAACTCTTGAATATGGATTCGATAAATGGGAACCTCCGTTTGGACCGCGTAGCTTATCCTGCTTGATTGAACCCATCTTGCCACGTTTGCGAAATCCTATGGTACTTGCTCAAGTTTGATATGCTGATTATGCTTCCGAGTCTTATCCCACTCTATATTTTTCACCATCTTGCTTTTGAAACAACAAACGAGCCAAGTTAGGAACTTTACGACATAAGGATATAATATTTACAATGAGATACTAAAATATGAAATTTGATAATATTTACAAATATACTAGGTTATATAAAAGATAATTTGATTTTAGAAAATATTTACAAAAATAAAAAAAAAATCAGAATCGCTGATAAACCAAAAGGTCATCTTCGCTGATGATAGATATCGAGACCAAACAATTTCGCCGGCGACAATATCGGATCATGTGTGTTTTCGTTGGCAACGACTCAAGGAAACAATCAAAAATTTCGCTGATGGTTATGACACGGATCAGATATTTTCGCCGGTGACAGAAGCAGGTGAGGAGTGATTTCGCCGGTAATAAACATGTGATTTGATTTTAATTTCGCTGATGATCTCCGGTGAAGATAGAGTTTGGTCACGAAACATCTTCAGTAGCGAAGACATTTGTCTAAGCCGACTTACCGGCGAAATAGATTATTTCGCCGGTTGCTCGAACTCGTGTTCGAGACTTTTGAGATTCCTAGATCCATGGTTATTTCGCCACGTTTATCGCTGTGTTCAATTTTAATTTTGCTGGCACCATATTTTTCTTGATAAACCCCTCTAAAACCCCTAACTGATTTCACTGGTTGATCAACACTGATCACAGACTGGTCTAAACATGAACGAGCATTTTGAAATCTTAGTTAGATCGGTTTAACCATTTACCACACACCCTAAAAACTACTAATTTTAGATGTTATGTTTTGCTCCTAACAGCAGTTTACTCATTGGTGTTGCTGAAACTACCGACACGTCGTTGCTTGGTACCCCGATTTCTTTTGTTTTCTGTTTTTCAAGACATGACAAAGTGTTAGCAATTTTCTATCATTTCCTCTAACAGGAGTCAGACACAAGCATCTAATTTTGATTTTCTGGAATATCCCCCCTAAAATCTTTATTATCGCCCGAAAATGAAATTTTAAAGTTCAGAAAATCTTTTTGGTGGGCAACGTTTTACGATACTTGTTTTATTTTAACAAACGTTTTTTTAATATGGACAAAGATAGATTATTTACACACAATTTTGGAAGACTAGATTCATTTCCACTCAAGGAAATTAACCATTTCCAACCAGGTTACCAGCTGGTTGAATCGGGTTTTATCAAAGGCTTTCGTGAAAATGTCGGCCCGTTGCTGTGTTGTATCCACTGGCACCACTTGAATATATCCTTTCTCGTAGGCATCTCTTATTGCGCGAATACGAATTTCGATATGCTTTGTTCTGGAGTGGTGGATGGGATTCTTCACAATTCCCAGACATGCTTCATTGTCGATGAATATCGGAGTCTTCATGATGTTGATTCCATAATCCAACAACTGATTTTGTATCCAAAGAACTTGTGAACAGCAACTATAGGCCGCAGTGTACTCAGCTTGAGCAGTGGAGGTGGACACAGTTGTCTGCTTCTTGCTTTGCCAAGAGATCAGACGATTTCCCAAGAATTGACATCCTCCTGATTACAGACCTTCGATCTACTTTACAACCTGCATGATCACTGTCAGAATAAGCAATAAGATCAAAATTACTATCTTTAGGATACCAAAGACCTAGTTTCGGAGTTCCTTTGAGATAGCGGAAGATGTGCTTCACAGCTGTTTCATGTGATTCTTTGGGATTTGTCTGAAAACGAGCACAGAGACAGACTGCCCACATAATGTCAGGTCTGCTTGCAGTTAAATACATCAGAGAGCCTATCATGGAACGGTAGAAGGACTTATTCACTGGTTTTCCTTGAGGATCTAGAGTAAGCTCTGTCTGTGAGGCGAACGGGGTGCTTGCAACTTTGCAGTCGTTCATGTTGTACTTTAGGAAAATATCCCGAATGTACTTAGCCTGATGAATAAGAATGTCGTCCTCCTTTTGCTTCACTTCTAGCCTTAAGAAGAACGTGAGTTCTCCCATCATGCTCATTTCGAACTTTGCCTTCATCACGGTCTCGAATTCTTTACGTAACTCGTCATTTGTTGACCCGAAGACGTAATCTTCCACATAAATCTGAACCAGCATTACGTCTTCTCCGATTCGTTTGGTGAAGAGAGTCATGTCGATCGTTCCTCTGGTGTACCCACACTTCAAAAGATAAGTTGATAAAGTCTCATACCAAGCACGTGCAGCTTGGTGAAGACCATAGAGGGCTTTGTCCAACTTGTAGTAGCTCCCTGGAAAATGAGGATCTTCGAAACTTGGAGGCTGACACACGTAGACTTCTTCCTTTACCTTCCTATACAGAAAAGCACTCTTTACGTCCATCTGAAAAACTTTGAAATTCCTGTATGATGTGTATGCCAGGAATATTCTGATTGCCTCCAATCTTGCAACTGGAGCAAAAACTTCTTCGTAATCAATTCCTTCCTCCTGACGAAAACCTTGCACTACCAATCTAGCCTTGTTCTTGATCACTACTCCACGATCATCCATCTTGTTACAAAAGACCCATTTTGTACCAATCGGAAACTTTCCTTTAGGTAAATTTACTAACTCCCAAACTTTGAGTTTGCGAAATTGAGATAGTTGTTCCTGCATGGCCTGAACCTAATTGGAGTCTTAAATGGCTTCTTCAATGTCACAAGGCATGGATTGTGAGAGAAAAGCTGCGTAGAGTCCTTTGTTGATGCTTGATGACTGACCACGTGTACGTACTCCTTCTTCTACGGCACCTATGACATTCTCAAGAGGATGATTGCGATTTGTCTTGTATCCTGCATTTGTGTGAGTCTCAATTTGCTGCGGAATGTTGGTGAAGTGCTCGTCAACGTAGATTACTAGAGGATCATCCTCCTGAGTTGGTTCATCCACATTCGCCTGTGAAGAAGAAGCACAGTTTTCAGGGGTGTTCTCAGGCGAAGTATCACCATTTACTTCATCCACAAAGAGAAGTGGATCAGCAAAGAATGGAGAGAAGCGGGTAGTGAAAGGAGTTAAACCAATATCTGAAGAATCAAACAGAGGTTCAACTTGAGCAGCTTCTGCAGGTCTTGCTTTTGGAACATCTTCTGGAATTTCGAAGGTGTTGAAAATTACACCCACATCATAAAACCAATCGGGAGTACTTCCAGTGTTAGTGTAGTTTCCTTCTTGGAAGTCAACGTAATAAGATTCAATCACCATCTTTGTCTTTTTGTTGTAGACTCTGTATGCTTTCTGAGTTGATGAATACCCCATGAAGTAGCATATATCACCCACTGCTTCGAACTTGATAAGATTCTCTTGAGTGTTTAGAAGAGTGCAAGAACATCCAAACGGTCTAAAGAAATCGATGAGCGGCTTCCTTTTGAAGAGAAGTTCATATGCAGTTTTTCCGTGAGGTTTTATAATGAGAACTCTGTTCAGAACGTAGCATGTTGTATTCACGGCTTCTGCCCAGAAGATGATTGGAAGCTTTGAATCCACCAGCATAGTTCTCGCGGCTTCGATCAAAGTTCTGTTCTTTCGTTCAGCGACTCCATTTTGTTGAGGAGTTCTAGCCGCACTGTATTGGAGATGAATTCCCTTTTCTGCATAGAATGATATGAAGGTCTGATTCTTGAATTCGGAACCATTATCACTTCTGATCGACTTCACTTTCAATCTGGTCATGTTTTCAATCAAGGGAAAAAATGACTTAAGGATGCCAGCTGTCTCACTCTTGGCTTCAAGAAAATAAACCCATGAAAAACGAGAGAAGTCATCTGTAATCACCAAACAGTAGGAACTTTTAGCAAGACTTGTAACAACTGTCACTAAAATCAATAATTAGGTCGATAATTAGTCAATAAGAAAACCCTAATTGAGACACCCAAGTAATTCTGCATTAGCCCTAAAATTTTCAGAACAATCGGAATCAGGATCAGGGCCCCTAAAACTCAAGGGGGGTAAACCCTAGTTGGACGATTATCCACAGAACTCGTTGGTTAAATCTTATTTGTTAAAAGTGTTGATTCAGCCAAGCTAGTCCCGAGCCTAGGCAGCCTATAATTAGACTGCTTAGCTTACGGACCGTAAGGGAATTGGCATACGGTCCGTAAGCAGGTCCCAAAAATTACTATAAATAGCAGACATTGGGACTTGAACAGAAAAGTTGAAACGACGTAAATAGTATCTGTGTACGTCGAGATATCACCGAATAATCACAATTAAACACACACGATCACGAGGTGCTGCCGCAATCAGGGTAATAACTCGATCGCTATTACGATTCAACGCCCGATCGATTATAACTATCCAACGATTGTTTGAGTGCTGCTCAAATTGAGCTGATACTTTGTTATTCATTGTGATTTCGACTTGAATGTTTGAGTGCTGTTCGAATTCGGACTATGCTCGGTCATTCGTTGTGAATCCATTGAATTATTAAGTATTGCACTTATTAATTGTTGTGAGGGTTTAATCTCGTGAATTGACGTAACTGCTGAATTAGTTACTAACCCGTTTGTGTGTGTGCATTGTTAATTAAATTAGGTTAATCACAGGCAAATCAGTAAGGCTTAAACTCTGCTCGTAAAAATCTGCAATGTGAGTTATTCTCTTTTTATCAACTGTTTTACAAAACTCCAAGTTATTTTTAAAGTTATAATTACAGGGATTAAGTCTTTGTAATCACCATATTACAGCCGGTATGTGGGGTTTTGTATACATTACTTGATAATCTTCAACATTGGGGCAGCCAATGGGTGATATGACCATAATCACAGACACCACTGGATAGGTGGGCCAGTGGGTCGAGTGATAAAGTACCGTGGGTAGTTGGTTTGATATCAGAAACATTGTAATCGCTCTTACTACTGTGAATTATAACTAATGTGTCGTTTTAGTAAAATGAATGATTCACTCAGTATTTCCCCGCTGACAAAACCTTTTTCAAACATGTTTCAGGTGATATGTTGTGAGCAAAGAAAAAGAAGTGCCGTGAAGCACTCCCAGCTTAGAAAAGTGGCTCAATGTAAATAAATAAAAGAAACATGTTTTGAAAATAAAGATTTCCCGGAGAAATCACATTATTGTAAATTATGGGATTTTATCCCTCAGTTATAAAACGGGCAGTTTGAATTATTAAAAGATCCTGTTTTAAAAAGACTTCCGCTGTCGCCTAAAATTTAAATACCGCAGGATTTCTGTCCCGCGGCTCCTGAAACGGGTCAAACCGGGACGGGGGCCGTGACAGAAATAAGGTCGTATCAGAGCCACTGTTTTAAGCTTACTGATTAAGCTCACTGCTCTAATTGATTTAAGCCAATTGAAAAACAATTAGGAAAATTTTATTTGTCATTCTGTGAATATATGCTTATTAACTGATTAATGGTTGAAATTACAGTATGGGTAAACAAAAGATTTCTGCTATCTACCGCAAATTAGATAGTACACCTAAAGAACAGGGAACCTCTTCCTCCAAATCTCCCACCGAGTTAGAGGAAAGAATCTTTGTTCGTAAGGCAAATTATGAAAATCCACTTACCCCGGAGAAAATGAATTTGATTATTAGAAAGGGTCAAGAGAAAAAGAAACCCCAAACCAAGAAAGTGAGGTTTAACCCGGAGATTCAGGAATTTAGCAATAATCCACCAGGGGAAAATAACCTAGATGAAAAATGGGCAAATCTGTATCTGCTCGCTACTGTAGCAGAAAATGCAAATCTTTAAACTCTAAATCTAGAAATAAGTACTTCCCAGTAAATAAATAAAAAAATCTGAGTGTGTTCTGTTTGCTGTTATGTTGTACAAATTGGTGTGCAATAAAAATGTTTATTTGTTAAACTTTGTTCCAAAGTTTTAACTTAACATTTTGTGCATTTTGCATATATGCTACACAGCATGAGTGAGTTATCCAAGGCGTTTCAGAACCTCAACCTCTATCCTGTGCCAATTGAAGTCTCCCACAACTTCACTGGTTACATTGCTGACATAGAGGAACCTCTGGAATTCCAAGCTCCACCGCTGGAAAAAGCAAAACCTAAAAAGAGGAGAAGATATGTAGGGTGGAGAAAAGTGCGTAGAAGGAAACCCGCAACTAAGAGACTCCCTAAAATAGAAAATCCTGTGAGTATGAGCAAGGGAAAGGAAAAAGAAACCGGAGAAAGTTCCAAACCAGCAGGGACAGAAATAGGGATAGACCTAAAACAAAAGGGAATAGAGATTGGAGAAAGCTCTAAACAGCCGGAGGAGATCACATTCCAGGACGAAATAGACCGTCTACTGGCCAATTGTGATGTCATAGAGCCTGTCAACAATAATCTCTTCTCTTACCCTGCTACAGCCCAATTCCCAATAAACCTAGAACCAGTAATTCCAGACCCACTAGTTCACACCCGACCAATAGGCCAAATGGAGGAATGGTGGACCAATGATTGGCAATTCCAAAATATAGTCAATAGCCCCTATAGTTTTCTCCCACAGTTTGATCCAGAACCTATCCCTAATCCGCCAATGAGCTATGAAAATTTAGTTGAACTGCATCAGTTTGGTGAAGAACTGATAGGCACTGGGAATAGGATCAGGGAAATTGGGGAGCAGATTTCCTGGAAGTATGACGAAAGGGAACGTCACTACTGAACTGCCAGTTGATCCAAGAATAGTGGGGAGAGTTTGGAAAAGTTTGTTTGTATTATAACTAATACAGTAAAACTAACTCTGTAAAATGGGCAATAAAACAATGTAAGATAAACAGTGTGTATCGAAGCAAGTATAATATATAAAACAAAACAGAAGTCGAGGCATCGACAATTTTGGTTATATTTGTATGTTGTAATAATCTATGTGTTTATCTGTGCTGATTTTGGTTACCAATAATTAGATACTAATAATTCCTATCGATATAAATTAGCAGATGGAAACGCTAGTAATGAACCAGTTAATGAAGAGAATCAATCTGAGCAAAATCAGGAAAACCAATACATGACTAGACAAGATATTGAAAATATCATTACTCAAGGGATAGCCGATGCTATTCCAGAAATCATGGCTGCTGCTCAGAAACCTGCCGAACCACAACAAATCATTCCTAGTAAACGTACTCAGGAAGATAATTTTAGCCATAGTGTAAATGGAGGCGGCAATCATGATAATCATGATAACAATCCGCAACAGGCCCCACTCCCTAAGAAAATGAAAGCTGCAACGCCTGGTTGCACTTACAAAGAATTTCTTGCCTGTAAACCAGCAGAATTTGCAGGAAATGAAGGGGCAACTGCAACACTACGATGGTTAGAGAAAACCAAAGCAGTAATTGCAATAAGCAAATGTGCTGAAGAAGATCAAGTGATGTATGCGTCAAACTTGTTCAAAGAAGGGGCGCTAGAATGGTGGAACACAGTGCTACAAGCAAAAGGAAGAAGGGTGGCCTATGCGATGAATTGGGAAGAATTTAAGAGTCTTGTAGAAAGAAAATTTTGTCCCGAATACGAAAAGGAACAAATGGCAAACAAGTTCCTGAGTCATCGTATGATAGGCGTAGATTGTCGAGGATATACTTTGACATTCTTCGAATATGCGAGAGTGGTACCTAACCTGGCTTCGCCGGAACTGGTACTCATTTCCCGTTATATTTGGGGATTAATCGGAGAAATCCGTAACATCGTTAAAGCTGCAAGACCACGCACTATTGACGATGCTGTAGAGTTAGCCAACACCTTAACCGATGAACTAGTGCGCACAAGAGAAGAAGATCGAAAGAAGGAATTGGCTCAGAAGATTACCCAGGGATTTCGTACGAGTAATAATAACCGCTTTAAAAGAAGAGGAACAGGGCAATCCTCAACCCCGCCATTCTGCAGAAATTGCAAGAGAAAGCATTTTGGAAGATGCAATATAACATGTAATTTTTGCAAATCAGTAGGACATAGTGAAGATAACTGCAAAAAGAAAGCCATAGTCTGCTATAACTGTGGAGAAACCGGACATTACAAAACAGAATGCCCTAAAGTGGTTAAAGCCGCAGATAATAAAGGCAAGCAAGCTGAAGGGGCAACTAAGAAGAATGCTCGAGCATTCCAGCTAACCACTCAAGAAGCCGAACTCATTCCAGACGTGACAGCGGGTACGTTCTTAGTACATAACGTCTATGCAAAAGTATTATTTGACTCTGGTGCAAACCAAAGTTTTATTAATACTGCCTTCTGCCAAGCTCTTAACTTACCTCTAACTACCCTTAGGCAGATTTTTACAGTCGAAACGGCAGATGGAAATTCTGTCAACATAGATAAGGTATTGCAAGAAGGAAAGATAGAACTGTTAGGCCATAAGTTTTCTGCAAACCTGTTACCTATGAATTTAGCCGGATTCGATGTAGTATTAGGAATGGATTGGTTAGTCGCCAACCATGCTCGAATCCTGTGTGATAAGAATTCCGTAGAAATCCGTACCCCCACAGGAGAAGTAATCTTAATTACAGGAGATAGACCTCGGAAACCATTAAAATTCATTTCAGTAATGAAATTGGCTAGTTATTCAAGGAAACAAGAAATGGTGTATATGATTTCTGTAATCATTAACACTAAAAGTAAGGAACTCCAGGACATCCCTATAGTTTCAGAATACCCAGATGTCTTTCCAGAAGAATTACCTGGGTTACCACCGGATAGGGAAGTAGAGTTTAGAATTCATCTAATTCCAGGTACTACACCAATAGCTAAGGCACCTTATCGATTAGCACCTACTGAAATGCTAGAACTGAAAAAGCAGTTAGATGAATTACTAAGCAAAGGATTTATACAACCTAGTTCATCCCCTTGGGGTGCACCAGTGTTGTTTGTGAAAAAGAAAGATGGGTTGATGAGAATGTGTATCAATTATAGGGAATTGAATAAGGTTACAATTAAGAATCGATACCCACTACCTAGGATTGATGATCTTTTTGATCAATTGCAAGGAGCTAGGTATTTCTCTAAGATAGACTTAAGATCTGGATATCACCAGCTGAAAGTGCAAGAGGAGGACATACCTAAAACTGCTTTCAGAACTAGGTATGGTCATTATGAGTTTACAGTCATGCCCTTCGGATTAACAAATGCTCCAGCCGCATTTATGGACATGATGAATAGGATCTGTAAACCATATTTGGATAAATTTGTAATCGTGTTCATTGACGATATACTCATTTATTCCAAAAGTCAGGAAGAACATTGTGAGCATCTACATGCACTCTTAACTTTGTTAAGAAAGGAAAAGCTTTATGCCAAATTCTCGAAGTGTGAATTCTGGCTGCAGGAAGTACAATTTTTAGGTCATATGGTGAATCACGAAGGAATTCACGTAGATCCTGCTAAAATAGAAGCAGTCACCAATTGGAAGGTTCCACGAACGGCTATGGAAGTTAGAAGTTTTCTAGGATTAGCTGGATATTATAGACGATTTATTAAAGATTTCTCTAAGATAGCTGTACCTTTGACTAAGCTAACCTGCAAGGCAATCAAGTTCGAATGGGGACCTAGACAAGAGGAAGCTTTTAAGATTCTAAAGCACAAATTGACGAATGCTCCAATCTTAGCTTTACCCGAAGGAACCGAAGATTTTGAAGTATACTGTGATGCTTCAAAATTAGGATATGGATGTGTGTTGATGCAACGTAAAAAGGTAATTGCGTATGCCTCTAGGCAGTTGAAAAAGCACGAAGAAAATTATACAACTCATGACCTAGAGTTAGGAGCCATAATTTTTGCCCTTAAAATTTGGAGACATTATCTGTACGGAAGTAAGTTTACTATCTATACAGATCATAAAAGTTTAAGGTATATATTTGGGCAAAAAGAGCTAAACATGAGGCAAAGAAGGTGGATGGAAATCCTAAGTGATTACGATTGTAATATTCAATATCACGAAGGGAAAGCGAACGTAGTAGCAGATGCCTTGAGTCGTAAGTATCATGAAAAGCAAAAACGAGTCCGTGCTCTTAGGTTAAATCTACAATTAGATTTAATGGAACAATTGAAGAAAGTTCAGGAAACGGCAATCAAGGATGATGCCGAAGGAATGAAAGGTTACCTAAAGGAACTAGAACAAGGAAAGGATGGAATTTGGAGATTCCACAAGAAACGAATTTGGGTACCTAAGCAGGGAGAACTAAGAAATAAAATTTTAGAAGAAGCACATAAATCTAGGTATACTGTACATCCAGGAAACAATAAGATGTACCAAGATTTAAGAAATAATTTATGGTGGATAGGAATGAAAAAGGACATAGCTGAATATGTAACCAAGTGTCTTACTTGTTCGCAAGTTAAGGCAGAACACCAGAAACCTTCAGGACTACTACAACAGTTAGAAATGCCTGTATGGAAATGGGAACTCATAACAATGGACTTTGTTACTAAGTTACCCAAAACCAGAAAGGGTAATGATGCTATTTGGGTAATTGTGGATCGATTAACCAAATCAGCTCATTTTCTACCAATGAAGGAAACCTTTAGCATGGAAAGGTTAGCCAAGTTGTATGTAGATGAAGTAGTATCCTTACATGGAGTCCCACTCTCCATTGTATCGGATAGAGATAGTCGTTTTACTTCCCGTTTCTGGACAAGTTTCCAAGAGGCAATGGGAACCCGACTCAATTTAAGTACAGCATATCATCCTCAAACGGA
Organism: Helianthus annuus; assembly: GCF_002127325.2. Classification (NCBI taxonomy): domain Eukaryota; kingdom Viridiplantae; phylum Streptophyta; class Magnoliopsida; order Asterales; family Asteraceae; genus Helianthus; species Helianthus annuus. The sequence goes on along the minus strand of NC_035438.2, from coordinate 62,988,764 downwards.
CGGACAAAGTGAAAGGACAATACAAACAATGGAAGACATGTTCCAAGCATGTGTAATTGATTTTGGTGGTAATTGGGATAGCCATTTACCATTAATTGAATTCTCCTGTAACAATAGTTATCATTCGAGCATCGAAGCTGCTCCATTCGAAGCACTGTATGGACGCAAGTGCAGAACTCCCGTATGTTGGGCAGAAATAGGAGAAAGTCAATTATCAGGTCCAGAGATTGTGCAAGAAACCACTGACAAAATAGCACAAATCAAGGAAAGATTAAAGACATCTAGAGATCGCCAGAAGAGCTATGCAGACAATCGTCGCAAGCCGTTAGAATTCCAAGTCGGAGACAAAGTACTATTAAAAGTTTCTCCTTGGAAAGGAGTAGTACGATTTGGTAAGAAGGAAAACTGAGTCCAAGATATGTTGGACCATTCCCAGTGATCCAACGAATAGGACCAGTAGCTTATCGTTTACAACTACCAGAAGAATTATCTGGAGTACATGATGTGTTTCATGTATCCAATCTCAAGAAATGTCTATCAGATGAATCCGTGGTAGTACCTCTTCAAGATATAGAGGTAAATGAAAAGCTAAAATTCGTAGAGAAACCCCTACAAATAGAAGACAGGAAAGTCAAGTTTCTCAAACACAAGCGACTTGTACTAGTGAAAGTCAAATGGGAATCCAGAAGAGGACCAGAGTACACTTGGGAACTGGAATCAGAAATGAAGCGAAAGTACCCTCATCTATTTCAGTAAATCTCGAGGACGAGATTTTTCTTAAGATGGGGTGGACGTAACAACTGTCACTAAAATCAATAATTAGGACGATAATTAGTCAATAAGAAAACCCTAATTGAGACACCCAAGTAATTCTGCATTCGCCCTAAAATTTTCCGAACAATCGGAATCAGGATCAGGGCCCCTAAAACTCAAGGGGGGTAAACCCTAGTTGGACGATTATCCACAGAACTCGTTGGTTAAATCTTATTTGTTAAAAGTGTTGATTCAGCCAAGCTAGTCCCGAGCCTAGGCAGCCTATAATTAGACTGCTTAGCTTACGGACCGTAAGGGAATTGGCATACGGTCCGTAAGCAGGTCCCAAAAATTACTATAAATAGCAGACATTGGGACTTGAACAGAAAAGTTGAAACGACATAAATAGTTTCTGTGTACGTCGAGATATCACCGAATAATCACAATTAAACACACACGATCACGAGGTGCTGCCGCAATCAGGGTAATAACTCGATCGCTATTACGATTCAACGTCTGATCGATTATAACTATCCAACGATTGTTTGAGTGCTGCTCAAATTGAGCTGATACTTTGTTATTCATTGTGATTTCGACTTGAATGTTTGAGTGCTGTTCGAATTCGGACTATGCTCTGTCATTCGTTGTGAATCCATTGAATTATTAAGTATTGCACTTATTAATTGTTGTGAGGGTTTAATCTCGTGAATTGACGTAACTGCTGAATTAGTTACTAACCCGTTTGTGTGTGTGCATTGTTAATTAAATTAGGTTAATCACAGGCAAATCAGTAAGGCTTAAACTCTGCTCGTAAAAATCTGCAATGTGGGTCATTCTCTTTTTATCAACTGTTTTACAAAACTCCAAGTTATTTTAAAGTTATAATTACAGGGATTAAGTCTTTGTAATCACCATATTACAGCCGGTATGTGGGGTTTTGTATACATTACTTGATAATCTTCAACATTGGAGCAGCCAATGGGTGATATGACCATAATCACAGACACCACTGGATAGGTGGGCCAGTGGGTCGAGTGATAAAGTACCGTGGGTAGTTGGTTTGATATCAAAAACATTTTAATCGCTCTTACTACTGTGAATTATAACTAATGTGTCGTTTTAGTAAAATGAATGATTCACTCAGTATTTCCCCGCTGACAAAACCTTTTTCAAACATGTTTCAGGTGATATGTTGTGAGCAAAGAAAGAGAAGTGCCGTGAAGCACTCCCAGCTTAGAAAAGTGGCTCAATGTAAATAAATAAAAGAAACATGTTTTGAAAATAAAGATTTCCCGGAGAAATCACATTATTGTAAATTATGGGATTTTATCCCTCAGTTATAAAACGGGCAGTTTGAATTATTAAAAGATCCTGTTTTAAAAAGACTTCCGCTGTCGCCTAAAATTTAAATACCGCAGGATTTCTGTCCCGCGGCTCCTGAAATGGGTCAAACCGGGACGGGGCCGTGACAGAAATAAGGTGGTATCAGAGCCACTGTTTTAAGCTTACTGATTAAGCTCACTGCTGTAATTGATTTAAGCCTATTGAAAAACAATTAGGAAAATTTTATTTGTCATTCTGTGAATATATGCTTATTAACTGATTAATGGTTGAAATTACAGTATGGGTAAACAAAAGATTTCTGCTATCTACCGCAAATTAGATAGTACACCTAAAGAACAGGGAACCTCTACCTCCAAATCTCCCACCGAGTTAGAGGAAGGAATCTTTGTTCGTAAGGCAAATTATGAAAATCCACTTACCCCGGAGAAAAGGAATTTGATTATTAGAAAGGGTCAAGAGAAAAGAAACCCCAAACCAAGAAAGTGAGGTTTAACCCGGAGATTCAGGAATTTAGCAATAATCCACCAGGGGAAAATAACCTAGATGAAAAATGGGCAAATCTGTATCTGCTCGCTACTGTAGCAGAAAATGCAAATCTTTAAACTCTAAATCTAGAAATAAGTACTTCCCAGTAAATAAATAAAAAAATCTGAGTGTGTTCTGTTTGCTGTTATGTTGTACAAATTGGTGTGCAATAAAAATGTTTATTTGTTAAACTTTGTTCCAAAGTTTTAACTTAACATTTTGTGCATTTTGCATATATGCTACACAGCATGAGTGAGCTATCCAAGGCGTTTCAGAACCTCAACCTCTATCCTGTGCCAATTGAAGTCTCCCACAACTTCACTGGTTACATTGCTGACATAGAGGAACCTCTGGAATTCCAAGCTCCACCGCTGGAAAAAGCAAAACCTAAAAAGAGGAGAAGATATGTAGGGTGGAGAAAAGTGCGTAGAAGGAAACCCGCAACTAGGAGACTCCCTAAAATAGAAAATCCTGTGAGTGTGAGCAAGGGAAAGGAAATAGAAACCGGAGAAAGTTCCAAACCAGCAGGGACAGAAATAGGGATAGACCTAAAACAAAAGGGAATAGAGATTGGAGAAAGCTCTAAACAGCCGGAGGAGATCACATTCCAGGACGAAATAGACCGTCTACTGGCCAATTGTGATGTCATAGAGCCTGTCAACAATAATCTCTTCTCCTACCCTGCTACAGCCCAATTCCCAATAAACCTAGAACCAGTAATTCCAGACCCACTAGTTCACACCCGACCAATAGGCCAAATGGAGGAATGGTGGACCAATGATTGGCAATTCCAAAATATAGTCAATAGCCCTTATAGTTTTCTCCCACAGTTTGATCCAGAACCTATGCCTAATCCGCCAATGAGCTATGAAAATTTAGTTGAACTGCATCAGTTTTGTGAAGAACTGATAGGCACTGGGAATAGGATCAGGGAAATTGGGGAGCAGATTTCCTGGAAGTATGACGAAAGGGAACGTCACTACTGAACTGCCAGTTGATCCAAGAATAGTGGGGAGAGTTTGGAAAAGTTTGTTTGTATTATAACTAATACAGTAATACTAACTCTGTAAAATGGGCAATAAAACAATGTAAGATAAACAGTGTGTATCGAAGCAAGTATAATATATAAAACAAAACAGAAGTCAAGGCATCGACAATTTTGGTTATATTTGTATGTTGTAATAATCTATGTGTTTATCTGTGCTGAAACGGGTCAAACCGGGACGGGGGCCGTGACAAGACTCTTAACACTTATTGGACCAAAAAGATCCATATGCATCAATTGAAGAGGCGCAGTAATCGTGTTCACTGCTTTGGACTTGTGTGATTTCTTGTGTTGCTTTCCTTGGGCGCATGCTATACATTTTTCAGAAAAAGGAAATTCTTTTATCGGAAGACCCCTTACTAAGTTTAACTTAGAGAGTTTGTTCATATTTTTGAAATTTACAAGCCCCAATCGCCTGTGCCAAAGCAGTGACTCCGATTCTGAAGCCTTTGAGATTAAACAAGTCAAGTTATCATATGTCTTGGCGTTTTTCATGTTGAGCACGTATGTGCCGTTTTGTCTTGGAGCTGTGAGCATGATCATCTCTGCAGGAACGACATATTCAGGCTTGAGAAACAAACATTCCATGTCGTTGAAAAGCACCGATATTCCTTTATCACAGACTTGTGATACGCTCATAAGATTGTAGCACAATTCTGGAACATAGTTGACATTTTCAAAGTGAGTGCTTCAGACACAACATCTCCTATTCCAACGATCTTCCCTCCCTTCTCGTCTCCAACGAATGACACGAAATCACCATCAATAAAACGAAAATTTTTCAGAAGTTCCTTTAAGCCTGTCATGTGTCTTGAACATCTGCTGTCGACATTCCAGATATATTCCATGAGCATTCGAAGCCATTTCTGGAGTTTATTCTGAAATACAAGAATATACACAAATTAGTTTGATTTGGGAACCCAGATTTGCTTCACTTTCGATCTATCGTGGTTTTGACCCACGATGTCCTCTTTTTGCTTCCAAAAATAAGTTGTTGAATTAACCAGATTTTTAACAGATTTCTTAAGATAATCAAGCTGATTTGTGAGATTTTTAACAAAATCATATTCTGGTTTAGAAAAATTCTTGTTTTTACAATGTTTCGTTGTATGTCCTAAATGACCACAGCGAAAACATCGTTTATGTCTGGGCTTTTTGGTGTTAGAAGATGATGTATGTGATGAGTGTCTTGAGCTTTTTGAAGAATCTTTTGATGTAGTGTATCTTGAGCTCTCGGCTTTCTTCATTTTCTTGTCAACTCGGCTTTCATCTTCTGAACAGTCTTCATCATTGTCGGAATCTGATGAACTTTCTGTTGTTTGATATTCACTTGAATTTTGATCTTCACTTGCTTCGTCACCTGAATCATCGGAGCTCTGATTTTCACTTGAACTTTCTGAATTTTGATCTTCGATTGTTTCGTCACTTGAATCTTCGAAGCTTTCACCTTCTGTTGTTGTTTGATCTTCACTTGAATTTTCTGATTCTTGTTCTTCATCAGAACTTGAAGTCTCTTCTTCCTTTTCTGAGGCTGAAAAGTTTGAATCTTCTTTGCTTTTATCTTTAGCGACTTTCTTTTCTGAATCTGTCATACCTGTTCGAGATGGAATAAATTCTGGAATTTCCTCGGTGAGGAATTTTCCAAAGCTATTCTCTTTCAATTCTGGCACAAATACAGGAGATTCACACACATTTTTATCATCACAAAATGTAGAATTTAAATCGTGACATTCAAACATAGCATGTTCACGATCACGGGTCTCAAATGTAGGCACATGGCCCTTACAGTCATCCAAAGAGTTAAATTTTGGCACACGGCCATTACAGTCATCCGTCCTAATTAAATTATTACATTCATCTCGAATATTGTTTTTCTTAGAACAGTTCCAGGCGAACCAGTTAACGGTGGAATAACTGTCGCCTGAATAACTTATTCCTATTTTTGAACCGACGCAGTCTCCATCCTCATCTCACACATCTTCTTTACACACAATTGGATCTGTGTTACTTTTAGAAATGTTAGCAGTTGTTTCGTTTTTGAAAGAATCGTTTTGTTCTACAGAGGCCTTTTCATCAACGAAATCATTGTCGGGGTGAGGAGTTGGCATAGGCACATAGTTTTTGCTATGTGGTGGAAAGAAAAGTTTTCTTTCATTTCCCTGCCTATCCTTATACCCGACCCCATCTTTTACATACGTTGGTCGTTGGCAGTTTTTGATGTCAGTGAAGGCCTTCTGACTGACATTCCATTTGTCTATGATGATTTGCAATTTATTATTTTCGTTCAAAGCTTTTTCTAGTCTATCTGTGAGATCGTTGATGATAAAATCTTTTCTAAAAATAAATTCTTTTAGAGTTTGCATTTCAGCTAAAGTTGAATTCAACTTTCTCTGATATGCGGCCTCGTTCTGTTTAAGTTCTTTATTAAATTTTAAAGTTTTGTCTTTTTGCCTCTCAAATTCTAGATTAAGAGATTTGTAACGTGCCACGACATCAACGCATGCTGGTGTGCATAACTTTACTTTAAAGTTATGTGGAATACTATTTACCAAGTCTTTGTCAGCTTTTTCTTTGGAGGATTCAGTTTTCATTGCTGCTGCTGAGACTTTTCCCTTTTCTTTCTTCTCATCAGATGACTCCTTAGGAACATGCTCCTTGGGTTTTTCAGCTTCTACAGAATTTTTTTCTTTCTCAGGCTCCGGGGAGATGAGAATGCTTTTCAGACCCTTGTCAGCAATGTTGTCCCCCTTTGGGATTCCAGCAGCCTGTTTCTCAAACTATTTTGATGATGAGCCGCTTGAGATCTTTGCCATGAGATCTTTGCCATGAGAGCTTTGTTGACTTGTTCCTTGGCTTTAGCAATTTCTTCACCCCAATCATAATCTTCAACATCCAGAGCTTTTGGTGTGTTGGGAGTAGCATTGTTCTTGTTTTCTTTGATAGCAATTGGTTTTATGGCAGGAGCAGCTTCAGTGTTTCCCTCCTTCAACGAAGGACATTCTCGCTTGAAGTGACCCAAATTTTTGCAGTTGTAACATCTTAGCTTGGATTTGTCAAAACCAGCTTTTCCAAGACCTAGACGCTTCCTAGTCTTATCCTGAAACTTCTTCAACCTTAACGTGATCATAGCCATCTGCCACTTCAAATCCATCTCCTCCATGTCATCTGGATCAACCTAATACATGTCTTCAGCAGTAAGCATCTCCTTCTTGAGTTCTCCCGACATTAAAGCTTCATAGCTACTCAAAAACATGTTAAAAAGTGCCACATGTTCAGTTGACACTTTCAAAGTTTGAGTATCACCAACCACAACAGCCTTATCACTAGATTGTGGAGCCTTTGACGCACTTGCGGAAACCTTAAAGTAGGACATCTCGGAGGCTTGTTTACTGGTGCCTCTTGAAGCTGGAAATGCCACATTCTTCAATCCAGTAGAAGTCTGAGCTGCCTTTGGGGAGTAACCAGTTGTATTCATTTCGCGTTTGTTGACGTCCATTTCAAAAGCTTTCAGAGTGTTGATTAAATCGGACAGAGTGACAGGATTTGGGTTGTTGAGGAAATCCCTTTTTATCATCATGCATTGAAGGCTCCATTCCTTTGGAAGCGAGTCCAGAAGCTTCTTTATGGCAGCACGATTAGTGACAGGATTTCCTGCCTTCTTCATCTTGGTCATCATATTCAGAAAACGACTGCTATGATCAGAGAGGCTTTCTCCACGAATTCCACCAAACATGTCGTATTGCTTCTGCACCATGTCTCTTTTGCTCTCAATTAGCTCTTCATTTCCCTCGTAGTGTTCGATCAAAGCGTGCCAGAGTTCATTAGCAGTTCTGTATTCTTCAAACATGTTACAGTCATCAGTTGACAAAGCCATGGTTAAGGCAGTGTGTGCACGACGATCGCGTTGTATGAGGGCTTTGTCTTCATCAGTGAAGGTTGTGGGGTCGTTGTTATTGCTTATCACATCTCCTTGAACCACCGTTGGAACGTGGGGTCCAGCGATGACAGAAAGCCATAGATTGTAGTCAGTGAATTCGAAGAATGACTTGATTCGATTCTTCCAAGTACCGAAGTCTTCGGCTCCTTTCAACTTTGGTGGTCTTGTGGTGGTTCTGATTTCAAGTTCAACTTGAGCAATTGGACTTAGTTGATTCAACGCTATTTTGACTTGTTTTTTACTAAGAAAGCTGATCAGAAGTTAAATTCGCTGACTGACTGGTGGTGAGCAATTTCGCTGGCGAAATAGATAACTTCGCCGGAGATCTGACTGAAATTAGTGGAACAGAACGAATTTCGCCGATTGTCTTCGCAGATCAATTGTCTTCGCCGGTACGCGGAGAAGTCCTGCACGAGCGAAGAAAGCTAATTCCGCTGATACATTAAACACACACGTTAGTTTGGCTTATTTCGCCGGACACCGTGATAAAAACGATGTGGTTCTTTATCACAGTTCTCGAAGTCGCCTTCGATAAATTCGCTACAGGGACACTTGGCACTATTTCGCCGGAAATCAGCAACTTCGCTCGAGTTTTAGTCGGCGAAATTGACGATTATGCGATGTTCAAATATGATTTCGCTGTATTCAAAAACACGTTCGCTATATTCAAAAAATGAGTTCGTTGTATTCAAAATAATTTCGCTATATTCAAATTTATCTTTGCCAACCAGAGGGTTTAACACGAACTAAACCCCTCTAATCACCCAAAAACGACTCAAAAACCATGTTTCTATGCATCAAAATGTCGAAAATGACTCCCTAATCACAGATTAACAACAACCTAACGATTAAACACACCAAATCAATCCATTTTAAGTCAAAAAATTTGAAAAACCTTGAAACTTTGAAAAACATTCAAAACTTTGAAAAATCTTAACAAAAACACAACAACCAAGAGCACTAAGGCTCTGATAACAAATTGTAGATCCCAATATCAATCCGGATCACAGTGGTTGGTTGTTTTAGTCCAAAACACCTATTGATTGGGTGTTTGTACTATGAAAAAGTTAAGAAGAATCAAGAATGAAGATGAAGCTAATGGTATGATGAATACAACAAGTGTTGTATTGAATCCAAACGAGAAGATAAATCAATAATGCACCTTGGAAATCTGATTAAGCACTAGAGTAGAGATTGAAATGTAAACAACACTAATATTCACCAAGTGAGCCAAAAGCTTGGCTAGGGCAACATTACAAGGGTATTTATAGAATCTGACTTGCCAGCATAATTATAATTATGCTGGCATCTTAACTACACTAGGTCAGATTTGCCACTATTACATAAATACAAAAGTAGCCCCTAGACTTTTAAATAAGTTACAAACTATAACAAAACTAATCCAGTTCAAGTATCAACGATCTCATAAGTTCCAACACCTATCAAATTTTTCAGCCCTAAAAGCAATAATAAATAAACTTGAAAGAGTTTAACCTCGCCATGTTTCCAAATGGTGGTCGAGGTACAAAGATGGAACTTGATTACTAGACCAAAAAACGTTGGGGGATCGGTCTAGGTGGTATAAAAGAGTTTAACCTCGCCATGATTTCCAAATGGTGGTCGAGGTACAAAGATGACCCGTCTCAATTGTGGGTGAAGGTAGTCTCCGCTATACACAAATCAACTGAAGAGGTATGATCCCAAATCAGTGCACACATGTCACGGGGATCACACCACCTTTCCAACATAGCGTCCACATCACACGAGTGCATCCAAAAGGTTCTGGAACCTTCTAGAAGAAACTGCCTGGTGACCAAGAAGATGCGCTGGCAGACAAAAAGGACAACAGGTGGCACCAATAGATGGACGCCAACTGTGTTTGCAGGATACTTGGAGGACATGCCGACAATCGGTACGAGCAGGCCCCCAGCTGGAACGAATGACCATGCGACACGTCGCCTCAAGAACTGACGATAGCAGAGGGGACAGAAAAGATATTGTCCTTGGTCAGACAGCTGGCAAGCACTAGCTAGCTGGCAGGCCTCCTCCTCCTCCTTCATTCTCCGGCTATAAATAGAGGACTCCACATTCAGGTTTAAGCATCCAATCTCTCACCCTTTTACTCTCAATACACACTTATCCTCAGAACAATACTTATTCTCACGTCGGAGGGTGATCACAAGGAAACCCCCTTTGCCCCTCGTGTGGCGAGTCACCGGTGTTGTTGCTTTGCAGGAGATTCAACTTAATGGCGAGTGAAGAAGGAGATTGAACCACCCTTTTACGAGACGACTAGCTGGGATAACCTCGTGTTAACTAGTGTTTCATCATCAACCAACGACAATAAGTTGATTCCGTTAAAAAAGACAATATCGGGCATTTGGAAAGACATAGGGGCTGAAACGCGCTTTTGGAAAGATTCTTGGTTAGATCAACAGCCTTTAAAAGAGGTCTACCCAGATTTATACCGATTGGCGAAGGATAAAAATGCTACCATTGCCTCGCATGCGGTCGAGTATCGGCTGGAAACTCAATTGAGATGGGAATGATTAAAGATCCATCATCGCTTAGTGAATGGTAGCACACAGGCGACCTTATGAGAAGGCTTCAAGAGCACGGGTTAAAAGGTGGAGCTGATGAATGGGTTTGGGAAAACGTATACGGTGTAAAATTCTCAGCCAAAACTGTTCGTTTGGAACTTGTTGCAGCAGGCATGGTTGCAAAAGTCGTTAGGCGCTCCCTAGTCGGTCGACCGGGGAGTTGAGAGTACCCAATTTAGGCGGAGAGTACTCGGGGAGTACTCGGACATGTTAAATTATAAAGAAGTTACTTTTTGGAGGTTAAATATATGTCAAATAGCATAAATTTACTAATATTTATAACAAAATACGTGAAAATGATATTCATTCTTTAATACGATGGGCATAGAAATTATGTTTTATTATTATTTAAGTCAAACTAGGCCCGAGTTGACCTACTAGATCCAATTCTGGCCGAGGTTGACCGCGTTTGACCGACTCCGAGTAATTAGGCGGAGTTGAAGAAAGTCGCCTCGGCAGCCTACCTTGTAGCGACTACTCAGAGAGTACTCGGCCTTGGAAACCTTGTTTTACAACCATGGCAGCAGGTATTGCAGCTAACGAAGACACGTCACCATTCTGGTGGAACGCCTGGGCACCTCCCAAGTGTAACTTGCTACTTTGGTGCACGATGAAAGGTAAGGTTGCCTCTAAAGTGGGCCTGGCTTACCACTGAGTCAGTATTGGCGACACATGCTGCTCTCGATGTGCCTTGGCCGACGAAGATGTTGCCCATATTTTTGCTAAAGTTTATGGGCTAGAAGTATATGGTCGAGCGCTTTCGTTTAGGTGAAAATCCAACCCCCGACAGACTTCACGTCTCTTTCGGATATCATGAAGGTTTTATCAGACTGTCTTGGAAGCAAAGTATGGAAAAGAATCGTGAATACGATAGCAACGACAACTATTTGGAGGATTTGGCACGCTCGGAATATCAAAGTTTTTGAAGAAGTGTTCGTGCCGGTTCACAAAACTATGGAGCTAATCAAGGAAGATGTTCTTCTTTGGATATGTAATAGGGCTAAAATTCAGAATCCCACCTGGGAAAACTGGATAGAGTTATAAGTCCCTTGTGTGTGTCGTTCGGTTTCATTTTCTTTGTATTGTTTTTCTTCAGTTTCTTGCTTGCCATATATATATATAAATATATAGATTTGTCTCCGTTCAAGAAAAGATAGATTATATAAAAATCATAACCAATTTTTATCTTTTTAATTGGTTCAATAATTTCTATTCGGTTATTTCGATTATGCTAACTATGATATCTTTGTTTAGCTTTTTGTATGCTACTATTTTTGATAGTATATCCTATTTGTTATAGTGGCCTAGTGGGTGCTTAGATAGTTAGATCCTTTTCTCTATTGGGCTTAAACTAAAGCTCTTTACAATTTAAATTTTAACCCATCAAGATTTTATCATATTCAAGCCCAAATTTATATTGCTGCCTTACACAGTTACATTTCAAGGCTCTTTTCCTAAGGACGTGGGTATGGGGCGATAGTTTTGGCGTGGGTTGGGGTAAAACGCCCAAGTCACCACCCCGGGTGGGCTTGGGTTTGGGGCGTGGCCCTTGGGGCTTGGGTTTCAAGCCGGGCGTGGGGCGGGGGAGCAAGGTGACATGACGGTTGCTGAGTGGCCCATTCAAAGTAGCCGTTGGGGGCTAGTTTTTTTTTTTTTAAAAAAAAAAAGCTTTAAAAAAAAGCTTTTTTGGAGGATGAAGGTAAAGCGGTCGTTACCTACTATGATGACGATGACCCCCAACCAGGTAATGTAACAGACGAAGATAAAGCGGCAAATGAATTTTTAATAAAGTCAAGGGATATACATCAGAACCTTCGAGCTGATTTGGTGGAACACGTTTCAACGATTCCTGGGTTCGAAAGCGAAGAAGAAGACGACGAAGAATGACTGTCTTTTATTTTGATAATTATTATGTATGTTTATGTATTTTTTTTTAAAAAAAATATGTATGTTTATTTTTTGTATAGTTATAAATATAAATATATATTAAAATTAATTGTTGAGATGGCATAGCCACCCGCCCAACCCAAGCCCAACCCACGCCCCGCCATACCCCGCAGACACGTAACCACCCCGTGGGCTGGCTCCCTTTAAACGTGTCACCAAATGCCCAACCCAAGCCCCACCATACCCCACGGCCTAAAGCCCAGTATGTTTTCTTTAGTTATTATGTCTGGTGTTTTCGATGTCCCGTGTTGCTAAACTTTTAATTTTAAGGCTGAAGATAATTTGACAGTGAGAACCAAGGTCGAAGCCTTTTATTCCGAAGAGGGATAGGATTAAATACAAAGGATCCTAATTGTAAGAAGGGTACAAAGGCTATACAACTTAACCTTTTTTCTGCTTTACATTCTTCAATTTTATGTTTATAAATTCCAACTCTATAAATCTAAAAATGATCTCGGATATTATTTTGGAATCTAACTTTTTTAATCATAATTAATCTCATGAAATGTAACCGATCAACAAGTTGCACCGCAACACCTTTTTAAAAGCAGATCCAATTCTACCTAAAAGAAACCCTAGTTTTTCGACGCCAAAAAATTATTGTGCACGCCCTTCTGCATAGTGTCCTAGGAAACCAACAGCTTCATAAGCAAGAGAACCAAAAGTATGAAAGACACAGAGAATGAAGACATGTTGATTCCTAACACAAGCTTTTTCATGCTTAGCAACTTTCCCTAATTTATAGATGTTTGTTACTCCAACCAACGCATTTTTATCTTTGGATTTATGCCCATCTAAAGGTGAGTTTAAAACGTTAAGAATAGCAATAAAACTGGTTTTATGTCGGATAAAAAAATAGCTAAAATTAAAAACAGGTCTAATCATATTGCTGCTTACCCACCAACACCGTGTTACTAACAAAGTCGCCAAAACCAAAACAACAAGAATAAAAAAGCAAACAGACATTACATTTGTAGCCGAAACAAATAAAAGGATTAACTGCATCTAGGAAACAAACAGCATCTTCGGTGTTGAAAAACATAATATATAGGTTTTCATAGTTTGAGAGCAGCTTTGTGTACCATGGTTTCTTTGTGAATTTGGTGGCAACTTTTCTCAACAAGGTCAAGTAGCTTCTCCAAGTTGGTGGCCCACGAGTTTAAAATGTCGTTACTGTCCTTTACTGACTGAAAGGAGACTATGCCCATAGGCCGGTCCACCTTTGCTATTAATGCTTTTGATACCACCATATCAGATAGATGTTTTTCAGCTTCCTAAACACATTTATAATAAATTTATACGTTAAACTAGTTGCAAAAATCATATGATCTCGATAAGTATGTGTGCTATTGCAAATGTTGCCCCTGTAAATTAAGACCTAACCCGGATCGCCTGCCACCCCTTGATATAATTCATGTTAATATATAGTGTACAAAATTAATTTCATATATACCCTTACAAACTTTAAAAATTTCATATATACCCAACCAAAACTTGAAATATCATATATGACCTTACAAAGTAATAAAAATATCAAATATACCCAATTTATTAAAAATAATCTAATAAATGATCATTTTACCCTTTTTTTTACTTTAAGTTTTCATATATGCTCATCTTTAACTTCATATTTTTATATAAACACATTTTAGCTTAAATTTATTTTTACCTATTTTTATTTATTTTTTTTTTATTTTCACCCATAAATAATAGTATACTCCATATATAATATTTAAGCTAAATTAAATTATGCTAGAATATAATATTTGAAGTTAAAGGTCATATAAGATCAAAGTTTTAGAAAAATAAGGGTAATTGTCATTTATTAAATTGTTTTTAAGGAATTGGGTATATATGATATTTCAACTACTTTGTAAGATTATACATACGATATTTATAGTTTTGCATGGGTATATATGATATTTTGCAAGTTTGTAGGGGTATATATGAAAAAAAACACACCTCAACAGTAAGACACAGAAGCTGCGCCAGTCGTTTTACTGTAATCCTTGCATAGTACTTTGAGACGACGAGAATATTCTGAAAAACAAAATGGTTTCCAGTGAAGGAACAAACACTTGAAGATAAGGTAAAGGAAAAACAAAATAAAAATGCTTTGAAAAATATGAGGGTATAATTACATGCTCAATAACTCTCTCCTTGAGATCATCAGCAGCTTTGTCTCCCAAAGAGCCACCGAGCATGTTCTTTTCGTTCTCAAACTCGTCCTTAAATGTGTTCCACAAAGAAGTCCACTGAATCACCTCCATTGTGATCAGTTGCTTTAGAAGCGATCTTTGAAACCACATAAACAAGCACCAAAATATTTTAGCTTAAGGTGTGATTAAAAAAGATAGGTGAAAAAGATAATTTCCATTTTCCAGCACCTGAAATGGGGAATTTCGGATAAATTTTTATCGTCCAAAGTAGAGTTTAAAAGGCTCGACTGCATAGGATCATGTGGTGCCAGTACTAAATACCAGCAGATTTTTCGTAATATCTGTGCGCATATCAAACATGCATACTCAATTTATCGTAAAAATGACTGAAGACCAAAAAATTAATGAACCAACAAAGTGAAAGTGTTTACCGGAATCCACTTAGAAGAATCCTCCTTGACAGATGGGATCTCGTATATTGATTTGTAACACCGGCATATTTCAAGATAGTCGTTGCTGTGAGAGTAGTATCTGCACAGATTCAAAAGTAACAAAATGTATATTCTCAAATGAATGAATGATAAGGAGATTTTCAGAGCAGAAGTGATGAAAAGTAATATACCGAATCATGAGTTCGTAATAAATTCGTTTTAGTTCCAGCAATGACGGTATATCAGCAGGGGCTTCTTCAACAATGCTCTCACCTTCTTTTGGCTTCTTCTTCTCTTTTGAAGTATCAGCATCAAACACTCTTGGGCTAATCTTTCTAGAAAGAATTTGTGCACGCACAAAATCTTGACGGTCTAGACACAAACGGACCTGCACGGGATAAGCTTCACGGTATCACAACCTTGTTCCAAATAATAATTTTAACACTTCAAAGTTGTATAAAGTTGCTTACTTGTTCGAGAATGAATGCAATCTTTTCGGTTTTTGCCATAGCACCAAAAGTTTCCACCTGTTATATACACATCAAAGGTAAGTGGTATTATAAGATATGCATATAGCAGACAAAAACACTTTATATTACAACTGACCGCAATCTCCTGCATTAAATCAGCAGCCTCAGCTATTTGCCCCTGTTCCTCTTTAATCTTAGCTAGCCTCTTAATCAATCGGGCTCTCTCGATTTCAACATAGATCTACAAATCGCAAAGACACATAGATGAATTAAAGAGATACAAGACTATAAAACAAGAATATGTTGGCAAACGTATTCGAATGTATATCAACAAGACAATAAGCTTACCTTCCCAGCAGATACACTGTTAAGTGTTTTGATAAGCTCAATCTTAGTTTCGACATCTGGAGTCTGGTCAATATATTGCATTGCTTGTTGCACCATAGCAGTAACAGCCTTAATTGTAAAGATAGTATCACATAAAAAATTAAGAAAAGATCAGCATTGTAATCAGGACAGTAGTGTAATATGTTCAAACATAAACAAGAAAGCATAACAGATGCATGCAACATCTCATGTCAAACAATTAATATTTACAATAGACAAAGTGACAAACATTAAGCAAGGACTTATATATCTCTAAAGGTCGGGTTTCTCAGGGGAAAACGGCACATAACATCAATGGGATTCTGGAAGAAAATGGATTTTAAACCAAACAGCAGACACACCCATGGCATCTTTGATGGTTGGTCAAATTAATTAGTCAGATATGCCATCCATAGTCAGACATTGTCAGTAGTCATTTATAGCTAAATCCTTAACATCAATCAAGTTTCCTGGTTCAAATGAGTAAAAGAGATAACATAACAGACTCAGTGTCTAAAGCTTAACAAACTCCTGATAGTCCTTCCAAGAATCCAAGCAAACATAGAATGATTTCTTAATGCAATCAAGCAACAACCATAGTTCATACTACCCAAAAAGTAACTCAGTTTAAGTAAATCCTATACAAACTACACTCATGGTCACTAAAACCAGAAACAGTTGCAACTATCCACATGCTCAAGGGAAATAATAATCAACTAAAAGAGAACCACTGGAATCTACCTAGACAATATGTTTTAATTCACATACATTATGCCATAGTTGTTAATAGCGAAGAGCGGACGACAGCGACAAGCTACCTATACGCTACGTACCGATAGTGATGAAATAGTGGGCGCTATTTTATGTTTAGAGATAAACTAGAAGAAAATTTTATGAGTATTTTATCTTATGAGTATTTTATCTTATGTGTATATTATACATCCAAATACAATGTTTTTATATGTATATTACAACAAAACACCTAAAATCCAGCTATATTATACGTATATTATATCGTTATTTATATTAAAACCAAAAAACAAAAAAAAAACTAAAAATCCCGCTATTTTCCCTCTATGGAGGCGCCAAAATCAGATAGCGACACATGTTCGCTTTGCTATGCTATTCGCTATAAGCGCAAGCTATGAGCGCTATCAACAACTATGCATTATGCGGCAATGCCTCAGCTTATAAACAAAAACTGTCGAGACACTCCTGTTGTACCTGTTACACAAACTCAA
Organism: Helianthus annuus; assembly: GCF_002127325.2. Classification (NCBI taxonomy): domain Eukaryota; kingdom Viridiplantae; phylum Streptophyta; class Magnoliopsida; order Asterales; family Asteraceae; genus Helianthus; species Helianthus annuus. The sequence goes on along the minus strand of NC_035438.2, from coordinate 62,971,946 downwards.
TCCTGAAAAGAGCAGTGGAATATCAACAGGAACCGGGTCAAATAAGTAAAGTAAAAAAAGGTAGATTTGATTGTTACATGAACCAGCATGATAATTGGATCACCAACGAATTTTGCAGTTGGCAAATAAAATCCATGAAGAGGCCTGATCAAACTAACATACATATACATCAGTACATCACGAAACACTTCTAACTTGAAGATCTCTTAGCTGGCCAGATTGAAAAGATTTAACTTCTTTCTGCATTCAACGAACTACATCTCACCTAAAGCAACCTCAAAACCATACATAACTCAATCCTGGATATCCGGAGCTCCATCAAAACAGTATAAATAGAGTTTATACACTAACCAAACACATTCAATTATAACATTCCTATACATAATCCTACAACACTAATTTCTGTAAACCTAATCCATCAGTCACATATTCCTTTACACATATAGACATTCAATTCAAATTATAAACAACATAGATCCATAAGACACTCAATTTCAACAACACACACAAATCAAAACTCTCACCTGCTTCAACTGACCACGCCGCTTAGACAACACAACAATCTGATCATTCAACGTCTTCCACGCACGATTCTCGAAACAAAGTTGCAGAATATCAATCGCTGCTTTCTTCGTACCGGCGACATCACCGTTGAGTCGCATCTGCTTCTCCACATTCAACAATGACTCTATTTGAGCATCCAAACTACCAGAACCTTCCTGAAAAAAACAAACACATAAACAGAGGATTCAATTAGCATTCAACGATGAATAAGTATGAATTACAATGAAAATACGAGATAGTGTTGGAATCGTATCATGAAACTTACCATTTCGGATTCGATTGTAGAGTGAGAGTGAAGAAATCGTTGAAAATTGGACACAGTTTGGGGATTTTTGTGAACCCTAGGCGTGGCTTGGTGAACAAGTTGAAGTTGAAAATAGATTTATGAAATCAGGCAGGCTACTTGAAGTCTGTTTTAATACATTGGCTCGCTAGCGGTCTAGCCGGTTTGATATAACCGCTAGCAGTCTAACCGGCTTGATATAAGTTTTACAAATCTATGAAGTTAGGAGTAGGCGCTTGTAAAAACTGGTCGGATCGGTTGAACCAACGTACTAAACGAAGACTGGCCCGGGCACCCCTGGACCAAAGCTAAATGATTTGATATTTGATTTTCAATTCCAGTTTTATGATTGTCGGTCCGAAACTGAAATGAATCAAGAGTTTAAGATAGACCGGATGTAACGCTTCGCATTTTGTACTTTCCTTATTTAGGAAGTGTAATCGTATTTCTATTTTTAGAAACTTGTAATTATATCGTATTCGTATTTATTTTCTCAACATTGTAATGCAAAGCTTTGATCATAATAAAACTCTATTATTTTATATATACTTATGTCATACGTTGCAATCATGAATACATGCTCATACGCAACTTGAAACATCAATTACACATGCATTATACTTATACATTAACACTTTTATGCTTGAAATACTTAAAACCGGCTGAAATACGCAAAAATGGCCCAACCTAACACTCTCATGCAAACTGACTCCCTCGCACGGATGAACCATTCGTGCGAACTGACCTGCCCTCCGTGCGTATCACTTTCATTCGCACGAGCCACTCCATCCGCAACAGCCTTACTCCGCAATATAAATACGTGACCTCCCTCACTCCCAAACTCTTTCTATACACTTCAAACTCTCTTTAATTTCCCTGAAATCTCCAACTTCGGGCAGAAAGTAGCAACACTTCTAAGTGAGTTCTAGCTCACTTCATTACTGATTTTCTTCTATTTCTTCAATCCTATTACTTTGACAAACTCTAGTATGGTTCTCACAAGATTGCAATGGCAAACTAAGGTGAAACCTCACCACATTGAGGTCCAAAGTAAGATTTAAGTTCTGTTTTTATTAAAGTTCTTGTACAATACATTCTGGATTTGAAACTTGGTAGAATCTTGTACCCATCGACCTCACAACTAAGTCCATAGCTGTGGGTTTGTGTTGAGGTTGATTTCCACCAAGAAGTGAGTTCAAAACCTGAGTTTTCGTATGAACCAAGATGTTGGAACCTAAAGGTTTATTCATGCAAGTTAACAATATATAGGGATTGATCTTGTAATTAGTTTAATTATGTTTTGGGTTAATCTTATGTGGGTTGGGCTTGTAAGTGTGTCGCATGGGCTTGAGTAGTTTCGGCCCTTATGTAGTGTATTTAAACACCCTTAATCAATAGATTAAGGGTTGTTGATACCGAATAGAAGCAGGGAGCGACACCAAGCAAGGAACCGAGTTCCTACCGATCTTGTATCAGTCATCTTCAAGTTGAATGCAAGTTTGGTTTGTTTTGTTATTCATTGTGTTTTATTCGATCTATATATATTGTTTCTTGAATCACTTTTGTGTTTGGTTTCCGCACTCTCACAAAGTTAGATTGATATCATTGTGATCCTCACGGGTTTTACAATTGGTATCAGAGCCATTGAAGCCATTCAAAGGCTCGGTTTGATATCAATCAGATTCAAGAATCTCATATTTTACTGATTCGATTTGTTGAAGTGTGTATGCAGATCTGTTCATCGACTGTTCCTGAAAATTCCTTGAAAAATTACTGATTTTGGTTCTGTTTGATTTCAGTCTCGGTGTTTGCTGAAATCTCGGGATATTGGTTCAACAGATTCAAAGATTACCAAATCTTTGAATTTTGGAAACTGCTGAAAAATCGGGATTGCGAGTAAACAGTCCTTATCACTTTCTGTTTTGCAGGTTCCGACTCGCAATCTCCCAGTTACGGCTCATCACGGTTTAGTTGCGACTCGCAATCAGCCTTGGTTTCGGTTCATCTCGCCCAGTTACGACTCGCAACCAGCTTTTTGATCATCACTCGCAACCACGGTTTCGGCTCATCCTGTCCTGTTACGACTCGCATCCATATTGGTTACGACTCGCATTCAAGTTTGACCTGACTCGCAACCGTCTACGATTACGACTCGCAAACACCTCATTACGACTCGAAATCACCTCATTACGACTCGCACATTCCACTCGCAACCCAGTTACGACTCGCAACGACAAATTGAAACGGACTTTTGGACTGTTGACTTGGACTTAATTAAATCAATCAATTAATTAACTGATTTATTAAAAATGTCAACCACCAACAGTGAATTGTCTGCTTTAACTCAGCAACAAGAATTGGATTCAAAGCTAGGAACCACAACGCGTATTCCACGTTTAACTGATGCTAATGACTTTCCCGAGTGGAAATGGCGATTTGAACAGCATCTGAAAGTTAAAGACTACAAGCTATGGCGCAGCATATTGAGAGGACCAAGAGAGATCATGATGGAAAGCCCTACTGAACCTGAAGTCAAAGTAAAGAAGCCTCGTGATCAATACACGGAAGATGATCTGCTTATTGTTGAAGAAGATGATAGAGCTCTTTCTTATCTGACCATGGGTTTGGGTCCAAACATTGCTATGGGATTTCGCACTTGTAAATCTGCCAAGGAACTTTGGGACTCTCTGGTGGAAGTGTATGAAGGTAATGAGGACATGAAAGAAAGCAGAAGGAACTTGCTGCAACAGAATTTCAACAACTTCAACCATATTTATGGTGAAACAGTGGATAATCAGATCCAAAGGTTTGTCAAGCTGGTGACTCAAATGCAAATGGAAGAAATTCACACCACAAATGCTTCGACAAATAGGCAACTTCTCAATGCATTACCCAAGAGCTGGGATCATCATGTTGCTATGATAAAGAAAACAAAAGATCTTGCAAGATGCACCCTGTCTGAGATGATCTCGCATATTAAAGCTTGTGAATTGGATGACAAGCAGAGAGAGACTAACTACAAGAACAGCATGCTGGCTGCCGGTTTTTCTATAGCCCCCACTGCATCCAGTGACAGCAATACAGCTCTTCTGTCTCAAGGAGGATTCCAAATGTTTCGCAATACTAAACCTGCTCCCACTTCAGCAAATGTCTACAACTCAGGGTCTTCCACTCAAGCTTCCCCTGCAAGTGCTGGAAAGACTTCTGCTGCACCTTCTGTTTCTGTTGCTAGCAATGAAATGGTTGCTTTCTTCTCTAGGCAGTCAAAGGAAAATCTTGAAATTGCAGCATCTGTCATAAATTGCATGAACGCCTTTGCTTCGGGAAATCTTGACCCTCCTAAGTTTTCCATGGATGATTTGGATCAAATTCATCCAGAGGATGTGGAAGAAATGGATATCACGTGGCAGATGGCTATGGCGGCTTTTAGAGCTAAAAACTTTGTGAGGAAGACAGGGAAAAACAAATGGCAAAATCTTAAGTTCACAGGACCCGTAAAGATGCCGTTTGAATATCGTTGTTATAATTGTCATGAACAGGGTCATTTGGCTAGAAACTGTACGAAACCCAAGGTGAATGATGAACAAACTCCAGCTCAGCCTGCTGCTCCTGTTACACCAAATCGAGAAAGAGCCCTTGTGACTACAACTGGTGTGCCTGCTGATAGTGTCAACAGTGGAAGCCCACAAGTGGGATTGGCCCAAGCTTTGGTGGTTCAGCCTGATTCGCCCTTTGACTGGAGTTCAGAGATCGAAAGATTAAACATTTCAGCTCCTGAGAATCAAGCCACCCCAAGCAATATCGCTTTCATGGCCAGCAATGCTTCTGTGAGTGACGATGTGAAGGCTGCACAGGAGGAGGAGTCGTCAGCTGAAAACTTCGCCTTCATGACTCAAATTCTGTCAGCTCCGGTCAAGGGTCTCACCAAAGAAGAGGTACTTTCTGTTTTTTGCACTTCTGAATGTAGGGAACGAGTTGAGGCCTATAGAATCCATAACGCTGAGCTAATTGAAGATTATAATGAAATTAAACGCAAAAATTTCACTTTAACGAAAAATGAAAAACTTTTCAAAGAGAAAATCGAAGCTCAGCGTAAGGATATCGTCCAACTCAAAGACGATGTTAGTGTAGCCACGGCACAACTCATCATGGTTAAAGAAAAATTGTGTGAGGTAACTAAGGAACTGGAGGATGTTCGGGATAAATATCAAATAAATGAGTTAAATATTAAAAAATTTGATTCCTCCAGTAAATTAGTCAAGAATCTCTGTGATCAACAACTGGCTTATTCTAAAAAGAAAGGGTCGGGTTTGGGTTATAATCAGGCTCCTCCTCCGTACAATAACAATTATACCTACTTGCCTATGACCGAGGAGGAGATGCTGAATGAAAGTAAAATGACATACGGACCCAAAAATAATAAGCCCTCGGTAAATGTTGAAAGTTCCAAAAACAGTAAGTCATCAATCAATGGCAAATTTACTGAAGAGCAGGTAAAATCAGAGACATGTTTTGTGTCAAAGGGTACTTTTGATCCTAACAGTTCTTCGTCATGTGCAGATAAAGTACCTGAAGTGATATGGGGAGATGTGTTTGGAAGTGAACAAGTTTTAGAATCTGATTCTTCTAAAACTTCTTTTGATGATACTAATTCTGGTTGTGTGTTTGGACAAGCGTTTTTGAACTCTTTTCATAGTTATGTTTCGTCTTCTTTTGGGCCTGATGTTTTGGGCAAAACAGTGAATGCTTGTGATGAACCTTTTAAAACTGCGTGTGATGATGATTGTTTTGAAACTGCTGAAAGTTGTGATTCTGATATTTCTGATTCTCTAGGAGAAAATAGTGTGACCAACGATGTTCCTCAGAACACATCCAGTGAAACCACTGATGATGCTTCACAGGAAAATCAATCACATACTGATTTTTCGTGTGAATCAAATTCAGTAAATATTTCTACTGATGAATCTGAGGGAACATCATTGGATGACAATGATCGAAAGGAATCGAAATTTGTTGATGACGTCTCAGCTTCGATCGAGACTGAAACTCAAAATGATTTGCAAAAAGAGAAAGAAGTTTTCTTAAATGAAAATTTAAAAGAAAATGATTGTGAAGAAAATCATAGGTCAACACCTGAAAACTCTAATCAAAATGATTTTCATGAAGCAGTTAAAAATGAAAAATCAAATTTTTCGGATTCTCATGCTTGTGCCAGTGCTAGTTCTGATTCTGATCCTCAGGTATCTACAAGCTCAGGGAAGGCACAAGCAAGTAAATCAAAACAGAACAAGCAAGCTCCATCTACAAGACCCAAAAGACCCGCAGCCTCTGTGAATCGTCAAAAATCTTCCGCAGTGAAACGGCAAATTTGTTTCAACTGTGGGATAGCTGGGCACATTGCCAGAAACTGTGTCTCTCCATCTTCCTCTGTGCAGTCTAAAACTAAACATGCACAGCATCAGAAAGTCAAACCAAATCGATCTGGTCCTTCTAAGTCAATGACGACTCATCAGTCTAAGACAATGAAGAACGACCATCGTAAGGTCAAGCCTTCTGATCAAGATTGGAATGCAGCCAAACGTAGACATAAAAATCAGCAAATTCATTTTTCTGAAAACAGATTTCAAGCGTTTGGTAATTATGCTAACAACTGGTCTAAACAATATTGGAAACCTAAACCCAAGGCCAAGCATTCCAATCTGCCTCATACACTTCATAAAAATTCTGTCAATGCAAATTTATCAAATTTCTTAAACAAAGACAATTTAATTTGGCAGAGGGTAACGTATTTCGATGCTCAAGGAAAACCCAGATCCACTATGGGCTGGGTTCCTAAATCTAACTAATCCCGCTATTCGTGCAGGAACAGCTGTGGAGGACTACCGTGCGCCTCTGGTACATGGATAGTGGCTGTTCCAGGCACATGACAGGAGACTTATCCCAACTTGTGAATGTCAAAGAATTTAATGGTGGATATGTCTCGTTTGCGGGAGGTGAATCTGGCAGAATCACGTTGAAAGGAACTGTTCAAAACGGAGTTCTCAGCTTTGAAAATGTTAACTATGTTCCAGAACTGAAGCACAATTTGTTGAGCATTTCGCAAATTTGTGATAGAGGAAATTCAGTTCACTTTACGAAGAAAGGTTGTCATGTTCTCAAGCCTGGGATTGTTATTCCAGAAGACTGGTTCTTGATGACAGCTGAAAGAAAAGGGAACGCTTACGTCATTGATATGAACAAGAAGCCATGTGAAGAGATCACCTGCTTATTCTCGAAGATTTCAGAGCATGATGGTTTATTGTGGCACCGTCGACTAGGGCACGTGAATATGAAAAATCTGAATCGTCTAGCTAAAGGTCAGTTGGTACGAGATCTTCCGATCAAGGATTTCATGTTGGTAGAGAAGTGTGTTGCTTGTGCGAAAGGGAAGGCTCATCGAAAACCTCACAAGTCTAAACCAGTACCCTCGACAAAGGCTGTACTCGAACTACTTCACATGGATCTTTTTGGTCCAGTGAATGTGCTGAGTATCGGGAAGAAAGCCTACTGTCTAGTAATCGTCGATGATTACTCTCGCTACACTTGGGTGTATTTTCTCAGTCACAAAAACGAAACTGCTGCACTGGTGAAACAGTTTATTACGTTGGCTGAAAATCAAGCGAGTACTAAGGTGAAGGTTATTCGATCAGACAATGGAACAGAATTCAAGAATGTTACTTTGGATACGTTCTGCAGTGAAAAGGGAATTGATCGACAGTTCAGTGCGCCTCGAACTCCACAACAGAATGGAGTGGCTGAAAGAAGGAATCGTACTCTAATTGAGGCAGCACGTACCATGCTGGCTGATTCAAAGCTTCCTAGCTTCTTTTGGGCCGAAGCTGTTAGCACGGCTTGTTATATCCAGAATCATGCTTTAGTTAATAAACGTCACATGAAAACCCCTTACGAGATTCTGGAAGGACATAAACCTTCGGTTTCACACTTTCGTATTTTTGGTTGTCCATGTGTGTTATTACTAATGGACTCAAATGGAAAGTTTGAAGTCAAAGGTGACGAATGTTACTTTGTTGGATATGCTAAAGGCTCTGCTTATAGGGTATACAACAAAGTAACTAGGAAAGTCGTTGAGTCGTGCAACATCGAATGGCTTGAAGAGAATGCTACGGACGCTAGAGTCGGTCCAGATTGGTTATATGATTATTCTGCTCTGTTTAAATCATTTAACATTTTGTCAAGTGATGTTTCAGTTGCAGGTGAATCAGTTCCAAAACAACCATTGTCGTTTGAAGATACAGAGGACGAAGTACAGATAGATGAAATTGTGAAGCATCATACTGTTGATCCGCCGGGAATGGTGTTCACGCAACATCCTACACCGACACCGGTGGTCAATCAATCCCCTGAAGGTGCATCAACCAGTGACTCTGCAATGTTTCCTGATCCAATCCCTGAGGATTGTACAGTCACTTCTCCTGTAATTCACACTACAAGTGCACCTGATGAGGGGGAGTGTAGCAACACCACCACTGAAGAGGAGACGGTACCAGATTTGGCCATACCGACGAGCGTTCAACGCAATCATCCAATCGAAAATGTGATTGGTCCTGTAAATGCAGGAGTTTTGACCAGGAGTCAATCAGGGACCATTAACACTTGCTTATATTCTAGTTATCTTTCTCAAATTGAACCTAAAACCATTGATATAGCTTTGCAGGAACCTGGCTGGGTAGATGCTATGCACGAAGAGCTGAACCAGTTTGAAAAACTTGGAGTATGGAAGCTTGTCAAGTTGCCAGCAGGAAAGCGTAAGCTTGGAACTAGATGGGTTTTTCGAAACAAGCAGGATTCTGCAGGTGTCATTGTTCGAAACAAAGCAAGACTGGTGGTTCAGGGATTTAGGCAAATCGAAGGACTGGATTATGATGAAGTTTATGCTCCGGTTGCACGACTTGAAGCCATCCGGATCTTTTTGGCGTACGCGTCATACATGGGATTCACTGTCTATCAGATGGATGTCAAGACCGCGTTTCTCTATGGAGATGTGAAGGAGGAAATTTTTGTTGAGCAACCGCCAGGATTTGTGCATCCAGATCATCCTGATTATGCCTACAAGTTAGACAAGGCACTGTATGGGTTACACCAGGCTCCTCGCGCTTGGTATGCCACCCTAACAGAACATCTGTTGGCTCATGGATATACACGAGGCACTATTGACCAGACTTTGTTCATCAAGAGGATAGGCAGTGATCAAATCTTGGTTCAAATCTACGTTGATGATATTATTTTCGGATCAACTAGCGAGGATCTATGCAAGGAATTCGAGAAAGTTATGAAGAAAAAGTTTGAAATGAGTGCTCTGGGGGAGATGACTCTGTTTTTGGGCCTTCAAGTCAAGCAGAGTTCGCAAGGAATTCTGATTCATCAAGGGAAGTATGTGGATGATGTGCTGGCAAAGTTCAAGTTCACGGATGCAAAGCCTGCTGAGACACCTATGGCTGAGAGACCATTGTTGACTGAAGATGAAGAAGGAGAGTCTGTAAATCAACGTCAATATAGGTCAATGATCGGGTCATTGATGTATCTCACTGCTAGCCGTCCGGACATCATGTTTGCTGTTTGCAACTGTGCACGCTATCAGGCTAATCCTAAAACTTCTCATCTTATTGCTGTTAAACGGATCTTTCGGTATCTTAAAGGCCGACCTCGGTTTGGCCTGTGGTATCCGAGAGATTCCAATTTTGACTTGTTTGCTTTCTCTGACAGCAATTTTGGAGGTACTGACAGTGACAGGAAATCCACTTCTGCGGGATGTCAATTTTTGGGTGATCGGCTCATTTCTTGGCAGTGCAAGAAACAACAAACGGTAGCGATATCCACAGCTGAAGCTGAGTATGTTGCTGCTTCTGCTTCTTGCTCTCAAGTGGTGTGGATGCAACATCAATTGCAGGATTATGGTTTGACATATCTTAACACTACTATTTACTGTGATAATGATGCTGCAATACAAATTGTTAGAAATCCTGTTTTTCACTCCAAAACCAAGCACATTGATATTAAAGTTCATTTCATTCGAGACTGCTTTGACAGAGGTCTGATTACGCTTGAACAGATCGACACAGATGCAAATGCTGCCGATTTGTTCACTAAACCTGTCAGCAGCTCGAAATTCAGAGTGCTTGTGGATTTTCTAAAAATGATCCGTTTTACTGATTGAGCATGTTTTGTATTTTCGTAGGTAAATTTGTTCATACAGTTTTCTATTCTTAGGTAGTTTTTATTTATGCACAAATTTAGGGGGAGAAAAATCGAAAAATACAAAAACATTGAAAAATCGAAAAATACAAAAACATTGGAAAATTAAAAAATACAAAAAGAGTTTCAAAAGGAAGTGTGGCTGGACTGGGAAATGAAATGAATTTTCACTTTATGGTCAAGGGCTGACTCATGTAAGACCAGTATCGAAATTGTTTGACTCTAGTATGATGTGTTGGTAGGCTCTATCCTTAAGATTGGAAACAATGGCTGTTTCTGTTCAGAACTAAACCAGTACATGACCTCAGAAAAGAAAATCACTTGGAATTAGCTCATGTCTATTTGAATGTTTGTATGCTTTTCCCGATACACACAATTTCGGTCTGATTCTGAAATCTTATCTGAAAAAGTCGTGTACCTCCTCTGCTGCATCCAGATACATGCTGACCTGGAGGTGCTAGGCAACGTCAGCTTCTGCTGCATCCTGATACATGCTGACCTAGCTGTACGTTGTCGATCTGTAGATCAATTAAACACCCGAAAGAGGCCCTCTAGTGCCCAAAAGAAACCCAAGAAACCTATATCAAATTGAGAAAACTCATTTGATCTGTATATTATATCATCTCATTTTAAGATCTATTCTGTTCTTTTCTCAACCTATTCCCAGTTAAGATTTCAGAAATTTGGATTGGGCTTGTGAAATATGTGGTAGGGAAACTGCTTGCATGATAGAGTGAGCTGTGTATAATTCCGGGATTTGATTAGTATTTGTTTGGGTGTTCATTATTAAAATATCAAAACATGATAAAAGGAGATACAGGCAGTTATATGGAAAAGATCTAGGGAGATGAGTTTAAGAGGACAAATATACTGGCAATTGTCTAGATCATCCTCTAGTAGATCAGTGTTGATAAGTGAAGTCATGCCCGAGACCCTGTGATTTGATCCCTGAGCATCTATGCAAATTTCCTGTTTTTATTTTTGTAAATAATATTTTATTTTATTATTTATTTTTGTTTTTTTTAGGTTTTTATTTTGCAACACAAATGCTCAATGGGTTAATGGTTTATTTTTGAAAAATCAGATTTTTTAGTTGGGTTGGTTGAAATTATTTTTGAAAATCATTTTATTTAGCCCAAAATGCTAAAAGATATTAAGCCCAAGTTCATAAGGCCTAGGCCCAACAAATTTGGGCCCATGAGAACATTGGCCATATAAATGCTGATCACGAGTCATTATCACCATAATTCACTCGAAATCTTCTCTAATTTTCTCTCAACAATTCCGGCCGAAATCAAGATTCCGACTCGAATTCCGGTTGCGACTCGCAATTAAGGTAGATCATCAACAGAAATTATGACGTCATTGTTCAAGTTTTGCAGGTTTCCGACGAGTTCTTGAAGTTTCCGATGAGTTTTCCGACGAGTTCTTGAAGATTCCGATGAGTTTTCCGGCGAATTCTTGAAGATTCCAGTCGAAATCAAGAACAGCTGGACTCGAGACCAACGATTACGACTCGCAACCTCGAGATTGCGACTCATGGTTGCGACTCATCTTGTTCGGTTGCGACTCATGGTTGCGACTCATCTTGTTCGGTTGCGACTCGCAATCTCATGGTTGCGACTCAGTAATCCTGGTTGCGACTCACGGTTTCGACTCGAAACTTTGGGTTGCGACTCATGGTTACGAGTGAACAGTAACAGTGTTTATTTTTAATTCTTATTTTTATCACTGTTAAATTTGGGAACTTATGTGTTGTTTGTGTATTTGCAGAAAAATGGACCTCAAGTTTATTGCTTCTCACAATCAAGTTGCGTATTTGGCACCCCCACCTGTAAAGCACAAGGAGTTGTACACGTCTTTGATTAAAGGCTTGAATACATGCCGCATTGCTCACGCTCTTCGAGACAATCCGGTAGTGTATGAAAGTCTTATCCGAGACTTCTGGAAGACTGCGAAGGTGGAAATAGTTGAAGGCAAAGGAGCGATAGCTGCTGAAATTGACGGAACAACGATTATTGTGACAGAGCAGGGTATCAGGGAGGTGTTGCAGTTTAATGATCAAGAAGCGGATCCAATCGAGCTTGCTGCTGGGGTAATTGAAGCTATCTTGCCACGTCTAAGCTATGAAGGGAGATTTCCGCCCCTGGTCAAGAAGTTTGTTCATCCATATTGGCGCTTATTATTGCACACGTTCCTATTGTGCATGACTGAGAACCGAGGAGGAACTGATCAACTAAACACAACACAAACGGCTGCATTGATCTGCGTAATTACAAATGAGCCGTTCAATTATTCGCGATATGTCTTAGAAGCAATGAAGAGGAATGCTATCGGGCTAAGAAAGGATAAGTTTCTGATGTATCCTAGGTTTGTACAAATGATTCTGAATGCTCGGTATCCTGAATTAAGGCGATCGGGAAACACACTGGAATTAAAGCCCATGGGTCCTTCTTGTTTTGGAGCACTTACAACTAAGAAAGGAACAGAAAAGAAGTTTGAAGGTTTGATTGCTTTGGAAAAGTTCGGTCAGTTTGCTGAGACCGAAGAAGTTGCTGTGAATCCAGTCAGGGCACTAGCCGTACCAGCACGTGCCATAGTAGCTGAAGAACATGACATCCAGCAAAGAGATGAAAACGAGCCTGAGCCAGAGCGTATCACCATCAACTCTGACGATGAAGGTGTTGAGATTACGTGTGATTCTGATGATGATAACATAGAGCTTCCTCCTGAAGCTAATGCTGAAACCGTTTCTACTGTTACTCCGGTGATTTCTGCTGAGAACTTGGCTCTGTTGTTGAAGAAAGTGACTGACACGATGGGTAATCCTCCTACTAATCTGTCAGTGTCTACTGAAGAGCCTGAAGAAAGCCCAAGGGATTCTGATGATATTCCGCTAAAAAGGAAAAGACGGGATCCTAGACCCGGAATGTTTATCGAACGAAGCAAAGATCAATCCGTAACTGTTGCTGATGATGCTGAAGGTTTATATAAGTTTGATTTCGAAACAAATGTTGATGACACCACCACTACTACAGATAGTTTCTTTGAGTCTGATGCTGGAATTCAAGGTGATGATACAGTTATGGCAAATGTTGAAGCTCAACATGAAGCTGTGCCTAATGTTGAAGTTCAAACTGAAGCTGTATCTAATGTTGAGACTCATACTGAAGCTAGGCCCTCTGAAGCTGTTGGTGCTGGATCTTCCGGTACCATTCATGAAGAACCGGGCAGTTCTAGTGGTAAACGACCTGTTGAACCACTCAGAATGCCTTTCGACAGTGATTCAAGCGATGATGATGAGTTCATAAGTATGAGGGAAATGAAGAAGCGTTTAGTTGTGCTCGAACAAGATTCCATACATAAAGATGCTAAGATCATACAGCTTGAAGACATTATTGTGAAGAAGGATCAACAAATTGAACAACTACAGGGAGATGTTGGTCTGTTATTCAATATTGTTTATGATCTGCGAGGCAAACTTGAGAAGAAGTTTGGTCAAGAGTTTTCTGATCCCACCGATGTAGAGAACAGAAAGAAAGCTTTCGAGAAGGATAACGCTGAAAAAGCTGCTGCTATGGAAAAGTACTTTGAACGGGTTACTGATCCAGAAGCAGAAAAGGCGAAAGCTGAAAGGTTGAAGAAGAAGAGAGAGTTTGTAATTCTGAAAAACAAGAATGCTAATCCTGACGATGAAGATGCGCATGCTACACATCATTTGATGGATGTGGGTGAAACTCTCTATGACAAGAAAGGGAATAGATCTGGTGTAGTTAGCTGGGGGTATGATCACGACCGTAAACGATGGTGGATTAAGAGGAAGGTTGGACCAGTTGAATGGTACAAGCGATCAGGGCAATTTCAGTCATTCACTAAGGTTGATTTGACAGATCTGGTAAATAAACCTTATGTGGATGATAAGCCTAATGGTCCTGGTTATATGTTCTTCGAGAGATTGAAAAGGGAAGTGGCAAAAGGCTTTCCTTCGATGCGTACAGCAGATACCACAATTAAACCAGCAAAAGGGATCAGGGATCCATACACCAACAAGCGGATGAAGATAGTACACTGGCCCGCTACTGATAAAGAAAAGACTATTCCGTTGGTAAGGAAGATTCCGAAAGGGGCGTTGAAGACGATGCACTTCTGGGCATATAATGAAAGACTTGGTCAAGCTGTGATCGTTTGTGATGGAGATGAAAGTTACTGTCTGGTGGATCAGATTGATTTATTGAATCTTGCACCTGAAGATCTTGCAGTACTGGCAAGCAACCAAATCCGAGCCACCGAAAAATATGAAGAAATTGCTAAAGGGTGGACGTCTGCTGTAGCCTCTGTGATGCATATTCACAGGAAGGGATTTGGTGGATACAAGGATAACATGAGTGGTGGTCATCAAGGAAGCTGAAGCAAGAAGAACTTGTATGCATAAACCTAGGGGGAGATTGTTGGAACCTAAAGGTTTATTCATGCAAGTTAACAATATATAGGGATTGATCTTGTAATTAGTTTAATTATGTTTTGGGTTAATCTTATGTGGGTTGGGCTTGTAAGTGTGTCGCATGGGCTTGAGTAGTTTCGGCCCTTATGTAGTGTATTTAAACACCCTTAATCAATAGATTAAGGGTTGTTGATACCGAATAGAAGCAGGGAGCGACACCAAGCAAGGAACCGAGTTCCTACCGATCTTGTATCAGTCATCTTCAAGTTGAATGCAAGTTTGGTTTGTTTTGTTATTCATTGTGTTTTATTCGATCTATATATATTGTTTCTTGAATCACTTTTGTGTTTGGTTTCCGCACTCTCACAAAGTTAGATTGATATCATTGTGATCCTCACGGGTTTTACACAAGACTCTCTCGCACGAACCAGTCCCCTTCGTGCGGACTTACTGTCACTCGTGCGAATTGGCATCCTTTCGCACGAAAGGAACATTCCATTCGCACAAACTGGCAATCTGTTACTTTAGTTCATACATAATTCCAAGTGTTGAAACCATCCAAGATTCATGTTAGTGCAGTAATGTCTATCGCGTATCGCCTCCGTCAATACGATTCGTAGCAAGAAACTGATGAAACCTAGCCTTATATTGTAATATTTAGATATTAAAGGCAAGGTGGCATTATTGTAAATAAGGGGAAATCCCTTATAACCTTTGCCTATATATATAGGAGTTAGGGCTTAGTTTTAGGACTTTTGCCATTTTGGAGATTGGAGAGCATAGGAGCTAGAGAGAGAAAGTGCTCAAGGTGATTCGTGGTGCTTTGTACTTATCGTATATTGGATAGAATCACGTTTATAGTACGGTTCTCGTGTTCGGTCCACGCACATGTACGGATTCCGCACATTACACGTGTATTACGCAATCGTTACGGAGTCGAAAACCGATCCTACAATTCACCATCTTCAATATGGATGAACTTGTGTTTTGATAGAAGTGTGAACTGTGGGAGCTTTGGCTTTCCAAACTAGTTCCACTACCTCACTTGTGTACTTTGTAAATGAACACCCAAGTAGTTTCCTAGAATCAAAGTAAGTTAACCCCGCCCCGCCTCCAACATTTTCCATGTTAGGTATGACACGCCCGGGTTGTTCTTATTTGGCTACTTGGAGAATTTATTATTTAGTTATGTTATTCCTATTCATGACTAATGGGGTTTACCAACTATGTTGATAAACTATGATTTGGTGAATCATACAATGAGGTGTTCATACCTCCATGCTTGACTTCCATGAAATCTGTGATAATACTTGATTTATAATACTGATATAAAATATAGATATTATAGTTGAATTCATGATGCTAAAAGTTATGGTTAACCCTTCGGACGAATGAAGACCTTTCATACGAACTGAGTCTCTTCGTGCGAAATGGCACCCTTTCGCATGAAAGACCCTCCATTCGCACAAACCGACACCCGTTCGCACGAACGTACCTTCCATTCGCACGAACAATGTTATGAACTTAGGTTATTTATCTTTGTTCTAAGTTCCTCGTTGTTGATTCTAATAGGCAAGCCAGGACCCATGAAATCACATAAACTTAGTGTCAAAACGAGTGCTTAGGCGAGATATACTTTCGTGTATATATATATACTTTTGTACTTAAATTCCCATCCGAACCATTCATCAAAATCCGAATAGCTCACACACCTTCGTTTCCCCATTGTAGGGTAACATCGGTGTTCCATCCCTCGCATACGTCAACTCACGGATTAAACGGACAGCTTTGCAAAACCGTGAGTATACTCGACACCCTTTTTACTTTTACACTTTTTGGGTGCATTACGTTTTATGCCATTAAACATACAAATCACATACTTTATTCTTAAAATCACAAACAAACAATCCAACATACATGCTTATGCGTTATACGTGACTTATATATGCTAGATTATTCTTGTGCTTTATACTTGTCATTAACTTCGTACAAGCCTCCCTTAACATGTATAGCGCTATAGGAGTAACGCACCGCCCGTATTCTTGAGGTCATGTTAAGTAACCAAAATGGTCTATTCATTGCTATGATTATATTACGCTAGCGGGAATCTTTGGTTTGACTTGTATAGTTGCATGCTAGTATAACATGTTCGTTTAAGTTAACGATTTTGCCATTTAGATTGTTTAAACTTTTATACTCATAATAGTAATTAAACGTGTATACTCGCCAATACTTTTGTATTGAACTATACTTTAAAACGTGTTGCAAGAATTGGATGACGATGATGACAAACGAAATCTAGTAGGATGAACTAAAAACCCACTTTGATTTTAGAACTTATGTTGTATTTGTTTATTGATCATGTTGTTGTATTTTGTTTCAAATGTTATACTTAAATATTTAGCAATGAAATTTGATTTTATTAAATATTGTCGCAAAATAGTGTTATGAAGTCTCTTGCAATCTCGTTTTCGTCTCACTCCGATGTTTCCGCCATCGGTTAGGGTGTGACAGATTGGTATCAGAGCCATAACTATAGGGAATTAGGAAAATTGCCATGATTGACCTGGTCTATCTGATCAACTTCCTCATCTTCATCAAACATCCAACCAATGGAATCCCCCAATTCAACTTCTTCTCTAATAACTTCTTCCTTCAGTAACGACCTATGATACGCCGCCCATTCTTCTTCATCTATCTCGTCATCAAAGTCACTCTAGAAATTATCTTCAGTAACCTGTAACACCGGAGGTGGGACTTCGTCATCCATTTTCGTCTCTGTTTCTGGAATGATCTCCTCATCTGACTTATCTTCGTATTCCTTATACGACAGCTCCTTCCCCATTTCTGGAAATGTTGGGATTAATTTTCCAACAGGAGTCATGTAACCTACGTAGTTACCTTCCGCATCATATGTATAACCGCTTTCTGACGATTGTTTTGGATTCTCTTCTACTTCTTCTTCTTCTCCCTCACGGTCTTCTCCCATCAATCTCTTATATGTAGCCATTTGCGCATCTATCTCTTCATTACTACATGAAAAATCAATTATGAACTTACCCGTGTTCTCCTCTCGTTCTTCCTGTTGAACCGGAGGTGGGACTGAGATGTCCATTGTAGTCTACGGCTGAGACTGTGATTCCTGCAAAACGTCATCCTCACAAGACAAGTGTAAAGAATCATACGAATCATTAACATCATGCATAGAATCAACAGACACAGAAGTATTATTTTCATAAACCTTTTTCATATAGTGTGGAATTAGTATTGCTACCATCATTGGATCTGTAACATTTAAAAGCAACTCACCTGAGGCAGTTTGATATCCAAGATAATTACATGTACTATCGTACATATAACGACCTCTAGTCTTTGCAATTTTCGTCTCCAGACGATCTAACGAATCAACCACAAACCGCACATGCCTATCTCTATCTTCCTTATCAAATTTCAACCAAGCATTTATTTCTTGCTGTGTAACATTTTGTTGAATTTACCAATACGAATTAGCATAATAATGTGCAGAGGACCCCAGTATTGTGGACATTTAACAGTAAAGTGGGGCCCTCCACAAATTTCACACATTTTTAACAAAGACTCACAAGACTCACCATGAAAAACACATAAAAAGAAACAGACAATTAGACTCCTACGACTCAGTATACAAAAAAAACCAAAACAAAACACACGTAGCACGGATATCGCAGATAAGTATATCAAAGCTAATAAACGCAATCGCCAAGAGTCCCCTGCAACGGCGCCAAAAACTTGATGTGCTAAAAGTGGCACGCGACATAGTGAAGGGCGAATGGGCTTTTTTGTCCTTTCATATTCTTTTTTTAAACGCGTCTCACAACATCTCTCCATTTTTTGGCATTTAACAAATACACGGCGTTTTTAATGTTTTTTTAGATCAGGAGCATAGTAAATATTTTGGCGTTTAACTAAGTATGGCTATGATTGTTTTGACTTTCATCCTTCTCTTGTCAGAGAACTTAATGACGAAACGTCCTCTGACCTCTCAAACCTCCATGCAATAACATGTTGTAACACCCCAAAAATGTTTTAGCATACATGTGTGTGTAAAAATAATTAGAAAGCATAACTTAGTTAGAATATATGTGAAATATTATCTTATGAATGAACTATGACCAAAAAATAAGTAAACACTTAAATTGGGGGGACTAAACTTGCACATGGAAAAAGAAGTTTATTAAAAAATAAAACTTGAAACACAAACACACACATCTGGTGTGTGTGTGTGTGTGTGTCGCTCCAGGCAGGAGAAAAAGGAAGGAAACCCTCACAAATCAGAAGTTAGTAAAATTGAAAAGGAAATTCAAAGCAAATCATATGCATGAGCCTTAATTTGCAATCATCTAAGTTTACTCAACAAGTGGTAAGTTGAATTTCATAATTTCATGATTTTGTAGAAAGTGGGTTTCAACCCAATCATGAGTTCATGTAAAAATTTGTGTAATTGTAAGTTAGGATTACACTATAGAACAAGAATTATGTTTGATTTTGGTCATTTGGATGATTTAAAGTAGAAACCCAATTGATGTAGTATTATGATGAATGTGATGTTTATGTAGATGTAACTATAAGTAACTTTGATGTAATCTTCTATGAGTAGGAAATTGTAGACAAAACTGATGTAGATTAAGAACAATAGGTGAATTTGATTGATTATGATAATCCATGGTATGAACTAGTAAAAGTAAGCTTAGAATACTTGTACATTGTGCGTTAGATGATGTACGCACGCCAAGTGTTTGATTAAATGCCTAAACCAAAATAAAAGTGAATTTTTGAAAGATTTGTCATGTTTACTTCATGAAATGATTTGTTAGTAATCAAGATTAATTAGTGGGCGCAAGTTTATGACAAACCTAGTTGGTTAATTGGTTTATTATATATTATCATAATGACACATATGAGTTTGTTATGTCAAAGAATGGGCTAATCGACCAAATGGGTCATTTGGGTAAATGGAAGTATATGGTTTGGTTTAGAACAATAACTTATATGTTATTATTAATTTGTGATTTTAAGTATGCTTTTAAATCTTAATATGATAGTATTGACCCGTAACTTGTGGTTATACAAAATGGGTGATAACGGGTCAACTGAATGGTAATAAACCAATTAACAAATTTGGGGTAAAAGAATGATTCAAAACGCATGATTGATGATGGGTGAATAAATACTTAGGTATTATGAGATGAATACCCATGTTATGTGTTCTAATGATTTGCAAGTTTGATTTGTTGTCAAGATAGGTAAGGTAACGTTTGAATGGCAACGGGTCAAACGAATGATAAAGCAACAACACTCCTACGTGCGAAGGTGAGTGACTCGAATGTGTTTAAATATTATTGAATTAAATAGTATCCTTGTTAACTTGAAATCTTACAGTTAAGGTGGACGGTTTAGTACAACTTATTGAATAGGGTTTGAATTAACAATTACATATTGTTTTTGTGACGTTTTGTGTTGGTGCACTACGTCTTATATCGAGTCTAGTGATGTATAGGTTAGATATGACATGAAATCCAAGAAACATGTGTTAAACTAGGTTTCGCTTATGTGTCATTGGCCTTGGTTTCGCTCATGTGTCAAAGCAGGTTTCGCTCATGTGGTAATTGAGTAGTTTCGCTTATGTGAACATGTATGTATAAGCGAAACCTATGAGACTATAAATAGGTCATTTGAGCGAAACCTCATAGTAGTGGTAGATGTTGTCTTCCGGTTAGCCCCGAAGTGCTGCCGAAGTGCTGTCAGAGTCTGTATACGTTATCAAGATCCATACAACAACAATTAATAGTGAATCTGGCTGAAATCGCACCAAAACATTAGTTTCTGCCTCTTGTTTTGGATAGGAATTCTTCTGATTGACTCAATCAGGGCTGAAAACGATCCTACAAGTGGTATCAGAGCTCAGGAGGAAGAGTTCTTGCCATTTCAGCTGCATTTATTCTGATTTTCTACACTTTCTTCAAAATTTCAAAATTTTTTTACGGTAAAACCAGCTCAAATTCACACACAGCACTCGGAATCATGAATTAACAAACCCTTGAAAGTTTCAAAGTTAAAATCGACCTAGAACTTAGGATTTTAGGGGTTTCGCTTTTACGGACTTGTTCAAAAAGTGACGTCATCAGCATATTTCGCTCCAAGGAACAGGGTAGTTTCGCTCTTTTGGACCTATAAATTGAGGTTTCGCTCCAAATTGCTCAGAAGTTTCGCTCTTAGGGTTTCGCTTATCTGAACAAGCAGTGGTTTCGTTCTAAGAAACACTTGAGGTTCCGCTCATAGAACACTTCAAGGTTCTGCTTTTCTGGACAACAAGCAGGTTTCGCTTTTAGTGACAAGAAGGTTTCGCTCCAAGTGACACTTTGGAGGTTTCGCTTATTGTGACAAGACTAGTTTCGCTTTTGTGACCATCAAAACTAGTTTCGCTTTTCTGGACACTTTGGTATTTCGCTCCAAGGGTCAATCTTTACCTAAGCTTGGAAATTTGTGAACTTTGGACAATCGAACAATGGACAACGAATTCTATAACGCCTTTGCTAGTCCGATCACAATGACTCGGAATGCTTTGCTTGAGAACGAAACCGGAACGTCTCAGAAACCGCCTAAACTCATGGATATTGATTATTATAATGCGTGGTCTGAACGGTTTGGTAAATAGGTCGAGGCTTATCATTTGGATGCGTGGGAACACACTGAGGAACAATATGTTAGACCCGTTACAAATGGTGTGCAACAAACAATTCGAGAAATGAGTACTGAAGATAAAAAGAAATATAGGGATGAGAAACTGATGGTGAGTCTGCTTCAGCAAGCGATAAAAGAAGATATCTTGATACTGCTTCAACATGATGGAACTGCTTATTCTATCTGGACAGAATTGGAAGCAAAATTTGTTGGAAGTGATGATATGCTCAAAAACAAAATGTCTCTCATGAAGAAAGAATTCGATTTATTCCGTGGATTGAAATCTGAAAACACCAAACAAATAATTGATAGATATTGTAATTTGGTGAGAAATATGACAAAACTTGGTATTAAAAAGGATACTGGTGAATTGATTGAAAAACTTGCAGATGCGCTACCATATGAGACTTGGGGAACGTTTCTGATGATGCTGAGATCCAACAGAAAAGATTATAAAAATATGACACTAGGAGATTTCATCAAACACCTGGAAGCTCAAGAGATGGAGCAAAGGAATATTGCCAGGATGAAGAACTATGATGGAGAACAGGACATCAGCTTGTATTACAAAAGTGGTGTTACTGGAACAGCAAATCATTCTCCAAAAATTGAAACTGCTTTTAGTGTGAAAGATTCTTCTGAAAAGAAATCATCTCAGGGATCAAGCAGCACAAGATTTTCATCATTCGATCCAAACATTTCTGCAACAAAGAATGGAAGAAAACTTCAATGCAATATTGTATTAAATCTTGAAAGTGATCAAGATTATTCTGAAGAAGTTGCCAAAAATCAAATGTCTTTGTTGGGAATGGTTCTTGAGTCTTATAGTAGTTTTATGGCCGGAAAGATCGGTAATCCAATGCTCATGAAAGAAGATTATGATCAAATTGATGCCGAGGAAATGGAATTGATGGACATTAAATGGTGCATGGCTAGTGTGATGAGACGAGCTGAGAAGTTTAAACAGATTACAGGCCGAGATGATTTTCGTGATGCAAATGTTTCAACTTTAGGCTTTGATAAATCTAAAGTTACATGTTTTCGTTGCAGGGAAAAGGGGCATTTCAAGAGGGAGTGTAAAAATCGTGAAGCTACTGGTGCCCAGAATCCTTTTGGAAACAACGATTATCACAAAAAGGTGATTTATCATCAAGTCACACCACCAACACAGCATCAGGCACAAAATGCACACGGGAGAGATGTGATTGACAGGTCAAAAAGAGCATGTCTAGGAAAATATGATAACTTTACTTGGGATAAATATCTTGCATCAAACAACAAAGTGTGTTTGGCAGAACAAGATGATGAAAAGTTGGCTGAAGGTTTCTGTTGGGACAATTTTTGCCCAGATCAAGAACTCATGGCCAAAGAGATGTCCAAAAACACTTCAAATGTTAATGTTTTCATTGCAAATGCTTACGATTTGAAATGTGCTGAAAAATGCAGGAAAGTCATGGAAGCTGCTGAAGCAAGACGGAGAAAGCTTGAAGAAGAGGAAGAAGAGGAAGAGAGATTAAAAGCTGAAGCTGAAGCTGAGAAAAAGAGAAGATCTGAATTTTTACGATCAAACAGAACAGTCAAAGAGGTTCCTGAATTTGAAGTTAAAATTGATGCAGAACCTGTCAAAGTTCCTGAAAAGTGCATAAATTGTGATTCTTTAATCAAGCAGAACAATGAGTTGTTGCACAACATAAACAGATTGAAAGAATCCTATGATACAATGAACAGAGAAATCAATAAGTATACTGATTCAAACGGTGAACAAGCTGTGGCAATGAATACATTGAAGATAGCGTACCTGAGACAGCTTGATGATGCCAATTTTCATATAAAAAAGTGTGCTGATTTGGAGTTGAAGTTAGCAACACAAAAGATAGAAACTGAGAAAGTTAAAAAGTTATTAGAAAGTTACTCATGTTCTACTTTTGTTGTTGACAGGATTTATCCGGTTGTGGAGGAATTGAAGACATTTGAAGAAGAGAAAACGTCCGAAGAAAGAAATCCGTGACAAAAGACGAAGATAAAGTGAAGACTTCTGGTAAGAAATCAAGTGTGGTCTACAATAGATGTCCGCCCCCGGTTGAAAATGGATATTCACCTCGAAATCCAAATTCCGAGAGAGTCGAAAAAGCAATAAACTTAGAATGGGAGTCTGGGCCATCGGATAACTTGCCAGAAAATATTGATGTCACATACACGTCATCCGACACTGTTCATGAGTCAAAGTTGATAAAAAGTGTGGTCGATCAGGTGTTAGATAAAGATGACAGTGAGGAGTCAAATATGGAGTACAAACCCGAGTCAAAGTCTGAGTTTGATGCGTCAAAGCCAACAATCAAAAAGGACAAACGGGTTTATGACAAACAATTTTTGCTATCAAAATCTAATTTGAATGATGAATCATTCAAAGTGGCATATACTTTGAAAGATTCTGACAAATTATATTCTGATAATGCTTTTCTAATAAGAAGTGTCAGATTTGAAATGATTCAAAAGGTTTTCAAAATTACAGAAATTAATATTTCTGAAATAAAAGATTTAAATCTTTTTGGAAAACCTAAACAATACACTTCAAGAGAACAACAAAGAATTAACAAGAAAATGGGTTACAATTGTGGTTATAGTTTCCAAAAGAAACCAAACCATAATTGTAATTTCAAAAAGAAAAGGTTTAGGATTTAATCAACCGAAAAACTATAAAAATGAAAAAGTTTATAAACCAAAAACTGTGTTTCTTTCAGGGAAAACGACAGAAGCTGAGAAAGAACAATCATTCAGACAGCAGACAAATCAGGAATTCCTTGCCAAGAAACAAGAAGAGTTGAAGAAGAATGATGTTCCAAAGAAGATTGAAAAGAGAACCTGTTTTCAGTGTAAAACTGTTGGTCATGTTGCGAAGTATTGTCCAAAGACATTCAAACCAAAACAGGAAGTCTTTGGTAAACTAAAAGAGAAAGTCGTTGAGAAAACTGAACTGTCAACCCGAAAGTTTACTGGCTTTGAAAATTCAACTTTTGAAAAAAGAGAATGTTCAAAGAGTGTTTTAAAAAAGAAAAGAAAATGTAAAAAATCAAAAATGGGTTGTGAAAGGTTCAGGTAACAATTCTGGTGATGAATCTGATTCCACAAAATCAGAGGAGCCACGTGTTGAGAAAAAGGTTGAAAAATCAGTTCCAACTATGAACAATGAAAATTTTCCACCGTTGCGTGCTGAAAATTTTATGAAGAAAGTTGGAAAAGTTGAAATTTCAAATCAATTTTATTCTGACAAGAAGAAATTTGATGTTGAAAAAACTTTCAATGGAAATGTGAAACACATTTTTGGCAAAATGGTTAATGGTAAAGCCAAAGGTGTTAAAGAATTTTATGCTGCCAAAAGAGGGGTTCACAAGTCTGTTGAAAGAAAAAATGATGAGATTGTTACACCCAAGGAAGGTCAGGCTTGGGTGGATATATTTTTCAAAGAGTAAAAACCTGACATGCCGGAGATCCCTAGTTGGTAATCGTGGATCATGAATCTGCATCATTCTTTATCATGTTTGTATAATGTGTTTGAGAAGTTTTGCAGGACTTGCCAGAACCCCCAGGTTTGTAAGCGAGGAGTAGGAATCGGCACCTTGAGAATTCAACCAACAGATGGTAATTGGTTGAAAAACAGGTTTGAAGTGCTTAATTGTTAATTCTTCAAGTGGTTGTTTGTTTGTTGTTGTTACAAGTGGTTCAGGTTGATCTTACAAGTGGTTAATCAAGGTCATTAAATTGAACTTGTGTTAACTATCATTCATAGAATTGGCGAACAATGTGATGATTTGATCCCCAATTTTACAAGTGGTAAAATCAACAAAATTTAGTTTCCGGAAAAACCATTCTGATTAAAACAAACTTGAGTGTTTTGAAATCATTATGGGATAATAGTTTGTTGTGAGGGGGAGCTCTGATTGTTTATGCCAAGCGGATGGAGAATTGAAGCAATTCGATATCAGTTGTCATGTTCTGTATAGTTTGTTTTCAATTTTCATTAAATGTATTTGAATTTTAGGGGGAGTAAGAAATTTTAGAAAATCCAAAAACATTAGAAAATTCGAAAAAAACCAAAAACATGATAAAACTGAAAAATGAGTTTTGGTTGCATATAAGAGGAAATGATAGTACATCAGTGGACTATCACGACATGCTAAAGAAATGTAAAGTCAAAATGTGATAAACAATCTTACTGTGGATGTGTCAGTAGGTTTTTGCACATTTAGTAAACTGTAACGAGATATAAACCTAAAATCAAACTTGCTTATTCTGTGGGTTAACAAAACTGCTTGGATATATAGGTAACCCCTGAAATCTTGTTTGAAAGGTCCCTTATTCTGAGATACTAGGTCTTTATACTCAGTGAAATCTGGGGTATTATCCCGGGACTTCTGTTTTATGGAAATACTGACCTAGTCCCCGCATAATGCTTTCCGCAAATGCTTGAAATACAGCGTCGCCCTCAGCAAGCTGATGAAACAATAAAATTGATAGTCGCTGCTGTTGTAATTAAAAGATCCTCTAAAGGGGACACAACGAAAGTCGAAGCCGTCATCTCTCTGCGTATACGGAAGTATCGACCTGAGCTCTCACGGCCCTCGCACATAACCCCTTTACAAATATCATCTGTAGTATACTCACCTGTAAGACTGAATATTGTGTCACACCCCGATTTTCACGTGTCTCACCGGTGGGCCCGGTGGGGGGTTATCGTGACGTAGTTGGCAACAATATAGTCAAACCACACAATATATGAATGCACAGCGGAAGCATAAAGATAATTATATTTCAACCATTGTTTGTAATATCAAATGTATTACGAATAGTCGAAAAAGTATCCACATGGGATCAAAGAAAAATATAAGTTTTGTTCAACAGACGAAGGCATCTTAAGCTTGCGAGACTCTTTATGATGCTAAGGAGAATATCCAGCCAATTACGCATAGTACCTGCATTTAGTCTTTTTGGGAAAATACGTCAGTTTACACTGGTAAATACATTCAACCGACACTTTTGAAAAATGTTTATTAAAATTGATTTGAATGCACAAGGCACAAAATATCTTTTGATTAAAATGCACAGAGGCAAGATTAACCTTTTATAACTTGGGAGAATTATTTAATATTATAATCTTGTGAACGAATTACATGTTCCTTATGCGTTCAGTAGCCTGGATCTAGTCCGGGTTAAAGATCAATAGACACACCACAACGACTATTTATGCACTGACGAGTGTACGCCTACACTCCGCGCTTAGGTCGTGGCTATTTCGTAAAATGATGCCAGGGATATTCGGGACATGGTCATTAACCCCCAAAGGCTTTTAAGTAACAAGACTGTTTAAACGAGCCGATCAAATTTATTCAATTACCCACTCAACGGTGGAGAATTTGATGCCCGATCAAGCGGTATACTATATACCGTAACCCAAGCCCGTATAACGGAAAATAAGTTAAAAGTATTTACCTTTGCAAGTATAAATCCTTAATCGAAATAAATTGCAGATAGCTTTTACTGGTCTCCTATTCTGGAACAGAGGTTTAAAAATAACCTATTAGAATCCTAACGGGTCTTTAATTTAGCCGTAGCTTAGACCGGTCAGTTTCAACGGATAGTTACGGTTTAATCGCGTGAAAGGCGAAAACCGGGAATGGAATGTGATTTTGACCCAACAAGTTTGAAGACTTGTTTTATATGGGTATAAAAATCACACTCTGGATTTTGGGGTCGAAACGATAAGGTTTGACCCGTTTCGGCTAGTTTATGTAAACTAGTTACATAAACCGAACCGTGCGCGCAAAAGGCGTAACGGGTAACCGTAAGAATCCTACACGGGTTTCCTAAGTCAATATGCTTTAAAGAGGTTGTGGTATCAGTAGGATACCTTCCATAATGCCCGTAACGAGTTTAAGTTCATATTATGCCCCGTAGAGGTGTTTCGGTCTTTTTAAAGATTTATATAAGAGGTTTCTGAGTTCTACAGGAAATCTGAGTTTCCCGAACATTTTATAAAGTCCAAAATACTTTACTTATTATTTAAAATCAGTAGCAACTGGAATCGGGTCAAAAGACCTTGTAGAACTCAAGTTATGGCCGAAAAGGGTATATTCGGTATTTACCGAACCATTGCCATAACCGCAGGTTATGAGCAGGTTAAAAATAATTAAAAATCTTTAAAAATCCCAAAATATTATTTTACATCATTGTGTAAAAGGTTTGGTGTCGAAATTCGGGTTTAGATAGGCGTTATGCTAATTGCGCTATTAAATTACTAAAGTTTCTGTAATTTGCGCTATTTAGCATAACTCCTATTCTGGACCTCGGATTGACGTGAAATTTTAGGGACATGCTTAGAAATCAGTAACTAAGGTTATGATTCTTTCATATGTCCGAAATTCTCGTTTTAAATCAAAAAGGGCGTTACGGTCAACTTTTAAGCATTTAACGGAAATGTGTAAAAGACTCGGACAAACAACGAACCGGTCACAGAGGGTTATACCATCATGTAACCTGGTCCTAAGAGAGTCCTAAGGCATATCTAAATCATACTTTAACGGGTCAGAACTGAAGTCAATGCAAAAGTCAAATCTTTGCGACTTTCGGCTCCGAACCGGGTCAAAACAGTAAATGGTCGGATCAAACAAGATTAGACTAGTTAATATACTTATTATCATGTTTTATGAGTGTTTAAAAGGTTACACATCATCTACATTACTGATTATGCATTAAATCGCAAAATGGCATTTCTGTTGACTTTTTCTAAGCACGTTTGACTCGACATTTGGACTAGTTAGAGTGGGAATCAGAGGGTGCCATTTTAGGGGTTTAAAGCCCACATGATTACCATCATATAACTATCTTTGATTCGACAAACCACTGGACCATTTGTGATTTATCGCAAAGTCAACTGTTAATTACGACGGATTGACTTTTAAGCTAAACTAAGCAAAAACAAAGCCACAAAAGGTTAGGCACACTTACAGAAGCTTGGTGCACGACTATGGATGTTAGGAGAATGCTTGAGAGCTCCAGAAATGATCAGAAGGCAGGTTTGAGGTGTGTTTCACAATGGAACACTACCATGCCTTTTATAGTGAAAAACTTAGCTCAAGATCATTACAACTCACTCTAGGATTGCTCATGGATGATCAGCAGGTGTCCTAAGGTGCTAGGGGACATGTAGAGGGCGCCCATGCTTCAATTAATGCCTAAATGATCGTTCACAAGCTCAAACAACGAATCTGTCTAAGAATTCTGCATCTGGGGCCTTCACGAGGTCCGCATTAGGATCAGGCAACCTTTACGCGGGCCGCCTGAATCCTAATGTCAGAAAACGAATCAGCAGGTGGCTCGCGGCCCGCATTAAGTCACCCATAACCTTAACGCGGCCCGCATTAGACCTGATTTCCAAGATTTTCAAATCTTTTGTAATGATTAACCTGACCTTTCGGTTTCGAAGGGGTAACTTTGCGATTTGGCCCTCGATTATTTACCACTAAGGGCCTCGTGCCTTTTACCCGCATTGTTAAGTCCCCGGTTAGTTTAATTACTATCCGAAAAGCCTTAACTTTTATTGTTGACGCTTTTAACCCCTCGCATACGAATTTGATCACAACTTTCTCGCTTTAAAACGGAACTTCGCGGAATTTATATCGTATATTCTAGTGAGCGTATTTTACTGTTACAAAGCCTCGGGTTCGTTAAAGGGTCACTCAGAGGTATAAATTAAACATGTTGACACAATTAACCCCTGTAGCTTGTAATCTCTCACTTTCTTCCGCATTTCGCTCCGTACGATCCATGATTTATTCGTTTGAAGGTACGAGCATCGTTTAGGGTTATTATACAGTATATTTACCCTTTGTTGACATTTTTAACCCTCGAATTTACATACTTTCAAGGTTTGTCAACTTTAGTCCTTTATTTAGTATTTAATACCACGTGTAAACTCATGACACGTGTCAACACATTATTGGACACAAAATTTCGAGGTGTTACATCCTCACCCCCTTAAAATAAATCTCAACCCGAGATTTACTGAAACAAATAAGGGTATTTCTCTTTCATCGTGGCTTCAACCTCCCACGTGAATTCGGGACCTCTACGGGCGTACCATTTGACCTTTACTATAAGTACATGCTTCCTTCGAAGCTTCTTTACCTGTCGATCTTCAATCGACAAAGGTTTTTCCACAAATTTTAAGCTCTCATCTATATGCACATCTGTGTGTGGTATCACAAGTGATTCATCAGCGAAGCACTTCTTTAGATTGCAGATGTGGAACACATTGTGAATTCCATTGAGCTCCTCCGGCAAGTTTAACTTGTAGGCAACTGACCCGACACGTTCGATAACCTCGAAAGGTCCTATGTATCTCGGGCTTAGTTTGCCTTTCTTACCGAAACGCATCACCCCCTTCCAGGGTGATACCTTAAGTAACACTTTTTCACCTACTTCAAAGTGAAAATCTTTACGCTTTGGATCCGCGTAACTTTTCTGCCTATCTCGGGCAGCTTTTAGACGGTCTCGAATCTGGACAATCTTGTCCGTCGTCTCGAAGACTATCTCTGGTCCTGATAATTGGACATCTCCAACTTCCGCCCAACAAACAGGCGATCTACACTTTCTACCATATAATGCCTCGAAAGGCGCAGCCTTTATGCTGGTGTGGTAGCTATTGCTGTAGGAGAATTCGATTAATGGTAGGTTCTTATCCCAACCACCACCCAAATCGATAGCACATGCTCGTAGCATGTCTTCCAACGTCTGAATAGTACGCTCACTCTGACCGTCTGTCTGGGGATGGTAAGCCGTACTAAAATTCAAACGTGTGCCCAAAGATTGCTGGAAGCTTTTCCAGAAATGAGACGTGTATCTAGTATCTTGGTCAGAGATAATAGACACAGGTATGCCATGCAAGGCTACAATCTTATCAACGTATAACTGGGCTAACATGTCGGAGCTATACGTCTCCTTGATGGGTAAGAAATGTGCTGACTTAGTCAGTCTATCTACTATAACCCATATTGTATCATTTCCTTTTCTCGTCTTGGGTAACTTGGTAATAAAATCCATAGTTACACATTCCCACTTCCATTCGGGAAGTTCAGGCTGTTGTAGCAAGCCTGACGGCTTTTGATGCTCAACTTTGACTTGCGCACAAGTCAAGCATTTGGCTACATAAGCGGCTACAGACTTTTTCAAGCCTATCCACCAATAATTTGCCTTTAGATCCTGATACATCTTATCATCTCCCGGGTGAACAGAATATTTGGAACTATGGGCTTCCTGGAGGATAACATCTCGTAGTCCTCCATAAATTGGAACCCATATTCGTCCATTTAATCGTAAAATTCCGTCTTTGCTAAGAGTCAACTGCTCCTCAGTTACTCCTAGCTTTTCTTTAGGATAGTTAGCTTCCAACACAACTTCTCTCTGTGCAGCTAACAACCTTTCAATCAAATTATTCTTCACTTCAATGCTCTTGGCATTGATTCGGATGGGTTTCACCCTTTCCTTCCGACTCAAGGCATTAGCGACTACATTCGCCTTGCCGGGATGATATCTGATTTCGCAATCATAATCATTTAAAGTCTCCATCCAACGACGCTGCCTCATGTTTAATTCCTTCTGATTAAACAGATGTTGAAGGCTCTTATGATCCGAATAGATCACAAACTTGATGCCATACAAATAATGCCTCCACAGTTTTAGTGCGAACACCACGACACCCAACTCCAAGTCATGGGTGGTGTAATTCTTCTCATGCACCTTTAACTGTCTTGAAGCATAGGCAATAACCTTGCCTTTCTGCATAAGCACGCATCCCATGCCAGTGTGTGATGCATCGCAGTAAACTACGAACTCTTCGGTACCTTCAGGCAATGTCAGCACAGGAGCGTTGCTCAGCTTTTGTTTCAGAATATCAAAGGACTCTTGCTGCTTAGGGCCCCAAACGAACTTTACTTTCTTCTTGGTCAAAGAAGTTAAGGGCGCAGCAATCCTTGAAAAATTTTCAATGAAACGCCTGTAATATCCTGCTAACCCCAGGAAACTACGAATCTCTGTAGGCATCTTTGGCTCTTGCCAATACATTACGGCTTCTACTTTAGCGGGATCCACCTGGATACCATGCTCGCTGACAACATGTCCTAGAAATTGGACTTCTCGAAGCCAGAATTCGCACTTAGAGAATTTGGCATAGAGTTTCTCATGATGCAGGAGTTTGAGAATATAACGAAGGTGTTTCTCATGGTCAGCTTGGTTCATAGAGTAGATAAGAATATCGTCGATGAAAACAATGACGAGTTTATCTAAGTACGGCTTGCAAACGCGATTCATGAGATCCATGAACGCAGCCGGTGCATTAGTGAGCCCAAAAGGCATCACTAGGAACTCGTAGTGACCGTAACGAGTCCTAAATACGGTTTTAAGTACGTCTTCATCTCTGACTTTTAGTTGATGGTAGCCTGACCTCAAATCGATCTTCGAGAAATAACTTGCCCCTTGTAACTGATCGAACAAATCGTCGATCCTCGGCAAGGGATATCTATTCTTTATCGTGACCTTATTAAGCTCGCGATAATCGATGCACAGACGCAACGATCCGTCCTTCTTCTTGACAAACAGGACTGGTGCTCCCCAAGGAGACGAACTAGGTTTGATGAAACCTTTAGCTAGCAGTTCATCCAGTTGGGTCCCCAACTCCTTCATTTCGGTTGGTGCTAACCTGTAAGGTGCTCTAGCAACAGGTGCTGCTCCAGGAATGATATCGATCCTGAATTCCACTTGCCTACTTGGTGGTAACCCAGGTAGATCTTCAGGGAAAACTTCTGGATATTCCGAAATGACGGGAATGTCTTCTATCTTCGGTTTAGGCTCTTCAATAATCACATGTGCCATGTAGATGACACAACCCTTCTTTAGACATTTTGAAGCCTTGAGCATAGTCACTTGCTCAGGCAATCCATACTGGGTATCTCCCCGAATGGTAAGCGATTCACCAGACGGAGTCTTTATCACCACTTGCTTTCTGTTGCAGACGATTTGGGCCTGGTTGTGAGATAACCAGTCCATACCCAATACTAGGTCAAAACCGGCCAATTTAAAGGGAAGTAGAGATAGAGGAAAAGAGTGGTTCTTAATGGATATCACACATCCATCTAACACAGTGGAGACGGTTTCTATGGTGCCATCTGCTAGCTCTACCTCATAATTCACATTTAAGGTTTTGACAGGCATATTCAGCAATTTGCAAAATTTATGATCTACGAAAGACTTATCAGCGCCCGAATCAAAAAGTACTCTTGCAAAGATATCGTTTATGAGGAAAGTACCTGTGATCACGTTATCGTCTAGCACTGCTTCTTTCGCCTCCATCCTGAAGACTCTTGCATTGGTCTTCTTGGCCTCTTCCGGCTTCTTGGCATTTTTAGGGCAGTTGGTTCT
This sequence comes from Helianthus annuus, assembly GCF_002127325.2. Classification (NCBI taxonomy): domain Eukaryota; kingdom Viridiplantae; phylum Streptophyta; class Magnoliopsida; order Asterales; family Asteraceae; genus Helianthus; species Helianthus annuus. The sequence goes on along the minus strand of NC_035438.2, from coordinate 62,939,217 downwards.
AATGTGCCCCTTCTCATTACAACTGTAGCAAGTTGCATCCTTTATCTTTTTGCAATCCACGGTCTTGTGGTCCTTGGACTTGCATAACCCGCAAGCAAATGACTTCGACTGAGTCTGCGAGTTTGATTCGAGTCTACATTTTCCAAAGTGATGTCTCTTGCAATTCTTGCACTTGGGCTTCTCACCAGACTGTTGCCCATCCTTCCTTGACTCAGACCCTCTCTTGCTGTCACCGTTTCCACGGTGCTTCTTGCCCGACCTTCGTGAAGTATCATCTTCACGCTTTCTCTTCTCAGCCTCTTTGTTCCTCAGCGATCTTTGTCGGACCGCATCCAGAGTCAGGGACAAAGATATGTCAGCTACAGATCTAAAGGTCGCTGGCCGAGAGGCCTTTACGCTTGCCTTTATCTCGGGGGCTAACCCACCGATAAAACGAGCTATTCTCTTTGGCTCAGGGGTTACCAGATACGGAACCAACCGGGACATTGTGTTGAAGCTCGTGAGGTAAGCTTGACAGTCAAGGTTCGTCATAACCAACGATAGAAAGTCGGTCTCGATCTTTTCAACCTCATGTTGGGGGCAATAATTCTCTTTGATGAGAGAAATGAATTCCTCCCATGTCATGCTGTATAAAACAGCCTTCCCCGAGGCCTGAACCAGAGACCTCCACCAAGCCAGGGCCTCGCCCTTGAATGATTGTGAAATAAACTTTACCACATCTTTCTCTGCGCAACCACTGATGTCCACCACGGTGTCCATCTCGTCTAGCCACGTCATACAATCTACCGCGCCCTTCTCCCCGGTGAAATCTCGGGGTTTACAAGATACAAAATACTTGTAGGTGCAGCCCCTAGCGCGAGATGCATCAGTATACACTTTTTCTGGACGAACACTGTTTTCATTAGATGAGTGGTTATCATCGTCCTTTTTAGGCTTAGACGGTGGTTTGCTGTGAGATTTTGAGTGGGTTTTCGGCTTTGAGTGTGGTTTAGATATGGTTCTGCTCCGAGATTCAGTGTATTCTTCATACTGTCGATCCAGGGCTGCCTTAACAGCACCATCGACAAGAGCCTTCAATTCTGCGCCAGTCAAATGAACCTGGGCGTTATCGTATTCATCTTCTTTCGAGTGACTATTCTCCCCACTTGGATCAGCCATGGTAAATTGAATCTGCTACAAAAGATAACGAAAAAGTTTTATTTAGGAGTTTATTATGGAATTGTCTTTTATGGCAATTCATTAACCATGGTACCAGAGACCATATCTGGTTAATTTGCTACTCACTTTTATTTAGGATTTGAATATAACTTATCCTAATTACAAACAATATTGTTAGTGGCATAAAAGCCTAGTCACGAGGACGTTTTTATAATATTAGCCGGGATTACAGAGAATCAAGGCATGAAGGTTTGAACCATAGTCCTTTTACCTTTTCTGACAGGGAGTCATAGACTACCACTGCCTTTTGTCTTATATGACAATAAATATGGCCCGTAGGCGCTACATCATTAATGGATGTTTAATAAGTTTGGCCCGTAGGCACTACATCACTAATGGATGTTTAATAATTTGGCCCGTAGGCAGTACATCACTAATGGATGTTTAATAAATGATCATCTTTATTGACGATTTAACCCATGATTTCTAAATCATTAATTTAGGCTTTGGAATCCTTAGAAGGATTCTTATATTAGAATGACGCGTGCGATTTTAATGAATCACATCTGCCATGAACGTTAACATGATTACAGAGGTTAACAGGAAATCTGAATCTTTTAATCAGGTCGTACCATCTTGGCCGGGTCTTATAGTGACACCTGGCTAGGTTTCACTCTTAAGATTCTTTATTTAGGCAGATTTAATTTAAAAGGAATGATTTTTGATTTATTTCATATATAATAACAAAATTGAAATTCATAACATAATATTCCATAATTTCAAATATGATTACACGCTGCCCTAAACGGGACTTTTTAAATAAATAATTACCTACGCAGAGGTTTATAGAAAAACAAGTCCACGCAGGGACCAATACAAGGTAGATGTCCACGTAGGGACTAAAAAGGTAAGTCCGCGCAGGGACTGAAATACGTTAAATGTCCACGCAGGGACTAAATTGTAAATCCAACAATACATAAGGAGACTAATGATCTCGTTTCTTCCTCCCTTTTAGTAGGTTTGCTAGGCCCTTGAGAAATCCACGATTACTCTTACGTTCTTGTTCGAAGTCTCGTTCCACACGGTTTAAACGTTGTAGGATTTCTTCTTGCTCCGGTGGAGAAAAACGTGGCTGTTGCGACGGTTGTTGAACCGGAGGTCTAGGAGGTATTGGATACCCATGAGCTGAGTAATCTGGTCTCCAAGAAGTTCCATGGAGGGCATTGTAATTAGCCGCTACCACATATGGATCAGCATCATAGTTATAGTTACAGTGCGTGTGAGTCGGCTGCTCAAACGGATTGTACGCGGTGGAACCGCCATACGCTGGTATCGGATTATCATATCCGAATGGTGGCGGAGGTGGTGCAACTGGTGCAGAATTCACCTTTGCAGGGTGACCCGAAGGTTCCCCTAATTGTGGTTCTTCTTCAGGCACTGACGGAAAGTAACTCGCACTCGAGTGGCGAGGGGTGCTGAAATGGAATTCCCCTCCTCGGGTGGACATCCGTGCGCCTGATCTTCTACGCCTTGGCGGATCTGGAATTACTGGTTGAACTGGTGGCGGTGGTGGTGGCGTAACTGCCACGAACCGCGAATCCTCAGAAGGATCCTGTTGTTGCTGTTGGTCGTGAGGCGAGAAATGATGTGAAGGTGTAAAGTACCAATTACATTGGTCAAACCTCGCCTGGTAGTTGTCGGGACCTTGATAGGGTGTTCCATGGAAGGATGACCCATCAGAGATCTCGATTGGATGATTGGGAGTACCCCTTGCAGGCTCGACGGGATCTGTATCCTCGTCCATATCCACGGCATTATCTTCAGAAAAGTGACCCTCTGGTCCTAAAGGGTTATACCCTATTGGCTCTTGGATATAATCCGCCGGGTTAAAGTGTCCTACAAAGAAAGGTGAAGGATCGCCATAAGAACGGTGCGAAGCAGATCGCTGGAGAGGTATGAACGATGGTTGAGGGTTATTGGGATTGTTTTCCGAATCTGGTCCAAAAGAATGACGGTATGAGGGTGTCGAACTGTGCGAGGTAGAATGTCTCGCAGGTTCAAAGAGGTTTCTTCTTCGTCTCTGTGGTTCCTCACTTCTTGTATTGGAAGGAGCTCGCATGTTCGAAGGTCCAGCCTCGTGATCATTGTGAGTAATGATCGTCCCTTTGCCTCTTCCTCCTCTTCCTCTTCTGATTGCTGGTGGCATATTTCCTGCTTTCAAAACTTTAAATAACAACAAACAATAAAAAGACAAACTGAAATAAAAATTCAAATTTGTCCTATGTTCTTGTCTAGACTCAAGTATGTGCAATTGTGTCATTGAGATTAAACACTTAAGGATAGGGTTTAATTCACTCAACGTTGGCTCTGATACCAACCTGTCACACCCCGATTTCCACGTGTCTCACCGGTGGGCCCGGTGGGGGATTATCGTGACGTAGTTGGCAACAATATAGTCAAACCACACAATATATGAATGCACAGCGGAAGCATAAAGATAATTATATTTCAACCATTGTTTGTAATGTCAAATGTATTACGAATAGTCGAAAAAGTATCCACAGGGGATCAAATAAAAATATAAGTTTTGTTCAACAGACGAAGGCATCTTAAGCTTGCGAGATTCTTTATGATGCTAAGGAGAATATCCAGCCAATTACGCATAGTACCTGCATTTAGTCTTTTTGGGAAAATACGTCAGTTTACACTGGTAAATACATTCAACCGACACTTTTGAAAAATGTTTATTAAAATTGATTTGAATGCACAAGGCACAAAATATCTTTTGATTAAAATGCACAGAGGCAAGATTAACCTTTTATAACTTGGGAGAATTATTTAATATTATAATCTTGTGAACGAATTACATGTTCCTTATGCGTTCAGTAGCCCGGATCTAGTCCGGGTTAAAGATCAATAGACACACCACAGCGACTATTTATGCACTGACGAGTGTACGCCTACACTCCGCGCTTAGGTCGTGGCCATTTCGTAAAATGATGCCAGGGATATCCAGGACATGGTCATTAACCCCCCCAAAGGCTTTTAAGTAACAAGACTGTTTAAACGAGCCGATCAAATTTATTCAATTACCCACTCAATGGTGGAGAATTTGATGCCCGATCAAGCGGTATACTATATACCGTAACCCAAGCCCGTATAACGGAAAATAAGTTAAAAGTATTTACCTTTGCAAATATAAATCCTTAATCGAAGTAAATTGCAGATAGCTTTTGCTGGTCTCCTATTCTGGAACGGAGGTTTAAAAATAACCTATTAGAATCCTAACGGGTCTTTAATTTAGCCGTAGCTTAGACCGGTCAGTTTCAACGGATAGTTACGGTTTAATCGCGTGAAAGGCGAAAACCGGGAATGGAATGTGATTTTGACCCAACAAGTTTGAAGACTTGTTTTATATGGGTATAATAATCACACTCTGGATTTTGGAGTCGAAACGATAAGGTTTGACCCGTTTCGGCTAGTTTATGTAAACTAGTTACATAAATCGAACCGCCACAAGGCGTAACGGGTAACCGTAAGAGTCCTACACGGGTTTCCTAAGTCAATATGCTTTAAAGAGGTTGTGGTATCAGTAGGATACTTTCCATAATTCCCGTAACGAGTTTAAGTTCATATTATGCCCCGTAGGGGTGTTTCGGTCTTTTTAAAGATTTATAAAAGAGGTTTCTGAGTTCTACAGGAAATCTGAGTTTCCCGAACAGTTTCTAAAGTCCAAAATACTTTACTTATTATTTAAAATCAGTAGCAACTGGAATCAGGTCAAAAGACCTTGTGGAACTCAAGTTATGGCCGAAAAGGGTATATTCGGTATTTACCGAACCGTTGCCATAACCGCAGGTTATGAGCAGGTTAAAAATAATTAAAAATCTTTAAAAATCCGAAAATATTATTTTACATCAGTGTGTAAAAGGTTTGGTGTCGAAATTCGGGTTTAGATAGGCGTTATGCTAATTGCGCTATTAAATTACTAAAGTTTCCGTAATTTGCGCTATTTAGCATAACTCCTATTCTGGACCTCGGATTGACGTGAAATTTTAGGGACATGCTTAGAAATCAGTAACTAAGGTTATGATTCTTTCATATGTCCGAAATTCTCGTTTTAAATCAAAAAGGGCGTTACGGTCAACTTTTAAGCATTTAACGGAAATGTGTAAAAGACTCGGACAAACAACGAACCGGTCACAGAGGGTTATACCATCATGTAACCTGGTCCTAAGAGAGTCCTAAGGCATATCTAAATCATACTTTAACGGGTCAGAACTGAAGTCAATGAAAAAGTCAAAGCTTTGCGACTTTCGGCTCCGAACCGGGTCAAAACAGTAAATGGTCGGATCAAACAAGCTTAGACTAGTTAATATACTTATTATCATGTTTTATGAGTGTTTAAACAGGTTACACATCATCTACATTACTGATTATGCATTAAATCGCAAAATGGCATTTCTGTTGACTTTTTCTAAGCACGTTTGACTCGACACTTGGACTAGTTAGAGTGGGAATCAGAGGGTGCCCTTTTAGGGGTTTAAAGCCCACATGATTACCATCATATAACTATCTTTGATTCGACAAACCACTGGACCATTTGTGATTTATCGCAAAGTCAACTGTTAATTACGACGGATTGACTTTTAAGCTAAACTAAGCAAAAACAAAGCCACAAAAGGTTAAGCACACTTACAGAAGCTTGGTGCACGACTATGGATGTTAGGAGAATGCTTGAGAGCTCCAGAAATGATTAGAAGGCAGGTTTGAGGTGTGTTTCACAATGGAACACTACCATGCCTTTTATAGTGAAAAACTTAGCTCAAGATCATTACAACTCACTCTAGGATTGCTCATGGATGATCAGCAGGTGTCCTAAGGTTCTAGGGGACATGTAGAGGGCGCCCATGCTTCAATTAATGCCTAAATGATCGTTCACAAGCTCAAACAACGAATCTGTCCAAGAATTCTGCATCTGGGGCCTTCACACGGCCCGCATTAGGATCAGGCAACCTTTAAGCGGGCCGCCTGAATCCTAATGTCAGAAAACGAATCAGCAGGTGGCTCGCGGCCCGCATTAAATCACGCATAACCTTAACGCGGCCCGCATTAGACCTGATTTCCAAGATTTTCAAATCTTTTGTAATGATTAACTTGACCTTTCGGTTTCGAAGGGGTAACTGTCACGGCCCCCGACCCGGTTTGACCCGTTTCAGGAGCCGCGGGACAGAAATCCTGCAGTATTTAAATTTTAGGCGACAGCGGAAGTCTTTTTAAAACAAGATCTTTTAATAATTCAAACTGCCCGTTTTATAAATGGGGGATAAAATCCCATAATTTACAATAATGTGATTTCTCCGGGAAATCTTTATTTTCAAAACATGTTTCTTTTATTTATTTACACTGAGCCACTTTTCTAAGCTGGGAGTGCTTCACGGCACTTTTCTTTCTTTGCTCACAACAGATCACCTGAAACATGTTTGAAAAAGGTTTTGTCAGCGGGGAAATACCGAGTGAGTTCATTCAGTTTTTAGGAAATGACCCATAGTTATAAATTACAGCATAAGAGCGATTACAATGGTTCCTATCTTATCTTTATCTGGCTTTCTGTCACAATGGTGACAAGTCACAATGGTGACGATGGTCATACCACTATTAGGTTAATGAACTCTAATAGTGACGTTCCTCCCTAGTAGGTCAATGAACCTAACTGGGAGAAATAGTAATGTGCACAATACCCCACTAACCAATAAATCAAGATATCCACGACTTAGTCCCTGTAATTATAACACTTTGAAAATAATTTGAGGTATTGTAAAACAGTTGATAAAAAGAAGAATGACTCACATTGCAGATTTAACGAGCAGTGTATAAGCCTTACTGATTTGCCTGTGATTAACCTAATTTAAATAATAATGCACACACACAACCGGGTTAATGATCAATACAGCATTTACGATAACTCACGAGATCAAATTCTCACAACGAACGACAAAGTGCGATACTTAAACATCCATCGATTTAACGACGAACGACAAAGTATAACCCTATGTGGGCGGCACTTAAACATCCATTGGATATATTGATCAGTCGGAAAATGAATCGTAATAGCGATTGAGTTATTACCCTGATTGCGGCAGCGATTCGTGCGGTGTGTGATTTGTAGTAAACGATATATAACTTCGTCTACGAAGTGAATTTTCTCGTCGAATTAACGCCAAATTTCAAGTCCCAAACCCCCTATTTATACTGGATTTTTGCACCTCCCGCGTGTCGCGGAAGAATACGTGGCCTGTGCCGCGTATCGCCTGGGATGACCAAGTAGGGTAGGGTAGGTTAGTCACCTGCCTAGCCTTGCTGAGTCGACAGTTTCGATAAATTCTATTTAGACAACGAATTCGAAGGATAATCGTCAACTAGGTTTTACCCCCCCTGAGTTTTAGGGGCCCTGATCCTGATTCCGATTGTTCTGAAAATTTTAGGGTTTATGTAGAATTACTTGGGTTTCTCAATTAGGGTTTTCTTAATAGATAATTAACATATTAAGTATTGATTTTAGTGAGAGTTGTTACAGTAACTTTGCGATTTGGCCCTCGATTATTTACCACTAAGGGCCTCGTGCCTTTTACCCGCATTGTTAAGTCCCCGGTTAGTTTAATTACTATCCGAAAAGCCTTAACTTTTATTGTTGACGCTTTTAACCCCTCGCATACGAATTTGATCATAACTTTCTCGCTTTAAAACGGAACTTCGCGGAATTTATAGCGTATATTCTAGTGAGCGTATTTTACTGTTACAAAGCCTCGGGTTCGTCAAAGGGTCACTCAGAGGTATAAATTAAACATGTTGGCACAATTAACCCCTGTAGCTTGTAATCTCTCACTTTCTTCCGCGTTTCGCTCCGTACGATCCATGATTTATTCGTTTGAAGGTACGAGCATCGTTTAGGGTTATTATACAGTATATTTACCCTTTGTTGACATTTTTAACCCTCGAATTTACATACTTTCAAGGTTTGTCAACTTTAGTCCTTTATTTAGTATTTAATACCACGTGTAAACTCATGACACGTGTCAACACATTATTGGACACAAAATTTCGAGGTGTTACATATTGGGATCTGGATACGGGAGTATATTCAAGTAGTGGGACACACGGATAAGTTTAAGTATTAAAGATACTAATTGCATATCTCGAAACAGTTGAAATTTGTGTGAAAATTTAAGTGGACTAACATACTGACAATCTAAGTAAATTGTTTAGAGCTTAAAATGAAATCTAGCTTAACGGTGTTGTTGATATGTTTCAGAAACTGATATGATCCTCTTGCACAAACTCAGAAAAATAATGTCTGTAAATATTTCATGTCAGTATTCTCGTAAGTTTACAAGTGGTGTCAGTTACTTTTGTTCAGAAAATAAAAAAAGAGTTTAGTGTGTTTTAGCATAAATTTTGAAAAATTCAAAAAGATTTTCGACAATTGATGTTGTGAAGCTGATTTTCGAAATTCCAAGTGCTAAACATGAAGAACAGGATTGGGAGAGAGTTTGTGAAATTGTTAAGATTGCTTGATAAGAGCCAGTAAAAGATCCTGTATATAAAATCATTAATGTAGTTTCTAGCAAAAGTTTCTAAAAAGTTTAAAGATTTAATCTTTAAAGAAACTTATGTGTGGGTAGAGATTGTGCAGGTAAATGTGTGCCAGGTGTCTATCCTGTGCTGGAATAGAGCCAAGTAACGATCTTGGTATGAATTGTGGAGTTGTGAATTCCAGACTACGATCCCAGCAGATTGAGAGGGGGAGTCTGAAGACACTGTGTCAACATCCGAGAGAGTGGAGTTTGTTGATGATAAAGATAGAGATTGAGGATTCTTGCAATGACAAATACTTCAGAGGAAGATTGAAGACTGATAAAGACTGTAGAGTGACAATCGAAGACTCGACACTGAAGACTCCGTCAACATCCGAGGGGGAGTTTGTTGGTGCACTACGTCTGTCGACTATGTCTTATATCGAGTCTAGTGATGTATAGGTTAGATATGACACGAAATCCAAGAAACATGTGTTAAACTAGGTTTCGCTTATGTGTCATTGGCCTTGGTTTCGCTCATGTGTCAAAGCAGGTTTCGCTCATGTGGTAATTGAGTAGTTTCGCTTATGTGAACATGTATGTATAAGCGAAACCTGTGAGACTATAAATAGGTCATTTGAGCGAAACCTCATAGTAGTGGTAGGTGTTGTCTTCCGGTTAGCCACGAAGTGCTGCCGAAGTGCTGTCAGAGTCTGTATACGTTATCAAGATCAATACAACAACAATTAATAGTGAATCTGGCTGAAATCGCACCAAAACATTGGTTTCCGCCTCTTGTTTTGGATAGGAAGTCTTCTGATCGACTCAATCAGGGCTTAAAACGATCCTACATTTTGGGGGTTTTAACCCACTAAAAAAGAATGCAAATTGTTAATGGGTCGAGATACCCAAGTGCTGAAAATTCAGCTTATTTCCAAATTTTTGCTGATCTTTAAAAATTCATAGTAAATCAACTGAATGTCCGTTCGGGGCGTATTTTATATCCACGGAAAGGTCTTTGAGACGCCGTCACTAAGAATTTTAGTTTGAACTGAAATATTCTCTGTAATAAGGGGAATATACTGAATTACTACAGCTGCGCAAAGCTGAGTGAAAAACATAAATTTTATAACACTTGCATAATCTTGGGGATTTTATAAAAAAAAAAAACCGTCGGAAGTGATTTTATTGTTGTTGTAAACCTCAACATAATTATATATATATTTACATGAGTTAAAGTGAGTGATTCCATGAATATGGGATGTGTATGCTAAACTAAAAAGTCATGGGCATTGTGACTCGTATGTGCAAATGCATGTGTTCATTGTATAGTGCTTATGAATAAATGACACTTGTGTCGTTAAAATTATATAACCTAATTGAGTAGGTTATGAATGCATATATGAATTATTAAAAATATGTTAAGTAATAATAGCCGTTGATAATCGCATATGTTGTTTAATGAATTACAACATAGTTATGTGATGGTTTATCATTTTATTTGTATTGACTGAATTGCTTTAATAATGGTTTGCTTTGAAGTGTCATTGACTCTATATTAGCAGGGATATACATGAAATGTGGAAAAAGGGGCTCCCGTATTAGAACGGAAAAAGTCACAAATGCGTGACTCGAGATAATGAAGTAGTGGTCTGATGTTGTTTCATTGGGCGCCATGAGCATTGGAAACTCCTTTATGTTTGATAAAAAAAAATAATAATATTATGAGTCCTCACTTAGCAAAAGCTAATTTTTGTGGTATCTTCCGTGTAGGTGATATGTTTGAAAACAATGAACGGCTAGATAAGTCGTGAGAAACAACGGGGTGGCTTGAACCGGTAACGCGGAAGAAGAAAAGAACTCAAAAGTCGTTCACCGATAATCTGGTTCGCTCAATATATTTGTGATTTTTATGTTTACCGTAGGAATGTATATATGTATCGATTTCTCGGTCGAGGCTAATGATATGATAATGTTATATGGCAGATTCGGATGGTAGAAAGGCGAAAGTGATCAAGTCTTGGAAGCAGATCAACTATGGAAAGATTTAGTGATGATTTGTTCACTAAGTATATGGGTTTTCTTATCGGGTCAAATTGACCTAGTTATTTACATTTTGGAGTTTAACTTCAATGTTTGTTTTCGCTAAGTGCTAGTATGTCAATGTAGTAGTTGGTTATGTTTGTTTTATAAAAACTTTGGTTATTAAGCAGGTGTTGTCTTCGTAAGGAATGGTCGTTTTGCAAACAGGTCATGGCAAAATTTTCTAAATGAGAATTTGTAAATGTTTTATTAATCCGAATATGTGGATTAATATATTTATGGAATAATTAACTTTATTAAGTAAGATAAAAAAAATTCTGGGCCTATTTCCACAAAGTATTTTAATATTGTTTTTAACGAGACGGGCGTTATACATGTACAATTTTTTTTAAATTATATGGCGTTTTAGACAAGATGTGACATTTTTATACAACATTATTGCTAAAAAAACATCAGTGATTTTCTTGATGTGTATTTTTTTATCAATTGTTGTGCCATGTAGGATGTAGGCCTATAATGTGATAGACAATTATGACGTTTTGAAAAGATAAACAAATTCAATTTCCCATGTAGTGACTTTTAATATAATAAATGTTTAGCAATAATGTTCCCGTCTCTTCATTTTTTCTGTTTGCAGTTATTGTTTCGTTTAGTTTCATCTATCAATTAGTGTTGTTTTCTAATAATACATTGTTTGGCATTTTTTGGCGTTTTATATAGCAACAACGTGCTTTGCTAGCATCCGTTCTCACAGTTTTCATACTATCAGGCGTTTTGGTGTTTGTAGTTTTTGGCGTTTTATACTCAATTTTTTTATTAGTAGATAATTAGATAATAAACAACAGAGAATTAGATAACAAACAATAGAAAATGAAAAAAAATTTAAAAATTCTAATCTAATTTCTCATCCAAATCTTCACTGTCATCAGCCTTTTCTTCTTGAACCTTTTTGGCATTTTGAACCTTTTTGAATACCTTACCTAGATGCTAATTTTCCTACATAATGCCCGTCTTTAGAAGAAGCTTATTTTTACTGGCATCCTGTATTTTGGTTTGATATATTCTTGTTTGGTGACATGTTGAAGATCAACGCTTGCTCGAATGCTATTATAATAATGGAGTCCAAAATAGCAATTTTTGCACTGGTATTGATCCCTTCATGTCATCAATATATCCATGAAGAACAAAGTGACATGAGACATATCAATGTCATCAGTCTCTTTTTCTTGAATATTTGTCCATCTCATTCAGCAAAAGTTTATAGAGATACCCACCTCAGAGAAGAATCCATTCAGTGAAACTTCATTCAGAACAATACTCAATAGAGAAGAAACGAGGTTTCCCATATGTGTTTTTTTTTAACTATTTTTTGGCGTTTTTGAAGTGTGTGGTTTATAGGAAACATGGCGTTGTTTTTGGGTGTGATCAATTGATTGTGCAGAGATGTCACACCCCTAATTTCCACGTGTCACCGGTGGGCCCGGTGGGGGAGTATCGTGACGTAGTTGATATCATCGTTTGTCAAACAACACAAATTATAATGCACAGCGGAAGCAAATGAAAATAGATTTATTTCAACCATTAAGTGTAATATCGAGTATCACAAATAGTCGAAATAGATCCACAGGCGGATCGAAAATAAAGAGAAAGAAATTGTTCAACAGATATATGCATCCCAAAGCTTGCGAGACTCTATGATGCTAAGGAGAAACCAGCCTATTGCGTATAGCACCTGCACTTAATCTTTTTGGGGAAAATACGTCAGTTTGCACTGGTAAATACAATTTAACTGACTCATTTTGAAAACATTTGAAAAATTTGGTTTTAAATGCACAAGGCACAAAACATTTTATAACTTGGGAATAATTAATCAAAGTTAAACTTGTAAAACCTGTCACACCCCTAATTTCCACGTGTCACCGGTGGGCCCGGTGGGGGAGTATCGTGACGTAGTTGATATCATCATAGTCAAACAACACAAATTATAATGCACAGCGGAAGCAAATGAAAATAGATTTATTTCAACCATTAAGTGTAATATCGAGTATCACAAATAGTCGAAATAGATCCACAGGCGGATCGAAAATAAAGAAAAAGAAATTGTTCAACAGATATATGCATCCCAAAGCTTGCGAGACTCTACGATGCTAAGGAGAAACCAGCCTATTGCGTATAGCACCTGCACTTAATCTTTTTGGGGAAAATACGTCAGTTTGCACTGGTAAATACAATTTAACTGACTCATTTTGAAAACATTTGAAAAATTTGGTTTTAAATGCACAAGGCACAAAACATTTTATAACTTGGGAATAATTAATCAAAGTTAAACTTGTAAAAGATTTACATGTTTGTTGTGCGTTCGGTCGCCCGAGTCGTGTCGGGTTTAAGGTTAAATGACACACCACTAGTATAAGTCCGCGGCGGGAAGCCAACGTTTATACCTTAACAATATGGACATAATACCGGGTGTACGCCTACACCCGGGTGTCAAGGTCGTGGCCAAAAAAATGATGCCAAGGATATCCGGGACATGGTCATTAAGCTCCCAAAGGCGTAAAAACAAACAAAACCAAGTTTTCAAACGGGTCACATTGATAGTACCCAACTACTAATGAGTTGGGGTCAATTGCCCGACCAAGCGGTATTTTATATACCGTACCCCCAAGCCCGTATAGGGAAAATAAGTTAAAAGTATTTACCTGAGCAAGTATAACCACAAAAGAAAAATGCACGTGTCTTTTACTGGGCTCCTATTCTGGAACGAAGGTTATAATAACCTATTAGAATCCTAACGGGTCTTTTAACATAGCCTAAGCTTAGACCGGTTAGTTTCAAAGAATGAATATGGTTTAATCGCGAGGAATGCGAAAACCGGGAAGGAATGTGATTTGGACCCTACAAGCTTGGATACTTGTATAATATGGGTAAACCAAACACATTCTGAATTTAGAGACTAAGATGATATGATTTGACCCGTTTCGGCTAATATGCGTGAACTAGTCACATAAGCCGATCCGAACGCGAAAGTGCGTAACGAGTAACCATATAAGTCATATGCAAGTTTCCTGAGATGATATGTACCAAATATGTTGTAATATCAGTAAGGTATGTCCAATTATCTCCCAAATGATTTTAAACACCAATTACGCCTCATAAGGGCATTTTGGTAATTTTACATAAGCTAAAAAGATAAAAACGGGCAAATCTGAGTTTTTCATCTCTAGTTTACTGTTAAAATATGAAATTCTTCTAAATATATCAGTAGGTATTAGACCTTTTATACAAAAACTAGTTTTGACATATACTATGTCGTAAAAATGCCTAAAAAGGCGATTTGGAGCCATTTCCGGGTTTTAAAAGAAAAGCTGATATTTTTATATTTCTAGAAGGCTCAACATATCATATTTAACATAATAAATCAGTAGAAAAAAGTTTGAGGTCAAAAGGTTTTGTAAAACTCATTTTATGGCCGAAAGGGCAAAATCGGCATAAGTCGAATTAAGCTTAAAACCTCTAGTTATGCTCATCTTAAAAATAAATAAAAATCTTTAAAATTCCCAAAATATTATTATATAACAGTGGGTATAAAGTTTTGATATAAAATTCGGGTTTAAATAGGTTATGCGTTAATTACGCTAATTATTTACTAAGAAAGCTTCTAATTACGCTAATGAGCATAACTCTTAATCTAGACCTCAAACTGATGTCAAATTTTGGGGACAAGTTTATATTTCAGTAACTAAGTTGTCTACCCTTTTATATTTTCAAAAATCATGATTTTTGGACATTTGGGCATAATGGTCAACATATGGGCATTTAACGGAAACATGCATACGAACAAGATATCTAATGAACCACGTTGCATAATCACAGGAGGATATACTAACATGTTATTAGGTCCAAAAGAAGCTCTAAGGCAATCTTAATCTTGACTAAAACGGGTCAGAACTGAAAGTCAAAGCGAAAGTCAAACTATGCGACTTTCGGTTCCGAACCGGGTCTAAACACAAAATTGTCGAGTTGAACATGTTGGAACATGTTCTTATACTTATTACCAAGTTATATTAATGTTCAAACAGGTTACATACAACCTACATTGCTAATTATGCGTTAATTTGAAATTAAGCATTCTGTTGACTTTTTATGATTAGCTTTGACTCGACAATTGACATGCTTAGAATGGGAATCTGGAAACACCCTTTTAAGGGTTTGTTACCCACTTAATTACCTTCCTAAAGGTATCTTTAATTCGTGATTTGACAGAGCACATTATGCTTAATCACGAAGTCAAACCTTAATTACGACGGTTTGACTTTTACTTAATTAGCTAAGCTAGAAAGGATTAAAGAGGGTTAAGGACACTTACAAGAGTCCTAAGATGGATTAGAGAGCCTAAGAAAATGAGTTGGTGACCAGAGGAGCTCTAGAAAGTCTTTAGCCAAAGTTCCAAATGAGCAAGTGTCAAATGATCACACTTGAACCCTTTATATAGTGAACTAGGAGCTCCAAGATCTTGACAAGCAAGTCTAGGGTAGCAAAGGGATGATCCCAAGTGTCCCTAAGGAACTATTTACTGCCTAGCAAGCCCATAGATTCACAAATTTACGTTTTAAGTCGGTTAAACGAATTGGACAGGCAGCTGTCCAAAACTTACTGCCAGCGACGGTCTTACGGACCGTAAGCTTGAGGCCTTACGGTCCGTAAGGATCTCTTGCGGACCGTAAGCTAAGGGGTTACGGTCCGTAACCGACCTTACTGAAACATGGTTCAGGTGCCTTCCTTACGGACCGTAAGCCTGAGTCTTTGCGGTCCGTAACCGATCCTTGCGGGACATGCTCATGCACCCTGCTTACGGACCGTAAGCCAGGGGCCTTGCGGTCCGTAAGCGATGGCCAGAAGACAAAAGTTTGAAAACTTTTAAGTCTTGACCATGCAATCCACCATTCCGAAATCAGACTTTCTTTTGCAGATGTAGGCCACCTTGACCAGCCATTGCATGCCCTACTTCCTCTTACATGTTCCTCATTCAAATTTAAATCATAATGGGACTTGTAAGATCGACGGAGATTCCAAAAATGAGTCTTGGACTCTCAATTACTTGGCCAAGGAAGATTAGCTCTATTAATTCTTATTTACAAGAATTTTATTTAAATTAGGAGTAGTAACATTTCCGAAGTCCTTGATAAAGATGTAACTTTATTTATCTGAGAGCAACCGGTTGTCATATGAGATGATCATTAATTGATTTAAGGATCTTGGGATTTATAAAAATTTCGGGTCGCTCAGAGGTGATTTAATAACGTGTCGCCCTTGGGTCGTTCAGAGGTATTTTAAATAACATGACGCCCTTTTTGTTAGAAATCCTACCACACATCTTTTTATTTAATCCGGTTTCTCTGACACGTCTGTCACACATGACACGTGCCTTTATTCTAATGGACATGAATTTTCGAGGTGTTACATCCTCACCCCCTTAAAAGAAATCTCGACTTCGAGATTTACTGAAACAACTGAGGGTATTTTTCTTGCATCGTGGATTCTAATTCCCACGTATAATCAGGACCTCTGCGGCCCTCCCATTTGACCTTGACAATGGGTACATACTTCCTTCGAAGCTTCTTTACCTGTCGGTCCTCAATCGACACAGGTTTTTCTATAAACTTTAAGCTTTCGTCTATATGCACATCTGTATGCGGTATGACTAGCGATTCATCAGCTAGACATTTCTTCAGATTGCAGATGTGGAACACGTTATGAATACCACTAAGCTCCTCTGGTAAGTTCAATTTGTAAGCCACCGATCCTATACGTTCGATGACCTCGAATGGTCCGATATACCTCGGGCTTAACTTACCTTTCTTGCCAAATCTCATTACCCCTTTCCATGGTGATACTTTGAGCAAAACTTTATCGCCAACCTCAAACTTGAGGGATTTTCGCTTACCATCAGCATAGCTCTTTTGCCTATCACGAGCAACTTTTAGGTGTTCAGTAATCTGGGTAATCTTGTCCGTTGTCTCCAGGACTAATTCTGGTCCTGATAACTGGATGTCTCCTACCTCTGCCCAACAAATGGGTGTTCTGCACTTTCTACCATATAATGCCTCAAAAGGCGCAGCCTTAATGCTGGTGTGGTAGCTATTATTGTAGGAAAATTCGATCAGAGGTAGGTGCCTATCCCAACTTCCTCCTAGGTCAATCACGCATGCCCGAAGCATGTCCTCCAAGGTTTGAATAGTACGCTCACTTTGCCCATCCGTCTGAGGATGATAAGCTGTACTAAAATTCAATTGCGTACCCAGGGACTTTTGGAAACTCTCCCAGAAATGAGATGTGTATCTGGTATCCCTATCTGAGATAATAGATACCGGTACGCCATGCAGGGATACAATCTTATCCACGTACAGTTGGGCTAGCATGTCGGAACTGAAAGTTTCTCTAATAGGTAGGAAATGTGCTGACTTGGTCAGTCGATCCACTATCACCCAAATAGTGTCATTTCCTTTCCGCGTCTTGGGCAACTTGGTGATGAAATCCATTGTTACCATTTCCCATTTCCAAGTGGGAATCTCAGGCTGTTGTAGTAAACCTGACGGTTTCTGATGCTCGGCCTTAACTTGAGCGCACGTCAGACATTTAGCCACATGGGTGGCTATAGACTTTTTCAAGCCTATCCACCAATAATTTGCCTTTACATCCTGGTACATCTTATCCGCTCCAGGATGGACGGAATATCTGGAACTGTGGGCTTCCTTAAGGATGACGTCTCGAAGTCCTCCATAAACAGGAACCCATATTCTTCCATTTAGTCTCAGGATTCCGTCTTTACCATAGGATAACTGCTCTTCAGTTACTCCTAGCTTTTCATTGGGGTAGTTAGCTTCTAATACTGCCTCCTTTTGTGCGGCTAACAACCTTTCATTTAGACTGTTCCTCACCTCAATGCTTTTGGTATTGATCCTGATTGGTTTTACCCTCTCTTTTCTGCTCAAGGCATCTGCGACTACATTAGCCTTGCCTGGATGGTATCTGATTTCACAATCATAATCGTTCAGAGTTTCCATCCAACGTCGCTGTCTCATGTTCAATTCTTTCTGGTTGAACAGGTGTTGGAGGCTTTTGTGATCAGAGTAGATCACACATTTAGTGCCATACAAATAGTGCCTCCACAACTTTAGTGCAAATACAACGGCACCCAATTCTAAATCATGAGTGGTGTAATTCTTCTCATGCACCTTTAATTGTCGTGAAGCGTAGGCAATGACCTTGCCTTTCTGCATTAACACACAACCCATCCCGGTGTGTGATGCATCACAATAGACTACAAATTCATCAATCCCATCAGGTAAGGTCAACACGGGAGCGTTACTTAATTTCTGCTTCAAAGTATCGAATGACTCTTGCTGCTTAGGTCCCCAATTGAACTTGCTATTCTTGCGAGTCAGCAAAGTTAGGGGTGCTGCAATTCTTGAGAAATTCTCGATGAATCTCCTGTAGTAGCCTGCTAAACCTAGGAAACTGCGGATTTCCGTAGGTGTCTTTGGCTCCTGCCAATTCATGACAGCTTCAACTTTAGCGGGATCCACTTGAATACCACGCTCACTGACCACATGTCCAAGAAATTGGACTTCTCTCAACCAAAACTCACATTTGGAAAACTTCGCATATAGCTTTTCTTGATGAAGCAGCTTCAGAATACAACGGAGGTGCTTCTCGTGATCAGCTTGATTCTTGGAATAAATGAGAATGTCATCGATAAAGACGATGACAAACTTGTCCAAATAAGGTTTGCAGACGCGATTCATGAGATCCATGAATGCGGCAGGTGCGTTTGTGAGCCCGAAAGGCATCACTAGGAACTCGTAGTGACCATAACGAGTCCTAAACGCAGTCTTGTGCACGTCTTCATCCTTAACCTTCAACTGATGATATCCCGATCTCAGATCTATCTTGGAGAAATAGCTTGCCCTTTGAAGTTGATCGAATAGATCGTCGATCCTGGGTAGAGGATACCTATTCTTAATGGTAACCTTGTTAAGCTCTCGGTAATCGATACATAAGCGCATCGAACCATCTTTCTTCTTGACAAATAGAATCGGTGCTCCCCAAGGAGACGAACTTGTCACACCCCCAAAATCCACCATGCGGAGTACTACCGCTTGGAGGCGTGACATGACCAGGATCGAGCCACCAATCATACTGAACTATGTATTTAAGTAATTAAAGCCAACCACAATACGATTGGTGACCAAAAGCTAGTTAACCAAGTTTTAATTTAAACAGCGGAAGCATAAACGTAAAGTCCAAAATATGAGTCCATAGTTTATAAGTAATAGTTTCAAACGCAAGTTTAATAAGTTCATAAGGATTATATATTAAACACGGGACATAACCATCCGTACACCACAACGACTCCTTCCTCGTGCAAGCTCCAAGCATTTAGCGACCTGTAAGGCATGTAACAACGAGTCAACAACAAAGTTGAGTGAATTCACAATTGGTTGTTTAGTTATAGCATTCGTTTCGTAAATCATTTGTTCGTTTTGAAAACCATGTATCGTATGAGTTTGCATCGCGGTCCTTCTGACATGTTTGCGAAGGTTAGTGGGGGTTTCCCATGTGTTACTAGACCACGCGTATCGACTGCTACGAAAATATAAGAGGTGCCCTAAGTCAATGTCTATCAGCATTGACCCTTTGCCCATAGTCCATTAGTACACGCCCGTCTGACTGGCACGGTGTGAGGTTTGTTAAACCTAATAGCGCTATTAACTAATGACCCGCTCGCCATAGGCCTCGGCGATTAAGTCGATAAATGAGGGACTTAAAGTGATAGAGTTGATGGTCTTATGATCGTGTACGTAGGTTTTACGTACGTGCCCTTCAATCCGAGGACAGTAAAAAGTAGTTTAATAGTAATGATAGTACAAGTAGTTAATCAATCCCATTCCCAAACCCCTGGGAATCCCATGCCTTAGAAAGAGTGTGAACTCACCTCGGTTCGCTCGGTTAGATTCTCAAATATAGCTAACAGTCAAGGTCGGTCAATCACGTCCTAATATAATTTACCAGTTAGTCATTTAGTGGCTTTCAAATAGAATACAAAGTTCCTACACGTATCTATCACACAACATGCATCGTTTTAACGGTTTATGCCCCTCTAAGTTTCCCATCCATTCCCCACTCATAAACAAACATACGATATTGCACGTAACACATATAACATGTTAGATAATTCACCGATAGCATACTCGACATTTAGACACGCAAGTCACAACTTATGTCAATTCAGCATAAATATTCAAAACCGGGTTGTTTTCGGACATTTTAATAAAATAGCTACATGTCACAATAAATTCCCAGAAAAATATATGACATGTGAAAAAGTCTCGTTATGTTCCTGTAAAATTTTCAAGGTCTAAATGTTTACAGATTTTTCATAAAAATTCCAGCAATGAACAGTGGTCTGATTTGTTACCATTTTACCCCTGCCCGTTGTTTATTTTATTCCAGAATCACCGAGTCTCCGAATGAGGTGATTCCAGTTGGAGAATTTCAGTTTACTCGCATATTTTCTCCAGTTTAAATTTCGTAAATTAAGTCCCAATAACCCCTTAGATATAACAGAAATCGTGACCTGCATTTTCAGCTAAAACTAGCCAGCCCAGCGCGCTGTTACAAGAAATTCCATTTAAAATAGTAAACGATGTCGAAAAATTATGAATCCAGAGCCGTTGGAACGGTATTTCGAAAAGGTACGTTTTAGACTTCAGAAAATACATTTTTCACTGAGTTAAACTCCGGTTACAGCCAACTGAAGTTGGCTGTAAAAAAATCAAACAGCTTCTGTTTCAGCTTTCTATCAAACTTTAGTGAGTTATTTCGGTTCCGATAATCATAATAAGCGACAATCCACATATGCACAGCAGAATAACAATATAAATTTCGAGTAAACAATGATCAAGTGCCATGCATGTCTTATACAACATCTATCCAACAGGTTTACATAAATTTTAAGTTTCAAGAACATGATTTTTGTTTATGATTAAAGGTGTTATAGTGAGAATCAATAAACAACAACTTGTAACCATTAAAATGTGAAGTGAACAAGGGTAAATCAGAATCTTACAACTAGCTTTCAAGCTAGGGAAGAACACTTTGAAGATGATGGTGAAAATGATGATGAGAAAGCAAGAAACAAGGCCCTTTGAAGCTCCACAAGTTGCAAGCTTCCTAGAATCACCTTCTAAGCTTGAATGAAGCTTCAAAATGGAGGGGGATGAGGGTGATATGGTGGTGGTGATGGCAGCCCAGGTCTGGCCGATTTTGAGAGAGAGAGAAGTGAGAGGTTGAGTGAAATGGTGGAGGTGATATTATGATAAATCTAGTGCCATGTCCTTATAAGATCTCTCATATATTATGTTTAGATACACAAGTAAACATCCAATAAATAAATGCCATAAAATCAATACATATATTTGAAGTATGGGAGGTTGATATGGTGGGGTCCATCAAGAGCCAAGAATTCGGTTGGGGGGGGGGTCTAATTGCAAAATGTGTAACTAAAATGCAAAGGATAGTAAGATTGTAAGTATGAACTTTTATGTGTAGTAAATTGAATTTAAGTGGGTGTTACGGCATACGGGGATCATGACTAGCCATAAATAATAAAATAACGTGTTTGACAAATATTTGGTGTCCCGGATAATGTCCGGTTGTTCGGTCGGATACTGTTCCGTTAAAGTGCTTAATTGTATCGTAAAGTGTCTTATTTATATTTTTTTTGTAACGAAATAAATTTCTAACACATAGGAAAATATACCGGACCATTTAGTGACTTTTCTGTATACTACCAGTATGCTAACACGCACATGTAAGTATAGTCCAGTAATCAGAGAGCAGTTAAATATTTCAACACAGTTACCAAGCACTTAAATTATTATTAAATAAATTGTACGGAATACATGTAAATTGAGGGTTGTCACAGAACTAGGCCTAATGAAACCTTTGGCTAGCAAATCGTCTAGCTGCGTTCTCAATTCCTTCATCTCCGTTGGCGCTAGCCTATAAGGCGCTCTAGCAATAGGTGCAGCTTCAGGAACGATATCGATTTTGAATTCCACTTGCCTGTCTGGTGGCAAACCAGGCAGTTCTTCTGGAAAGACTTCAGGGTATTCTGATATAACGGGAATGTCTTCAATTTTGGGCTTTTGCTCATCAATGGTTACCTGTGCCATATAGATGACACAACCATTCTTCAAGCATTGGGACGCCTTGAGCATAGACACCTGCTCAGGCAATCCATGACGCGTATCACCCTGAATGGTGAGAGACTCACCAGATGGAGTCTTGATTATTACTTGCCTTCTACTGCATACAATCTGGGCTTGGTTATGCGATAACCAATCCATGCCCAATACTACATCAAAACCGGCTAACTTGAAGGGTAGTAGGGATAGAGGAAAAGAGTGGTTCCTAATGGATATAGCACATCCATCTAACACAGTCGAGACGGTTTCTAAGGTTCCATCTGCTAATTCTACCTCATACTACTAAGGGCTTTAACAGGCAATCCTAACAGCTCACTGAATTTACTATCCACAAAAGATTTATCTGCCCCGGAATCAAATAATACTCTTGCGAAAACGTCATTAATGAGAAACGTACCAGTTATGACGTTATCGTTCTGGATGGCCTCTTGCACATTCATCTGGAAGACCCTGGCATTGGTCTTCTTCCCATCTTCAGTCTTCTTGACATTCTTTGGGCAGTTGGTCTTGATGTGCCCCTTTTCATTGCAACTGTAACAAGTTGCATCTTTCAACTTCTTGCACTCAAGAGTTCTGTGCTCAGAAGACTTACATATCCCACACATCTTGGGTTGGGATTTCTGTTCGAACCTGCACCTCCCAAAATGGTGCTTCCTACAAATCTTGCACTTGGGCCTATCGCCCGACTGTTGCTCACTTCTCCTGGCCTCAGACCCTTTCTTACCATCACGGTTTCCCCTATGTTTCTTACTCGATCGACGTGAATTGTCATCTTCACGTTTCCTCTTGTCAGATTCCGCACTTCTTAACGCTTTCTGTCTCACTGCATCCTGAGTGAGAGACAGAGATAAGTCGGTGACAGATCGGAATGTAACAGGTCGCGAGACCTTCACACTGGCCTTGATTTCTGGGGCCAAACCCCCAATAAAGCGCGCGATCCTTTTAGGTTCAGGGGTCACTAGGTAAGGTACCAATCTGGATAAAGTATTGAAACTGGTGAGGTACGCCTGGCAATCTAGGTTCTTCATAACCAAAGATAGGAATTCGGACTCTATACGCTCAACCTCATGCTGAGGGCAGTAGTTTTCCTTGATAAGAGCAACAAACTGCTCCCAAGACATGCTATACAGGGCAGCCTTTCCAGAAGCCTGGATCAATGCTCCCCACCAGGCTAGAGCCTCACCCTTGAAAGACTAGGATGCAAACTTAACCATATCCTTCTCAGCACGTCCACTGATGTCTACCACTTTCTCAATCTCATCAAGCCATGTCATACAATCAACTGCCCCTTTCTCCCCAGTAAACTCTCGAGGTTTACATGACACAAAGTATTTATACGTGCAACCCTTAGCACGTGGGGCTTCATCAACCACAAGCTTCTTGGGGTGAACACTGTTTTCATTTGAGGAATGACGATCATCATCCTTCTTAGGTTTGGGTGAAGTAGGTGGCGGTTTGTTGCGAATCTCAGAATGATTCTTTGGTTTAGCATGCGGTGTAGATAGAGTTCTACTGCGGATTTCACTGTACTCGCTGTACTGTCGCGCTAAGGCTTTCGCAACCGCATCATTCACAATTGCTTTTAACTCGGCACTAGTCACTAGGAACTTTGCATCATCACGGTTCTCAACCGGATGGCTATTGGCTTCTTCTGATCTGGCCATGTAGCTTTAAACGCTACATATAATTGATAGGCAAAGTTTTCACTTAAAGGCTCTTATAGTATTTTATGTTTTATTAACCAAGGTTTTAAATTGCCATTTTAGGTTAATTTATTAAAACATTAGGATGTGGTTATTATCCTATAATACTCTTATTATTAGCACATAAGGCCTAGTCACAAGGACAGTTAAGATATTTAATAACCAAGATTTTACAATATCTAGGTGTTTTAGGTCGAATCATAGTTCGTTACCATCTATTAACAGGGAGTCATAAGCTACCACTGTCCTTAGTCACGGAGGACATTAAATTATTGCCTACAGGCACTTCACTTCAAAGAAGTGGTTAAATAATTAAGGGAATTTAAAATTAACCCTTATGATATATGGCCTGTGTGACTTTACTGATTCACAGTTTGCCAAGTGCATTAACATACTAACAGATGTTAATAATTGGAATCTATTATGTGGGTTATACCATCTTGGCCAGGTTTGTAATAACACAAAGGCTAGGTTTTACCTCTAAGATTCTTTAATAATTAACGCAGAATAGTCCTAAATTGAGATGTTAATTATGGATCTTAACCTAATTACGGAACTACCATCTTGGCCTTGTTTTTTAAACTATAAGGCTAGGTCTTGGTTCACTTTAGATTTTGCCAATTATTATAATGGCAGATCCTTTTAAATATTTCATTTATCTTCATATTTTATGCATGCAATAAAATGAAAACTTAATTAAAACATCCCACAAATTGTTTTAAATCAGAACAACACTTGCCCAAACGGGACTTCTACTAAAAAAATAAATGAAAATGCCCACGCAGGGGCGGGAAACAAGAACAAACCCACGCAGGGGTTAACTAACCAAACTTGCTCACGCAGGAGCAGAATACAAACCACAAGCTCACGCAGGAGCTGAATACTGGAATAACAAGTCCACGCAGGGACTGAATTACAACATAAATAAAAATAACAAGGGTTCTCAATGACCCCTCCTCTTCGACTTCCCTTTAAGCAATTCTGATAGCCCTTTGAAGAAACCTTGCCGCTCTCTGCGGTCTTCACGAACCTCTTGTTCGACTTGGTTCAGCCTTTCAAGGACTTCCTGCTGAATCTGTGGCTGTGGCGGCTGATACACCGGTGGAGGAGGTGGCTGATGCTGGTACCCATAAGTCGGGTAACCAGTAGTCCATGGCCCTCCGTATGGTCCTTCAGGGTGAAGGGCATTGTAATCCCGAGCTACTTGATACGGATCTACCTCCGCATAACCGTAGTCGTAGTTGTAGTTGTAGTGGGTGTGCGCCGGCTGCTCGAAGGGATTGTATGCCACTGACCCAGCATACGCAGGAATCGGGTTATCGAAACCCAAAGGTGGTACCACAGATAGGGCTCGTTGGACCACCCATCTGCGGGTCCTCTTCCTCCTGAAGTGGCGGGTAGTGGCTGCCACTTGATGGCTGGGGAGTACTAATTCGAACTCCACCTCGCACGGACATCCGTGCATTTGACCTTCTCCGCCTCGGTGGCTCCGGAGGCGGCTGCTGCTCCACTGGCGGTGGTGGCGGCGGCGTGACTGCCACAAATTGATGACCCACCGAAGGATCCTGTTGCTGCTCGTGATGTGAGTGCTCAGACGGGGTGAAATACCAATCATACTGATTGAATTTCTCCATAAAACTGTCCGGTCAGCGGTATGGCGATCCATGGAATGATGACCCATCTGAGATCTCAATGGGATGATTCGGCGTTCCTGATGCAGGTTCCACGGGGTCAGTATCCTCATCCATGTCGTTTTCTCCTGAAAAGTGGTCTTCCGGTCCAAGTGGGTTAAAACCCACGGGTTCAGGCAGAAGGTTAGCCGGGTTAAATCGGCTTTGGAAAACGGGTGTTGGGTCGCCAAAAGAATGATGAGAGTTGGATCTCTGTAGAGGTATGAAAGCTGGCGGCTGGTTGTTGGGCTCGTTTTCTGAATGGGGCCCAAAAGAGTGTTGGTACGAAGGTGAAGAGCTAAGGGATACAGATCGCCTTCCGGGTTCGACATAGAGCCTCCATGGCTCTTGCGGGCTTGTGCTCATAGTGATAGATGGAGTACGCCGGTGCGAAGGCCCGGCCTCGTGATCATGACCTGTCACGGGTCCTTAGCCTCTACCACGAAGGAATCTTGGTGGCATGATGACCTGCATACAATATTTAGATAACCACAACAATATAATTATAAAAGACTCAAAATAAAACAAAACAGAGTTTGTCCTATGTTCGATGTCTAGACTCGGAACTCGAAGAATGTGCAATTTGTGCACTGAGATTAAACACAAAAGGCTAGTGTTTAATTCACTCAGTGTTGGCTCTGATACCAACCTGTCACACCCCTAATTTCCACGTGTCACCGGTGGGGGAGTATCGTGACGTAGTTGATATCATCATAGTCAAACAACACAAATTATAATGCACAGCGGAAGCAAATGAAAATAGATTTATTTCAACCATTAAGTGTAATATCGAGTATCACAAATAGTCGAAATAGATCCACAGGCGGATCGAAAATAAAGAAAAAGAAATTGTTCAACAGATATATGCATCCCAAAGCTTGCGAGACTCTACGATGCTAAGGAGAAACCAGCCTATTGCGTATAGCACCTGCACTTAATCTTTTTGGGGAAAATACGTCAGTTTGCACTGGTAAATACAATTTAACTGACTCATTTTGAAAACATTTGAAAAATTTGGTTTTAAATGCACAAGGCACAAAACATTTTATAACTTGGGAATAATTAATCAAAGTTAAACTTGTAAAAGATTTACATGTTTGTTGTGCGTTCGGTCGCCCGAGTCGTGTCGGGTTTAAGGTTAAATGACACACCACTAGTATAAGTCCGCGGCGGGAAGGCAACGTTTATACCTTAACAATATGGACATAATACCGGGTGTACGCCTACACCCGGGTGTCAAGGTCGTGGCCAAAAAAATGATGCCAAGGATATCCGGGACATGGTCATTAAGCTCCCAAAGGCGTAAAAACAAACAAAACCAAGTTTTCAAACGGGTCACATTGATAGTACCCAACTACTAATGAGTTGGGGTCAATTGCCCGACCAAGCGGTATTTTATATACCGTACCCCCAAGCCCGTATAGGGAAATAAGTTAAAAGTATTTACCTGAGCAAGTATAACCACAAAAGAAAAATGCACGTGTCTTTTACTGGGCTCCTATTCTGGAACGAAGGTTATAATAACCTATTAGAATCCTAACGGGTCTTTTAACATAGCCTAAGCTTAGACCGGTTAGTTTCAAAGAATGAATATGGTTTAATCGCGAGGAATGCGAAAACCGGGAAGGAATGTGATTTGGACCCTACAAGCTTGGATACTTGTATAATATGGGTAAACCAAACACATTCTGAATTTAGAGACTAAGATGATATGATTTGACCCGTTTCGGCTAATATGCGTGAACTAGTCACATAAGCCGATCCGAGCGCGAAAGTGCGTAACGAGTAACCATATAAGTCATATGCAAGTTTCCTGAGATGATATGTACCAAATATGTTGTAATATCAGTAAGGTATGTCCAATTATGTCCCAAATGATTTTAAACACCAATTACGCCTCATAAGGGCATTTTGGTAATTTTACATAAGCTAAAAAGATAAAAACGGGCAAATCTGAGTTTTTCATCTCTAGTTTACTGTTAAAATATGAAATTCTTCTAAATATATCAGTAGGTATTAGACCTTTTATACAAAAACTAGTTTTGACATATACTATGTCGTAAAAATGCCTAAAAAGGCGATTTGGAGCCATTTCCGGGTTTTAAAAGAAAAGCTGATATTTTTATATTTCTAGAAGGCTCAACATATCATATTTAACATAATAAATCAGTAGAAAAAGGTTTAAGGTCAAAAGGTTTTGTAAAACTCATTTTATGGCCGAAAGGGCAAAATCGGCATAAGCCGAATTAAGCTTAAAACCTCTAGTTATGCTCATCTTAAAAATAAATAAAAATCTTTAAAATTCTCAAAATATTATTATATAACAGTGGGTATAAAGTTTTGATATAAAATTCGGGTTTAAATAGGTTATGCGTTAATTACGCTAATTATTTACTAAGAAAGCTTCTAATTACGCTAATGAGCATAACTCTTAATCTAGACCTCAAACTGATGTCAAATTTTGGGGACAAGTTTATATTTCAGTAACTAAGTTGTCTACCCTTTTATATTTTCAAAAATCATGATTTTTGGACATTTGGGCATAATGGTCAACATATGGGCATTTAACGGAAACATGCATACGAACAAGATATCTAATGAACCAAGTTGCATAATCACAAGAGGATATACTAACATGTTATTAGGTCCAAAAGAAGCTCTAAGGCAATCTTAATCTTGACTAAAACGGGTCAGAACTGAAAGTCAAAGCGAAAGTCAAACTATGCGACTTTCGGTTCCGAACCGGGTCTAAACACAAAATTGTCGAGTTGAACATGTTGGAACATGTTCTTATACTTATTACCAAGTTATATTAATGTTCAAACAGGTTACATACAACCTACATTGCTAATTATGCGTTAATTTGAAATTAAGCATTCTGTTGACTTTTTATGATTAGCTTTGACTCGACAATTGACATGCTTAGAATGGGAATCTGGAAACACCCTTTTAAGGGTTTGTTACCCACTTAATTACCTTCCTAAAGGTATCTTTAATTCGTGATTTGACAAAGCACATTATGCTTAATCACGAAGTCAAACCTTAATTACGACGGTTTGACTTTTACTTAATTAGCTAAGCTAGAAAGGATTAAAGAGGGTTAAGGACACTTACAAGAGTCCTAAGATGGATTAGAGAGCCTAAGAAAATGAGTTGGTGACCAGAGGAGCTCCAGAAAGTCTTTAGCCAAAGTTCCAAATGAGCAAGTGTCAAATGATCACACTTGAACCCTTTATATAGTGAACTAGGAGCTCCAAGATCTTGACAAGCAAGTCTAGGGTAGCAAAGGGATGATCCCAAGTGTCCCTAAGGAGCTATTTACTGCCTAGCAAGCCCATAGATTCACAAATTTACGTTTTAAGTCGGTTAAACGAATTGGACAGGCAGCTGTCCAAAACTTACTGCCAGCGACGGTCTTACGGACCGTAAGCTTGAGGCCTTACGGTCCGTAAGGATCTCTTGCGGACCGTAAGCTAAAGGGGTTACGGTCCGTAACCGACCTTACTGAAACATGGTTCAGGTGCCTTCCTTACGGACCGTAAGCCTAAGTCTTTGCGGTCCGTAACCGATCCTTGCGGGACATGCTCATGCACCCTGCTTACGGACCGTAAGCCAGGGGCCTTGCGGTCCGTAAGCGATGGCCAGAAGACAAAAGTTTGAAAACTTTTAAGTCTTGACCATGCAATCCACCATTCCGAAATCAGACTTTCTTTTGCAGATGTGGGCCACCTTGACCAGCCATTGCATGCCCTACTTCCTCTTACATGTTCCTCATTCAAACTTAAATCATAATGGGACTTGTAAGATCGACGGAGATTCCAAAAATGAGTCTTGGACTCTCAACTACTTGGCCAAGGAAGATTAGCTATATTAATTCTTATTTACAAGAATTTTATTTAAATTAGGAGTAGTAACAACCTATGTTTCCGAAGTCCTTGATAAAGATGTAACTTTATTTATCTGAGAGCAACCGGTTGTCATATGAGATGATCATTAATTTATTTAAGGATCTTGGGATTTATAAAAATTTCTGGTCGCTCAGAGGTGATTTAATAACGTGTCGCCCTTGGGTCGTTCAGAGGTATTTTAAATAACATGACGCCCTTTTTGTTAGAAATCCTACCACACATCTTTTTATTTAATCCGGTTTCTCTGACACGTCTGTCACACATGACACGTGCCTTTATTCTAATGGACAGGAATTTTCGAGGTGTTACAAGAGACGCCTCTCTTATAGGACGTTTTTTGTAACACCCCGTGTTTTGGAAAGTCAAAGTACAAGTCAAAGTCAAAGTCAAAGAAAGAAAAGATTGCTAATTGCGATCTGTCACTCCTTGCTTAACTGTGGATTGTACACTTTGACTTATAATCGTATCTTTTATTTAATTGCTTTAGTTGTATTATGTGGAGTATCTATTAATAATCGAGGTTTAATCGCATGTTTAATTGCTACTCGCATCGCTATCGCATCGCAACTCGAATTATGCGTTCTGTATATTGTTTTACGTGTGTGTGCTATTTATGTGTTACTTGTGCATGTTTATTTATGTTCCGTGGTGATTATTCGAAAACGCAATCGCAACTCTATCGCAACGCAATCAAATTGCAAACGCAAAACGTAAGTTATTTATGATGATTGTATGTTAGAAATAGCGAGTGTCGGTTAAGTTATTTGTAGCCATTGTCTAATATTATCGCGTCGCATACTCACTTAAACACACTGCGACGCCCAACATGCAAAACGAAACACCGAAACACAACTCGCCGGAGCCACTCAATCGAGTGACCATTCGATCGACTGGTCATCCGAACGGATGACCATCCGATCGGATGGCCATCCGATCGATGTGCCATCCGATCCGCGCACTAGCTCCTCTTTCCTCTTTTGGCAACCTATAAATACCCCCCTGTCACATCATAACAGTGATGTGACAACTCTCTCATTCGACCAGCACGCTCAAGCCCATTTTTCTCTCGATTTCTCGCAGTTCTTGTAAGTTTCTTCCCCAAAATCTTGTACTTCTATGATCTATGCACACTTATTCATCATTTTCACCTTTGAATCTTAACTTTTAACCGTGAAATCAACGGATTTGAGGTGTTCTAGGATGATTTCATCATGGAGTTCTTATGAACTTCAAATTTTGACCTCATTCCACCAAAAACAACTCAGATCTAAAGGATTTCCACACGATTAAACACTGTTTTCACCTAGATCTAAACATATTCAAGGTTGAAAGGATTGAAAGATGGTTTTGTAACTTTCTTTCAACTCTTTTACACTTAATGCACTCAAAACCGATAGAATCGGAGCTTATTCAGGCTTTCTACTCTTCTCTAGTGATGTGTCGATTTGAGATCTGATTTCTATCAACGAGGCAACCGATTTCGGGTTGAGAATGAACAACCATCACGAACAGTTAACTGAACGGATTGGGGTGATTCCCGTTCGATCGGATAACCTGGGACTGATGGATTTTCTGTTGTTTAACACGTTGTCATACCGTCTTGAACAAACCGCAAAAACTTTCCAAACTTGTCAAATTTGTCAGGTTCAAAACGATCAGATTGTTGGGACGGATCGCCGTCCAATCGGATTGCCATCCGATCGAACGACAATCCGATCGTATTGCACTTGGTTTCAACACTTAACATTTTTCATTATTTTCAAAGATCATTAGTTTCTAACGGATTGCCATCCGATCGGTAGACCATCCGATCGAGTGACAATCCTGCTGTGAACTTGTTCTCCAAAGAAATGTCTCGTCGGACGGATCGCCATCCGATCGAATTGCCGTTCGATCGAACGACCTGAAAGGTAGAGATACTTCTCTATTTTCAAAATGCTACAATGAAAACTTCAAAGCCATCGTACACAAACACATCCATCCCAAACGAATGTCAATCTGACCGAATGGCCATCCGATCGGATGACCATCCGAACGGATTGACATCCGACCGAATGACCGTCCGTTCGGCTTGCCATCCGAATGGATTACCATTCGTCACTAGGTCACTTGCATCGTTTTACGTGCCGTCCATTCGCTTATGCTATCATTAACTGTTCAGGCGAATCTCTCAGCGCTCCCTTCAATCCAAGAGAGTGTTTACTTGTTAAACGCTATCTATGAGTATACTCGATCCCTTTTTGCTTTACGCACTTTTGGGTGTTACATATGTTACCTATCCTAAATCATATCGATCACACAACGCAAACACTTTTATACGCTAACCGTTACTGCATGTTATACGTGTTATTTGATGAATGCTTGTATGTTATGTTTACACAGTGATTGTTGCCTGACGCCTTAGCAACGATAGTACTATAGTTTGGACTCAGCACTTGTCGTGGACAGGGGTTGTTAAGGTTATTTCTTCACGTGTCACAGTGGTGATATGTGTTGCGCATTCTACAACTCGCAGTCATGTCTGTGCATATTTCATTGTCGATAACCTACTAGCCTTCACTTTGCTACACGTTACATGCTGGTTATGCGTAAACGATTTCGCTATCTATTATACTATAAACTTGTATGCTCACCTTTACACTATGTGTATTGACCTCTATTTTAACGTATGTGACAGGTGTTTGAGATGCTAGGATGCTTGCTATGTGGAATCTAGGAGGAAGAGTCTAGAAACAAACTAAATAAAATCTGAGTTGTCGGAATGAATTTTTGTCTTTGAGAAGATCGTCTGTAATAACTGTTTTTATTTTTTATGTTTGTGGTATGGGACATGAACCTTTAATATATTATAACTAATAGTTGTTATGGATTCTCCAGGACAATCTGTTTCGCTCAGTGTCGCGCCCCGATGTTTCCGTCATCGGTTGGGGTGTGACATTTTTGGCACGTAGTTTAGGCGGGATTTTAATATAATAAATGATATTAATAAAGTAACCGTCTTTTCAGCTTACTGTGTGTATTTTTACTGTTTTGTTCAGCTTTTTATGACTTTAGGGTGATAGACGTCCCATCTTCCAAGTTTGGCCTTTTCTTAATGGCGTTACGTAGTTTTTGGCCTTTTTTTGAGTTTTTAATAATATTTATCCAAAGTAATTTTATTATAGTTTGTGAGTTTTTGGCGTTTTATAGCATGATGACGTTTCACAAGCATTTTGTCTGTGTGGCGTTTTTGTTAAAATAATGTTTTTTGTTCTTAGCTGAAAAATACATAACAAACAACTGAAAAAGAAAATTTAAAAAAAATAGAAACAATTGATCTTCCAAATCTTCACTGTCAGCAATCTCTTTCTTCTTTGAAACATGTTCACTGGCGGTTTGACTTTGGTATGCTTCATATTGTTTTTTTTGTTGTTGAAATAGCTTTTTTGTGGCCGTTTGGAAGGACAAAATGACGTGAGTTTTTTGTTTGAAGTTCATTTTTATCTTCATATTTATCTTCAAACCACTCATCAGTGTCATCTGTCTCTTTATGACATTCAAAAATTCATCAACAACAAAGCACAAAAAATGATATAAGTCTGACACCAGCATCTTTTTCTTGAAGATTTGTCCATCTCATGCAGCAAAATGTTATTGTGTTACACCCCTCAGCTAAGAATGCATTCTGCGAAACTTCGCGTAGAACAATATTGAATATACAAGAAACGATGTTTGCCATTTTTGGCGTTTTACTGAGAAAATAGTGTATCTAAAAGAAACGTCGATTGAAATCTTTGATGTTTG
Organism: Helianthus annuus; assembly: GCF_002127325.2. Taxonomy (NCBI): domain Eukaryota; kingdom Viridiplantae; phylum Streptophyta; class Magnoliopsida; order Asterales; family Asteraceae; genus Helianthus; species Helianthus annuus. The sequence goes on along the minus strand of NC_035438.2, from coordinate 62,906,108 downwards.
AGTTTTTTGGCGTTTTCTAAGATGATTGGTATATAGTAAAATATGGCGTTTTTGAGTTTGGTGTGTTTGATGTTTTGGGGTTTTTTGGCGTTTCTAAGATGAATGGTATATAGTAGTAAATATGGCGTTTGCGGTTCGGGTTGTGTTTAATGAATGTCTGAGATGTTTTGTTTATATAGGATGTGTTTTGGCCCATAACGTCGTTTTATTCATGAGTTTTGGCGTTTTTGGTAGAGAAGTTTAAAGACTCTTTTACCCTTAATGAAGCGCGTCCACTTAATAGAATTGGTGTTATTTACGAAAACGCCACCCCGCCAATCTAGTCTATAGATTTTTTGATCGGACGATCCATAACCGTTGTCACTGTTCTCACACTTTTCACCGTATATATATATATATATATACATATATATATATATATATATACATATATATATATACATATATATATATATAGGGTAAGGTTCATGCGAGAACCACCTTTATTGCGAGAACCGCGAGAACCAATGTGAACACAACCTAAAATAGCTAAAAAAAACCTAAAAAAACCCTAAAAAAACCTAACCCCCACCCCCCCCCCCCCAAAAAAAAAACCTAACCTCCCCCCCCCGAAGCTAAATGCTAAAAACTAAAACCCTCAAAAATCCAAAAAAAACCTAACACCCCCCCCCCCAAAAAAAACCTAAACCCCCTCCCCCACCCCCCAAAACCTAAACCCCCCCCACCCCCCCCCCCCAAGCTAAAATGCTAAAAACTAAAACCCTCAAAAAACCTAAAAAAAACCTAACCCCCCACCCCCCCCACCCAAAAAAAACCTAAACCCCCCTCCCCCACCCCCAAAAACCTAAACCCCCCCCCCAAGCTAAAATGCTAAAAACTAAACCCCCAAAAAACCTAAAAATCTAAAAAAATCTAAAAAACACCCAAAAATTTTTTTTTATTTTTTTACTATTTTTTATGTTCAAATCGCTAGTTTTAGTAGCCAAAAAAAAAATTTTTTTTTTTAAAAAAAAATTTTTAAAATTTTTTTTTTTGTGGATACTAAAAGTAGCGATTTTTATATAAAAAATAGTAAAAAAATAAAAAAATTTTTTTGGGTGTTTTTTAGATTTTTTTAGGTATTACTGTTTGCGTTCACACTGGTTCTCGCGGTTCTCGCAATAAAGGGTGGTTCCTAACGGATCTTTGTCCTATATATATATATATATATATAGCGTGAGGTTCATTGGGGAATACTAAAAAAGTGGGGAACAGTGGGGAACCGAATCAAACGAACTCCGACTGGACTCATTCCAGCGGCGTTGGAACCGACTCGTCGAACCCTAACTAGGATCTCTTAACCCTAAATCCTAAATCATAACCCCTAAACCCTAAATATATTAGGGTTTGGCTTTTAGGGTTTAGCTTTAGGGTTTAGCCTTAGGGTTTAGCTTTAGGGTTTAGGGTTTAGCTTTAGGGTTTAGCTTTAGGTTTAGCCTTTAGGGTTTAGCTTTTAGGGTGTATAGTTTAGATTTTACGGTTTAGCTTAGGTTTTAGCCTTATTTTTTAGCTTTAGGGTTTACAGTTTAGGAGTTAGGATTTAGGGTTTAGGGTAGAGATCTTAGTTAGGGTTTGACGAGTCAGTTCCAACGCCGCTGGAATGAGTCTAATCGGAGTTCGTTTGAGTCGGTTCCCTGTTGTTCCCCACTTTTTAGTGTTCCCCAATGAACCTTCTCCCATATATATATATATATATATATATATATATATATATATATATATATATATATATATATATATAGGACAAAGATCCGTTAGGAACCACCTTTTATTGGGAGAACCGCGAGAACCACTATGAACACAACCAAAAGTGCCTAAAATAGCTAAAAAACACACAATTTTTTTTAATATTTTTTTTATAACAAAATCGCTACTTTTAGTAGCAAAAAAAATATAAATATTAAAAGTAGCGATTTTAACATAAAAAAATATTAAAAAAATAAAATAAAATAAAATTTAGATTTTTTAGGTTTTTTGGGGGTTTAGTTTTTAGCATTTTAGCTTGGGGGGGGGGGGGTGGGGGTTAGGTTTTTTTAGGGTTTTTTTAGCTATTTTAGGTTGTGTTCACATTTGTTCTCATGGTTCTCGCGGTTCTCGCAATAAAGGTGATTCTCGCATGAACCTTACCCTATATATATATATATATATATAGGGTAAGGTTCATGCGAGAATCACCTTTATTGCGAGAACCGCGAGAACAAATGTGAACACACCAAAAAAATCTTAAAAAACCTAAAAAAAAACCCTAAAAAACCTAACCCCCCACCCCCTTCCCCAAAAAAACCTAACCCCCCTCACCCCAAGCTAAAATGCTAAAACTAAACCCACAAAAACCTAAAAAATCTAAAAAACACACAATTTTTTTAAATATTTTTTAGCTAAAAATCGCTACTTTTAGTAGCCAAATTTTTTTTAACGAAAATTAGCGATTTTTAGCTAAAAATATATTAATTTTTTTTTGTGTTTTTAGCTATTTTTAGGTATTTTTGGTTGTGTTCATATTAGTTCTCGTGGTTCTCGCAATAAAGGGTGGTTCCTAACAGATCATTCTCATATATATATATATATATATAGAGAGAGAGAGAGAGAGAGAAAGTATAATGTACTTCACGGCTTAACATACATTAACGTACACGACCAAATACATAACATGCGTGATTATTTTTTTCATCAACTTAACGTGCGTGATTATCCATCCTATGCGTGATTATCACTAAAAAACTGATCCCATGCGTGATTATCTGTTCCATGCGTGATTATAGCCCCGATCTGACGGTTACCATTGTCGCCTACGTGAAGTATGATAAGCCGTGAAGTATGTTAACCGCACTCTATATATATATATAGTAGGAGTTCTGCGAAAAATGTGTTTTTCCTAAAAAGTCTAGGAAGCGATCTGGGCCCTCCGATTGGTGTTTTTAATGGCTTAGATCAAACGGATGGCATTTTCGTAATATCTGAGTTATATAATTAGAGACTTTTAATATAGTGAGGGTATTTTGGTAATTGGAAGTGTCTTAAATCAATCAAGAAACTGCCATATGAATAACCAATCCCTAAAATCATGGGATTTCCCCTCTTTCTCTTTCTCTCTCTCTCTCTCTCTCTCTCTCTCTCCCTAACCGAACCAAAGAAGAACACTATCTACGTAAGATATTCAAACTGGTTGTCCTAATATTAATCGAAAGACTGTTAATTCAGGGAAACATTTGAGAGCATATTTACAGCTAGATGAAGGAGACGTAAGTTATTTTCATACACCACTTTTTTTTCGTATTAAATTAGTTTACACATTAAAAAAAACATGTATTTGATTTTGGTTTATCTACATTTTTGAGTGTAGGTATGTGGTACATGTGTTTTCTAAGGATCATGTGACAGGGCCTTGCTGTTAAAACACAGCGTCAAGAAATCTGCTTGCTGTTAAAACACAGTGTCAAGGAAATCTGCTTGCTGTTAAAACACAATGTCAAGAAATCTGCTTGCTGTTAAAACACAGTGTCAAGAATCCTCCAGCAATCTGCTTGCTGTTAAAACACAGTGTCAAGAATCCTCCAGCAATCTGCTCGCTGTTAAAACACAACGTCAAGAAATCTGCTTGCTGTTAAAACACAGCGTCAAGAAATCTGCTTGCTGTTAAAACACATTGTCAAGAAATTTGCTTGTTGTTAAAACACAATGTCAAGAATCCTCCAGCAATCTGCTTGCTGTTAAAACACAGTGTCAAGAATCCTCCAGCAATCTGTTTGCTGTTAAAACACAGCGTCAAGAAATCCGCTTGCTGTTAAAACACATTATCAAGAAACACAGCGTCTTGTACGATTTAAATTGAAACTGTCAATTTGATTTAAATGGAATATTTAGTTTCCATAATTTTCTGGTTAGTTAGTTATCCTAATAAAATAATCCATAATTAAAATAATATTCAAATTACACAATTGCCCTTTTAGTTAAAATCTTTCAATGCCACATGTCGCGTTCTTATTGCTTCCTAGACTTTCTAGGAAAAACACACTTTCCGCAAGAACCCTACTATATATATATATATATATATATATATATATATATATAGAAACGGGATCAGGAGAAAACGCTCAAAAGTGTGAGAACGGTGAGAACGCTTCCTGGTCTAACACGTGTCACGCCGCTATGAGAAAGGTAGAGGGGCTTTTTTGTCTTTTCATATTTCTTTTTTATTAACGCGTGTCCCTTCATCTTTCCATTTTTTTGGCGTTTATTAAATACGCGGCGTTTTTATTGTTTTTAGATCAAAATTATATTAAATATTTTCGCGGTTTAAGTATTGTTTTGGCGTTTTTATTGATTTTTAGATCAGGATGTATTATTTTAATGTAAAAAAAACATCAGTAATTTTCTTGATTTTATTATATCAAGTGTTTTGCCATTTAGGATACAGGCCTATAATGTGACAGGCAATTATGGCGTTTTGAAAAGATAAATAATTTTCAATTTTCCATGTAGTGGCATTAATATAACTATAATGTTTTTGGCAATAAATGATACCGTCTATTTATTTTACTGTTTCTTTCAATTTTCATCTGTCAATTAGTGTTGATTTTTCCAGTAATACTTTGTTTGCGTTTTTGGCGTTTTATATAGCAACCTCGTACTTTGCTAGCATTCGTTCTCACAGTTTTCAAACTATCAGGCGTTTTGGTGTTAGTAGTTTTTTGCGTTTTATACTGAATTTTTTTAAAATAGCAGAGAACTAGATGATAAACAACAAAGAATTATATAACAAACAATAGAAAATGAAAAAAAATTAAAAATTATAATCTAATTTCTCATTCAAATCTTCACTGTCATCAGCCTCTTCTACTTTAACATTTTTGGCGTTTTGAACCTGTTTTTGAATGCCTTATGTAGATCCTTATTTTCCTACATAACGACCATCTTTAGAAGATACTTATTTTTTGTGGCATCCTTTATGGTGGGTGGATATATACTTGTTTGATGACATGTTGAAGACCAACGACTGCTCTAATGTATTGCTCCCTTCATGCCATCCATATATCCATCAAGAACAAAGTGACATGATGTCATAACAGTGTCATTAGTCTCTTTGTCTTGAATATTTGTCCATCTCATTCAGCAAAAGATTATAGAGATACTCAACTCAGAGAAGAATCCATTCAGTGAAACTTTATTCAGATCAATACTCAATATAGTAGAATCGAGGTTTTGCATCTGTGGCTTTTTTAAGTATTTTTTTTGACGTTTTTAAAGTGAATGGTTTCTAGGGAATATGGCGTTTGTTTCTGGTTTTGTGATAAGTTGTTTGTGCAGAGAAGTCTCTCTTTATGGGATGTTTTTGGCGTGTAGTGTAGGCAGGATTTTATTTATAATAAATGATATTAATAAAGTAGCTGTCTTTTCAGTTTACTGTGTATTTTACTGTTTTTTTTTGTTCAGCTTTTCAGGTTTGGCGTTTTTGAATGTGTTTAAGTAGTTTTTGGCGTTTTTTTTCATTTTTAGCTTTTTTTTTAATTAATACTTCTGCAAATTACTTTCATTATAGTTTGGGAGTTTTTGGCGTTTTTACTCCATTTATGGCGTTTTCATATGCATTATGACTGTTTGGCGTTTAATTAAGATAATGTATTTTTTTTTATTTTAAGTTGAAAAATACATAGCAAACAACAGAAAAAGAACATTAAAAAAATAAAAATAAAAACAATTCATCTTCCAAATATTCACTGTCATCAGTCTCTTTCTTCTTTGAATCATGTTCGCTGGTGGTTTGGCTTAGCCATGCTTGTGTTTTTGTGGCCGTTTGGAAAGACAAAATGACATGAGTTTTTTTTTTGATATGTATCTTCAAACAACTCAGTAGTGTCATTCGTCTTTTCATGCCATTAAAATATTCATCAAGAACAAGACACAGAAAATGACATAAGTCTGAACCCAGCATCTTTTTGTTTATGATTTGTCCATCTCATGCAGCAAAATGTTATTTGAGTCACAGCACCTCATGGAAGAATGCATTATCCGACACTTTGGCGTAGAACAATATTTTGAATATACAAGAAACGATATTTGGCATTTTGGCGTTTTACTGAGGAAATAGTGTATCTGAAAGAACCGTCGATCTTTTGGAATCTTTTGATGTTTAAGTGTTTTGGCGTTTTCTAAGATGAATGGTATATAGTAGAAAATATGGCGTTTTTGAGTAGTTCTGTTTGATGTTTGGGGATTTTGGCGTTTGTAAGTTGAGTGGTATATAGTAGAAAATATGGCGTTTCAGGTTCTGGGGGATGTGTTTTTATGTCTTGGATGTTTTTTGTTTATATAGCAATGTGATTTGGTCCGTATTGGCGTTTTATTCATCATTATGGCGTTTTGGTATAGAGGTGTAAAAACGCTTTTACCCTTAATGAGGCGCGTTCACGTAATAAAATTGATGTTATTTACGAAAACGCCACCGCGCCAATCTAGTCCATAGATTGTTTTCATCGGACGATCCATAAGCGTTCTCACCGTTCTCACACTTTCTACCGTTTTCTCCAAATCCCGACCCTATATATATATATATCTATATCTATATCTAAATCTAAATCTAAATCTAAATCTAAATCTAAATCTAAACTCTATAATAAAAGAAACCAATGATGGGACACATGTCATTCATTGGAGCCATCTATTTTTTAATTTTTTTCATCTCTATCTCCTAGTTAATTATAGATAATTAATATTAATTAAAAGATAATCATAAAATCAAATTTAATATAAATTAAAACAATTCGTATAGAAGATAATAAATCTTTTGAAATATTTATTAGATTTCAAAATTATTTATCTTGAAACTGACGTACACTAAATATAAATTAATATAATGTAAAGAACTAAATGTCATTTTAGTCCTTGTGGTTTGGGTTTTTTTTTAATCAATTTAGACCAAAGGTTTTATAATACATAGGGTTTATAAAGGAGTAACCTGTCAAAATGGTCCCCAAGGATTAGTCACTTTTGCCACTTTGATCCAAAATTCAAACCTTTTGAATCTGGGTCCCTATGGTTTCAATTTTGTTGCCATTTTCATCCAAAATCAAAATCTGGTCAGATTTTTCAGTTAATATCCAGTTTTTTTTTTGTCTTTTCTTTCCTTTTTAATGAAGTGCAAAATTGTTAGATTTTTTTTTTTAATTTGTTATAATAAAACTTTAAAAAGGGAGGAAAAATATAAAAAAAACTGTATGTTAACTGAAAAATCTGACCAGCTTTTGATTTTGGATGAAAATGCCAACAAAATTGAAACCATAGGGACCCAGATTCAAAAGGTTTGAGTTTTGGACTAAAGTGACAAAAATGACAAAACCTCAAGTACCATTTTGGCAGTTTACTCTTTATAAAGATATAACTTTTTATTGCCTATACAATACATGAGTTTCTTAAAAATACAACTTTTTCGTTATTTAATATATAAAATTAAATTTACTCAACCCGTACAATACACGAGGTTCTTAAAGATATAACTTTTTTTTTATTATTTGGCATATAAAATTACATTTATTCAACACCTGTAATAAACGAGATTTTTAAAGATATATTGTTTTATTAGTTAGTTATAAAATTACATTTATTCGACCCGTGTAATAAACGAGGTTTTTAGAGATATATTTTTTTTATTATTTGGTATATAAAATTACATTTATTCAACCCGTGTATTACACAGGGTTCTGACCTAGTATATATATATATACACATAAACTCCTTTTCTTTTTTCCTGTCGTCTTGTGAAGTCCCCAAAAATTAATATTCGATCGAGTTGCTTGAGGTGTATGTATTGTGATGGGCCAAAGCACATGTCCCATACATCAAAGGAAATAAATATGTTCGATCCAGTTGCTTGAGGTGCATGTATTGTGATGGGCCTAAGCATGTGTTTATTCGATGCCCATACATCAAAGAAAATAATTTTTTTTTTTTTTGAACAGCACCGATTCTATGATTTATAGAACAGGGCCAGCATATGCTGTAAAACCCAAAGATTACAATCTAATACATAAAAACAAAATAAATTTAAAGACGTTCACCCACTATATTTTACTATTTTATAATGTCCCTTATGTTGAAATCCTCCCACCTTTCCCACACAATATCTCGCATTTTCGATCTACTTTTCAACCACAAAAACGTGTCGACCTTGATATCCTCGACGATTCTTTCACCTGTCTTTGCTATACCTTCAAACTCTTTGTCGTTTCTAGCTTTCCATAGGTGCCACATAGTTGCTTGCATTACCATTTTCACTGTTTTTCTCCACGTTATAGACCCCTTTAGCCCATCCGCGTATGTTAAAGCCTTCTCGCAACTACTGGTGTCCGCCACCGAAGGTAATTTCAGCCATTTTATGATTTCTCTCCAGACTATTATCGATTCCTCACACTCACTGATTACATGATTGACTGTTTCTTCCTCTGATCTGCACCTGGAGCAAAGGTAATCGCCCAACCCAATTCCTCTTTTTCTCAGTTCGGTTTTCACCGGAATTCTTTCAACGCCCACCCTCCATGTGAAATAATTTATTTTTGCAGGTAACCACGTATTCCAATGCTTCCATTCCTCCTCTCTTTCGCTTTCCATGTTCTTGTAGATCTGATCTTTTACCGCTGCCACTGAAGGTTCTTCCCAGTTACTGTTCATCCATCCCCATCGGTCCTTGCCTGTGAACGGTTTTGTTTTGTTTAATTCCTTTAACATATCTGACCACTGAGACCATTCAACGTCTGAATTTGGGGGTCTCGCCCACTCGATACACCACTGTACTTCGTTCTGTAAGTTTATTGCGTATTCTGAAACCCTAGCCTGTTTATGTTTTGCAATTTTGAACAAATCTGGAAATTGATTTTTGAAAGATTTTTCTCCTGCCCATCTATCCAACCAAAACTTTACCTCTGTTCCATCTCCCAATTTCGCCATCAGTTTATCTTCCAGCTTTATTCCTTTGCTCTCCAAATCTTTGAAGGATTTTACAATGTCTTTCCACAATCCGCTAATGCTATTGTTTACCGGAATGTATTTCGTGCTTCTCGAATTTGAGTGAACTGCCCTTATAACTCTTGTCCAGAGAGCATTCGGTTTCATCTTGAACTTCCATCCCCACTTTGCTAGCAATGCCAAGTTGGTGCTACTCATATCCCCAATTCCAAGGCCACCGTATCTCTTTGGTTTAATCATCTTATTCCATGCTATCCATCTTATCTTGCTTTTTCCGTTTTTCATCCCCCATACAAAATCCCTGCGGATTGCCTCTAATTTCTGTAGAACTTTCTTTGGTGCTCGATACATCGATAGATAGTAGTTTGGTAAAGCTCCCATTACCGCTTTCGCTAGAACCAATCTCCCGGCAAAAGATAGGCATTTAGCTTTCCACGCCGAAAGTTTACTATTGAATTTATCCACAATTGGCTTCCAAAACTTTATTCGTTTCATATTTGCTCCTATGGTTAATCCAAGGAACCTGAACGGTAGATCACCTTTCCTGCATTTTAACTTGTCTGCCATACTTTCAACTTCCTCCTCATCAATGCCCACTCCATATAACTTAGATTTATTTAGGTTTACTTTTAGACCCGAGCATAAATAAAAACATCTTAGGATCCTATTCAAGTTTAGGATGTTTGTTTCAGACCACTCACCCATGAATATTACGTCGTCCGCGTAGCATAGGTGTGTTATACACGGACCATCGTTCGGTAATTCCACTCCTTTGAAAACTCCTCTTTCTCCTGCCCTGGACATGATTACCCCCAACGCTTCCATAGCTAGAATAAATAGAAATGGTGATATGGGGTCGCCTTGTCTTACTCCTCTCTGTAGCTTAAATTCTGAAGTTGGGGATCCATTTACCAATATTGAAGCCCAACTCGATTTTAGGCACGCTCCGACCCATTTTCTCCATAGATGCGGGAACTTCATTGCTTTTAAATTATCCAACAGAAACTTCCAGTTTATTGTGTCATATGCTTTCTCGAAATCCACTTTAAACACGAAAATTTTCTTTTTACTCTTTTTAGCCCACGATATTACCTCGCTAGTGATAACCGGGCCATCAAATATGGATCTTCCTTCCACGAATGCTGTTTGTACAGGGCCGACTACATGTCTGATAACCTTTTTTAGTCGGTTTGCTAGTAGCTTAGCTATCACCTTGTATATTACTCCAATCAAGGAAATAGGGCGATATTCGTTAACGTCTTTGGGGTCTCTCGTCTTTGGGATTAGTGCTACGAAGGACGAATTGCAGCCTCTTTCGATTCGTGCTTTCTCGTGAAATCCTGCTAATGCTTCCAGAAAGTATCTCTCCAATTGGTTCCAATATTTTTTAATGAACTTGAACGAGAATCCATCAGGCCCAGGGGCCCTATCACTCCCACACGCCCAAACCGCGGTTTTTATTTCTTCCCTCGAAAATTCGGCAATCAGATTTCCTGCTTGGTCGCTTGTTAATTGTGAGAAACCTCTTCCATCAATCGTCGGTCTTCTATCTACTGGTTCGATGAATCTTGATTTGAAGTTTTCTAGTATGTATTCCTTAATCAGCTTGGGGTCTGTTTCCATAACTCCGTTTATTCTTATAGAATTTATTCGATTCCTTGCTTTTCGACAGCTTATGATTCCGTGGAAGAATTTCGTGTTTTCGTCACCTAACTTCGCCCATCTCATCTTAGCCTTTTGTTTTAAATCATCCAATCTTCTCTTCTCGTATGTCTTTATTTTCCACTTACTTGTGATTCTATCCTCCTTTTCCTTCTTTGTGAGTCTTCGAGTTTCCGCCATTTTCTCGATTTCTTCTATTACTTTTTTGTTTTCTTGTAACTCTTTATCCTCCTTCTTCTTTGACTCTCTTCTCCAATTCTTTATATCTCCTTTAAGCTTCTTAAGGATACCTGCCACCTCCTTTATCGAGATCATTCCTATTTCACCATCGCCCAATACTTTCTCTACCACTTCGTCAAGACCCTTTAGTTCCAGCCAACTATTATAAAATCTGAAAGGGATCGGTCCGAAATCTGGGGAAGAGCATGTTAGCGTTAATGGATTGTGGTCCGATAGGTTCCTCGCTAACGCCTCACATTTAGCCACCGGCCACTTATTCATGAACTCGTGGCACACTAGGATTCTGTCGATTTTGCTAAGGCTGGATCCATCCTCCGTCATAAACGTAAATTTGTAGCCCCCCATTTGGTACTCTACCAATCCTGATTCAGATATGAAGGAGTTGAAAAACGATGCACTGTAGTTATCAAATTTTGAGTTCATTCTCTCTCCTTCTTCTCTTACTTCGTTGAAGTCTCCCATCATGATCCACATACCTTCATTTTGTTCTTTTAACCTTTTCAGTTCTTCCCATAAATTACGTCTACGTATCGACTCACAGGGAGCGTACACATTTACCACATTTAAGGTTACCTCAGTACCAGCTATACGTCCTGAAATTGCTAAGTAGGATTCACTTCTTGAAACACTGAACTTGGAGAAAATCCCTGGGTCCCAGGCCGACACCAATCCTCCTGATCTTCCCGAGGCATCTGCTGATTCCCATTCCATCTCTACCTGACCCCAATATCTTCCGACTGTCACTGCGTCGATGTTCGATACTTGAGTTTCTTGCATGCATAAAAAAGATATTTTATTTTCTTTAACCAATCTACTAATCCAAGCAGGCTTTTCCATTCCCCCAATACCTCTGATGTTTATTGTCAAAAAGTTCATGGTTCTCCGTTCGACTCCAATTCCTGTTGAATGATCCTGGTGATTTCTGAACGATATCCGGATATCCTTACTCCTATCTTCTTTCCCACTCGTAATGTTTCTTCTGTTTCATTGTATAGTTCGTCCTCTGGTACCTCGTTCAAGTCAAAAGTTCTGTCAATCGGATCTATCCAATCTTCCTTTGACGAGTTGTCATTATCTGCTTGTTCTTCGTTATTCCTCGCCCTTTTATTTTTCTCTGAATAAGTGCTGGTGAATGGACAATTGGATACCCTCTTTTTCCTCTTCCCTGTAATTTTTCTTTTACTAGTAGCCCATATTAACTCTTTTAAATTAAATGGGTCATCCTCAGGCCCATCATTGCGTCCAGATTCACCTTTATCTTTCTGATTCATTTTAATTGTACCTAATCCCCCTTTGTTTCCACTTGGCCCATTACCTGTAGGCCCAAAATGATTTTCTCTTGCCTGGAAATTGACTATCGTACTTTCCTTGTCAACAATGAAAATATTATTATTATTATTGTTGAGATTCCTAGGACTTTGGGTACCATCTGTCGCTTCGGTTCTGATGCAATCAGCGAAAACGTCTCTCCAATTCCCTCCAAAATTATTACCTTCATTTAATATTTCTCCCTCCTCTAGTGTCGCTTGGTCTTCCTCCCCGGTGAGATTCCTTGACTGATCTTTTTCTTTCTCCGGCCTTTCTTCGTCGTCGCCGGCCAGTGACATGTCTTCTTCATCTCCATTCCCTGTCTTGTCCTCATTATTGCCATCTCCCGAGTTACTCTCATCCCCCACATCGCTTGTATTTTCTTTAAGTTCGTTATTATCATCCACCAAATTGCGTATTTCATCATATTCATCCTCTTCCGTAACTACTTCAGGTATATTAACGAAAACCGAATTGTCTCTGACGAACTTGGGTGACCAGCTTCCTAATACTTCTGATATCCAGCACTTGATTATTGTATCCTTGTATACTGCTTCCACTTCTATGTTTACCATTTGACCTGAGTTTACGATAATGCCAACTTGTGCCACCGATAAGTCTCCATCCTCCATGCTGATATCCCCCACCTCCACCACCTTTCCAACGCTGCTTGCTATTGCATTCAAATTGTTCTTGTTTCTTAGGTTGACCGGAATCCCGTATACTGACACCCATGCTATCCTCTCATAATGGTTACTATCTTCCTTCCACAACTTAACATTACTGAAGTACTCACCCCACTGTTTACTATAGCTTGTAAGGAACTCCGTAGTGACCATTTGAGAGCCAAAAGTGACCAGTATGCTTAAACCCCCAAGGTACCTTATCTCCATCGTATCCCTGAATATTTCACTCAATATCTGTTTCACTTTGCACAGTAATTTCATTGTCTTAGCCTCCATCTGTACCGTCCTTTTATTCCGCTCCGTGGTATCCGCTGATTGTGTGCTTGACAAATTAACCATCTCTTTCCTCCTTATATTCTTTCTACCTATCACGATATCTGCATAAGACCTGTCGTTGTTCCAAACATTCTGGTTATTTCTCTTCGTCGACTGGTCCTGTCCATGATCCCTACCTCCCAATTCTTCATTCCTTCCTTCCCTCACACTGGATCCGCTCTTGTCCTTGTCATCTCCCCTTTTAAACTTTGACACGTTTGCTTTGATTCTTCTTTCTCCAATCCAGACATTATTTAAAGCTTGTACCAGCTTGTTCAGGTCTCTTATCTTTTTAAATCTTGCAAACGCAAACTTCTTTCCTTTCAAGTCTCTTTTCCTGGGGAAATAGATGTCCGATAGGAACCCACAACTTCTTACTTCCATCCAAATGACTTTCTCCGGCACCTCTTCAGGTAGGTTTGATAAGAATATAGTTGTACTCGGCTCCACGTCTTCTTTTTCTTTACCTTTCTTCTTCCTAACCATCTCCCATTCCTCATCTTCCCTTGTTTTTTCTTCTGGCGGCTTCTCTTTGATCATCCAACGCCATGACTCTTGGCCTCCCCATTGTCTCCTCCCCATGTTTTGGAGTATGCTATCAAAGAAAATAAATATGATCTGATGCTAATTTAGAAATTCATTTATGCCATTTTCGTAATTTCTCATTTATTTTAACATGGCATAATGAATTGTTGTATCTTCTCGGTCAACAACAGCATCTTTTTTTTAATTCCAAGTTTTAACATATTGCAATAATAGTCCTTCGTCTTTAATGGACTAATTTTAAACAACCTTTCACCTTATGACATTTTTAGTCCCTTAAAATTTAGTTCCAATTCCCATATCATTGAAAGCTCGTTTCATCGTTGTTTTTGCCCCGAAACCTGTAGCAATATAAAACTAGTAAAATACACAACACTAAAAACTGACTCTAATTAATTACTAAACTATACAAAATACATAAGATAAAAGTGTGTGTTTTACAATACATCAATTAGTTTTTGAGTAGTGTAGGATTAGGGTCACTGGTATGTTGAGCCACGTCACCCTTCATGTCCGGGTGGTCTTTATCGAGGTTCTGGAACAACATGACTTTGGATTAAATGTACGAGCAGAGAAGCAAGGAAGAAAAGGAAGATGATAGGATCGAGTAGGTGTTTGGATAATGTAACTTTTATCTAGTTGTTTGTAGATTATCTAACTTTTTATGTAATCATAACTTATGATTAATGCGCTATATATTTAAAAATGTATATTTTATGGTAACTTACAGAACATGTTTTCATAATCGCAAACAGTTTACCTTAATACGCATTTGAAATAGGATTTTGATACATTATAATTAGGGACATATTTTGATACATATTAAAAACCATAGGGACACAGATTGAAAGACTTGTATTTGGATTTGGCGGGTAAAAAATTGTTAAGCTCAGGGACTAAAAGAATAACATGTTTTAAACCACGGGAACCCAAACTAATAGGATATAAGGATAATATAGTCATTCAAGTGTCAAAAACTAACAAAGTTGTCACCGAGCATTATGTGGCGTTTATTAAACCACAAAGACTTAAATTTGCATTGGGGGAACGCATGTTCATTTTCACATCAAACCATATAGATGCAAAATGCACTTTAGTGTTGATTTTATCTTACTAATAATAATAAATAAAATATACATGTAAATTACAATTTATATACTATTAATTTGAAAGATGTTTGTGCATAGTAGGTTTGTATATGATGCTTAATAAGTTTTTTGTGCATAGTTATGTTGTACATGATGCTTAGTGGTGTTGTACCCCATGTTTTGGTTTTTTTTTTTTTTTTTTTTTTTTTTTTTTTTTTAAATTGATGTTTCACTTTAAACCCAAAACTACTTGATTTTGTAGTTTTAACCCAAAAGTTTATAGTTTTTCCAATTTAACCTCACAACCTTTTTACTTTCAACTTTGATCCCCTATGTTTTTCATATTTTGCAAGATTTTTCGTTTTACGTTTAGATATAAATTTTGCGACTTAACACGGCACAATGTGTGTGTGTGGTTCAACAATTTTATGTTTTGTTATGCGCTTCGTTCTAAATTTTGCGAGTTAACATGGTACAACGTACGTGTGTGATTCAGTGTGTTTACGTCGTCTATTTTTCCCGTTTAATAAGTTCGTCACAACGTGCGAGTCCTAAATCGAGTTAGTTATTATTTTCTATTTTTATATGTCGGTCTAATTTTTTCAAGTTAAGATGCCGCAACTTCAATGTTGGTTGTCGTTGGCTATAGTGTGAGATTGGTGCTATTTGTCATGGTTTTACACCCCCGTTGCAACGCGGGGAGCTTAATACGATAAGTTATTTATTTGGATATAACTCATGTAACGTAGTAATTATGATACCATTAATTGTATTGAGATTATTTGGTGAGTTACTTAGACCACCCGTAGTGGGGCGTGATTTTAAAAAAAATTGAAAAATAACGCCCCAAAACGCCCCCCCATCCACTACACTAGGCGTTATAATAAAAAAAATTCAAAAAATCACCTTTGGCGTTATAATGAAAATGCTGCATGCATCCAATGGGTTGCTTTTTCCATGTTTGACTATCCAATATCATTTAGGTTGTTGTTGTTTTTTTTTTTTTTTTTTTTTTTTTTGTTTAATAATTGGAAGGGGCATTATTTGGGCATTATCCCCACTACACCACTTTATGCTATAATACCCCATGCTGACTGGGTTGCCACGTGTCGGATAATGCCCCATGGTGGGGGCATTATAACAAGTTACCACTACACATGGTCTTATTTGTACAAAGATAGTAATACAGATTTAACTCACAAAAACATCTTTAACACATTGTAAATGTGAATCTGATCAACAGCATGTCAATTTCGTTGGTCGCGGCGCAACGCGCGCGGGTCAATCTTCTAGTTATAGTTATTAACTAAACCTAGAGTTCCTTACGACAAAAATGTAATTTTGCTGATGATCAAAATTCTTTCAGTTTTCCTCACCTAATTTTGCTGATGATTACAATTCTTTCAGTTTTCCTCACCTAATAGTTCATTGATACCTAATCTTGGCCATTTCACAAATGCATATAGGCCCATATTGCATTTCTTATTCCCTATATATAATCTCTTTCTTTTCACTTTATTTTGCTCACAAAACAAAATAACCCAAAACCTCTAAACCTCTTTGGTGTCTTGCATATTGAGCTAGTAGCATAATAGCATATGCATACATCTGTTTTGCTATTACAGCAAGAAGTTTTCTAGAGTGAAAAATAGTCACGGGTTTGATCCAACCGTCGCACGAACCTATACTAATTTGCATCGATTCGGGTTAGATTTTTCATTCAATCTATACTAATTTGCATCGATTCGGGTTAGATTTTTCATTCGGCTAGTGATAATGCCCAAGACTGCTCCCTTTTCTTCATGGCCTTGGGAAAGTTTTGGGATTTTCAAGGTAATTACATTCATTTCACTTTCACAAAACAAAACACACATTTATATGATGTTGCTAACTCAAAACTTTTGATGAAACTCTAGTATATATTACTTGGACCGTTGGTCGGAAAAGTTCTGTATTCAAGACTACAAGCAGATGATGATCTTGCAAGCAATTGGTGGTTCCACCTTCTCTTGATAACCATTCTTAGATTTCATCTATATGCATGGTATACTAATTTTTGTAACATGCTTTGGCTCACCCGAAATCGTCGCATTATACAGCACAGCGTTGACTTTGACCAAATCGACAAAGAATGGGATTGGTAAGGTTTTTTTTTTAACTTACTTTACAAAATTCTTTAATGGGTTTGCATTTGTTTTGATGAAAGTTTTATTTTCAGGGACAATTTCATAATATTGCAAGCTTTGATAGCTTCATCATGTATTTGCATGTTCCCTCATAATTTTGCCAACTTGCCTGTCTGGGAAACCAAAGGGCTTGTTACCATTGTTGTGATGCATGTGCTTGTTTCAGAACCACTTTACTATTGGGTGCATAGATTCTTACATGGAGATTACCTTTTTACCCCTTATCATTCTTTACACCATTCATCAACTGTACCTCAACCTGTCACAGGTAATGGCATTCATAACCCCATCTTCCTTCATTTATGATCAAACCCAGTGGCCACATAAAAAAGTTATTAGGTACCTCAAAAAAAATATATATATATTATATTGTAATGAATAAATGTTTTTCTCAAGAATATGGACAAAAAACATTTAAAAAACTTTCTTAAAAAAACCTATTGAACGATTCTTAATCATGTAATGAACCTTGATAGTTTACCACATTTTCTTGTACATTTATAATGCGATAAACTCGAGCGACTTCTATAGTTATGTCGATGGTCCAAAACTCGACATATTTGTACTTTGATTAAAGAATACAACTCTTGTTTGTGTGTACAAATTGGGGGATGAACATCATTCAATGCTTAAAGATTGTATTTTCCATGCTTGTTTCGTATGACGTTAAACATGATTCTCATTTGATGATTTGGACCCGTTTCTACAACCCGATAAGACTATGGGGTATGGGGCGGGGGTTGGGTACAAACGCCTAAGTCACCACCCCCTTGGGCCGGGGTTTCAGCCCGAGGCCTAGCGGTCTTCCGTGGCCGGCTCTCATTGGCTGGGTTGGCTAGGCTATAGGTGGCTAGACTTTTTTTTTTTTTTTTTTTTTTTAATTTTGTGTGTATTTTTATAATAATTCAAAAAAAAAAAATTATAACACGTGGCCAACCCACACGGGCTAGCCACGCCCCGCCATACCGTCCCAACATGCAACTGACCAGCGGTGCCCCTCGAAGTCCACGTGCAATGTTTTAAAAACCGGTAAATACCGGCCGATTATACCGGTATTACCGTTTCCAGATGTAAATCCGGTACGAAACACCCCGGTAAATAAGTGAAACGGTATAAGGTTTGTACCGGCGGTAAAATCCGGTATACCGGTTTGAAACGTAATACCGGTACCGGCCCAGGGTTATTTTAGTTTGGGTTGTTACTTGCTTTTATTATATATGTTACTTATCTTACGTAATTTTTATATATTATGATTATTCGTAACTAAAAGTTCTTATTTAATATTGTATGAAACCGAAAATAGTTATCTTCTAGTTGATGAGGATGGTGATAATAGTGAATTTCATCTTTTATACGATCGTGAACTTGATCTATTCAACACTCAAATGGATTAAACATATCGTATACCTTTATTTAAAAAAGATTGTTGAAAAATTGAATAATTTTCGATTATCTTTTGAATTATTTTTTATTATGGATTTACTTTTGGATCATCTTTTATTATGTAATCATGCATTTTTTGATTAACTTTTGAGTTGATGTTGTAATTTATGAAATTATAGAGTTACCTAGTCAACCCGGTTGAACCGCTCGGTACAACCTGGTTCAACCGGTTGAACCATTTTTTAGCCTAATCCGGTTTGATTTAAAAACCGGTTTTTAAAACATTGTCCACGTGTCAACCCATGTCCCAAACCCCCACCCCACCATACCCCACAGTCTAAGAACAAAACTCTAATAAAACGACAATGTGGGTCGTGTACTCAAAATATATTAAAGTAACATGATCATCGGACATAAGTACGAAAACAAACACTTGTGATGTTATACGGTTAGATGCTTTGTTTACTAATAATTAGTTTTGTGGCAGTTGGAAGCACCACATTCTTAGAGGAGTTATTAGTTACCACTGTGCTTGGACTACCGATACTTGGTTGTAGTTTGTCTGGTTACGGATCGAAAACCATAATATTTGGCTATGTTCTTGTCTTTGATTTCTTACGATGTTTCGGCCATTCAAACGTTGAGATCATGCCTCATTGGATTTTCGACCGCTTTCCAATCTTCAAATATATTCTCTACACCCCATCGTAAGTTATTTTGTCATACTATGTAATTTATATCGATATTAAAAATGTTATACCATGAAAAAGTCAATATACCTTTTTATGTTGTATTTAAAAAGTATTCCAACTCATTTTTAGGGGGAAGGGCGTCATATACCCTAAGTCCCGCCAATCCAGTCGCGTCACGTTATTTAGACCATCTATTACCTTAAATTGTGACACCACACTACCCTAAAATACCTTCTCCCTTTTTTATGACACATACATACAAAATCAACAAAGTCAAGCGGCAACCACCCAACCCACCCCCTACCCGCCAGGCCTCAACCGCAGGACCGGCGGCGGTGTTTGGCCTGCGGGTAAGGGGTACCCGAGGGCAAGGGTTTGAGTGGCCCGCCTCCTAATATATTAAGATATCTAAATGTAGTTTAAAGTTCAGTTATCTAACAACAAACATTTGTTCCACTAGCTTATGATGAAGCTATTTAGGAATATCATTTTGACCTAAATTGATAATAGAGAGTTAAGCAAGACGTAGTCACTTCTATTCTATTATTTGTTGTACAATGTAGTTCTAACTTGCACATCACTATTATCCTTTATCTTTTCACACTAAAAGCCAAAAATATATATTGATTTGATGTTACTGGCTACGGTAAAATTTTAGAAAGGATTGCGTATGTTTAGCCCTAATAGGTTAATAATAATTGTATTTCTAGAAGAAATTTAATAGGTTAATAATAAATTAATAATAATTGTATTTCTAGAAGAAATACTGACGTTTAATGGTCAAGATTGGCAGTCTTTATTTAGTAGTGGTTTGGTGAAAATAATTATAACATTTTACAGAAATTTCAACAACTATGTTCATTGTACCTTCTTATTTAATGTTACGGGTGATATTTTTAAACACACATAAATGCTATTTTATCTACCTTTTTACACATTTTTTTTTAAATATCTATTAGCTCGAACTCCATTAGAGGCGTCCTCTGGCAATCTCTGAAAATCCGGAGGCCTAGCGTGAGTAGAAAAAATAGGTCCTAAAATATATATATTTTTAAAAATATATAATAAAAATTTGGGCTCCCTGCTAGAGTGGCCCCTGAACTTTGTTTTTCGACTTTTTGGTACTTAATTGAATTTTAAGGGTATCATACTCGTGAACTAAAAAAGTTCTTACTATTCAATTGGAATATTATTATGTATTTTGTTATTTATTTATTTTGGCAGATACTACAGCATACACCACAGTGAGATGAAGACCAACTATTGCCTGTTTATGCCTCTCTATGATGCCATTTGGAACACTTTAGACACAAACTCTTGGGTATTACAGAAGAAAATAACTCTAGATGCAGGTAACTTACTAAACATTATTTATATATTAAACAATCATCATATATATGCATACATGCATGTTAGGCTAGAGGGTATGGTGCCCATCCTCCTTTGGAGGATGATCCGCCACGTAAGTCTCGCATCATAGTCTTTCCAAGGATGGTCCATCCCACAAAACTAGAGGGTATGGGAGGATGGTCCTAGATGATCCTACCCCACCATTTTTATATTTTTTATTTTTTTAATCTCCTACTTTTTTTAACATTTAACAAATAAATTAACTAAATATTTTCATTAATATTAAAAACCATTACATAAACTTAAAAAAGAAAACATAAACTTATTAAATAAAAAAAGATGGACTTAAAAAACATAAACTTAATAAAAAAAACATAAACTTAAAAAAAACATAGACTTAAATAATTTGATGCTTCTTCATGATGTCGGTTTGTAGTTTTTTCAACATCGAATGTTTCGGCTCGGGATAATCATCGACATCCATCGTTATTATTTCTCATTCCTTGAGGCGAATCTTTTCATCGGACAATCGGATTTTTTCATTAGACAATCGGACCTTTTCGCGTAACTTTTCTTCCGCCACACGAGTCTTTTCTTCGATGGCTCGCTCCTTCGCCTTCGCCTTTTGGGCCGAGACGTACGTGTACGTTTTAAATTGTTCCATAAACTCGTCCATCTTCGGGTCCACCTTTTTCTTTTCTTTCCCCTTCGCCCGCTCCTTCTTTGATTTGTCCCGGCCCGGTGGACGCTCCGCTTCATGTACGGCGTATTCTTCTTCGTCGAACTCGGCGTCATCGTTTAAGTTTATGTGACACCTCGCGTCCGATCCACCGGCGCTAAAACTACCCGATTCCGATGTCCTTGCCACTTCGCCATCTCCACCTCGTTGGGAATCGGCGCCCATTTTTGGTGCGTTCGCAAAACTTCCCACGCGCGAACGTGTGCGAAGTTGGTATTACCATTGTTCGCCTTGTACATCTCCAACGCCTTTTTAAACACATCTTCGTCGCTCATGCCCCTACGACGCCGACTTGAATATATTTTATTATATTCATTGCAAAACTTATTGACGAACCCGTTCATTTTTTGCCACTTTGATGACACCGAGTCGATATCTCAATACGGGCCTTGGTCCATTAGCTCAAGGAACTTCGCCAAAACCAACTTCCAAAACCCGTCACCCGTTTAATTATTACCTATAAAATACGTTACAAAAAATATGTTACAAAAAATAAAAATAAAAACTAATTCTAAAAAATATAAACTTAAAAAAAAAGTTAGTTCTACCAACCTTTTGTCGGGTGTGTAGACGTGCCTATGTAAGCCTTAGCTAAGGCTTCTTCTTCGATTGGCGTCCACGGTTTCACCTTTGGTTTGGACGGTTGCTCACCCACCACTTACTTGCATTTTCTTCGTTTGCCTTTTTCTTTTTGTGGTTGGGTTTCGGGAATTCCACATCCTCGTCGGGTTCGGATTGGGGTTGAAGGAGTTGCGTCGGGATCGGTTGGGGTTGAACGGGTTGCATCGGGTTTGGTTGGAGATTAAGAGCACCCCGCATCATCAATTGTTGAAGGGCTTGATTTTGAGACAATTGGTTAGGTGAGTGTTGGAATGCGGCAAAGGCGTTTGACAAATATTGAGAGAATTGGTTCGGTTCGATCGTCAGATAATATCCCGGAACCGAGAAAACATTTGGTTGGGTCAGGTTGTTGGGATTGTTCGGGTTGTTGGGGACGTTTGGGTTGTTGAAAGGATCCATGGTAGAATATAAGTTTATAAAAGTGGAAGATGTTTTATAAAAAATAAAAGGAGAGAGATGAGAAAAAGGGGTTAAAATAGTGAATGGAGGTGAAAAAAAGTTTGAAATTTATATATTTGGTGTTTATGACCGTTGCTTTTGAAATTTAAAATGGTGAATATAATTTCTTTTTATTTAATGGTAACAATTGAGAGGGGCCCACATTTTTTGGAACGTCTCAAACGTCCAGAGCCGGACGGGGACGGGGGATGGTGTTTGGGCGTCGCCAGTCCTCGACAGGAATGGAAACGAACCCCACACCTACCAGACTTAGATTGCAATATACATGGTAGGTCTTAAGTCACAATCTGAAATTTTACAACTAATGTACTGTTTTGAATTTTATATAGTGTAGGGGCGTAGGGTAGGGTGTGCATGCATTAATTACCCTTTACCCTATATATTTAAAATCAAAATAAATGAATAGTAAAATTACTAACTGATAAGTAAATGGCATCGGGTACTAGTATTGGTATCAAATTTACCAAATCAGGTGTATTTTTGTTACCGGTTTGGCACCGGTATTCACCGGTTTTTACCTTCAAATAACGGTATCGTACCAGTATCGACCGGTACCGAACCGTACCGTACCGTACCGTACCAGGTATATTCGGTACCTCTACCCACTTTTGAGGATTTTGGTAACAGAATTTTAGGTACCGGTTGGTACCGAGCTCATCAAATCCTGTAGCAATGTAGCAATGCAAGTAATTGCACCGTTTAGATTACTTTTCATACACACAGTAAGTAAACTGTATTTAGTTTGAATGAGGTTTTATATACGCAACAACTTATTTTGCTTTTTTTTGTCTTTTTCTGTAATGAATGAATTGTAGCATTTAAAATTTACTTGGATATTTAGATTATTGATGAGCAAATCGTATCAAATCCTGTAATCAAACCGGTATCGTATCGGTGCCAAATTTACTATACCAAATCTTTTTCGGTACCAATTTGATACCCACCTTTTGGCGTTTTCAGAATCGTTACTTTCGGATCGATACCGGTCTAGCACCATACCTGTATTTATTGATTTTTACCTTCAAATACCATACCGTATTGTACCGAGTATTTTCGGTGCCGGTACCTAATTTCAAGATTCTTCGGATCAGTACTTTCGGTGTCGTTACCGGTACCGAGCTCATCCATATTTTAACGTGTTAGCACCGTAATAACTGAACTAAAAACAACCGAATTTCCAACGTGTAAGACGTGTGGGTCCTATTATTATATATTAGGTTATTTAAAATCGTTTTTTTAGGATAGAGTGACTATCCTTATCACGTCATTTTTATTTGTGTTTTGATATTCGGTATTTGCTTACCGTTGCTGACACGCGTTTTGCAGTCATTGGGTCCCCGCCGAAACGCGCGGGCGGAAAATCATCTAGTTAAGATAGAAAACAATCAAAACACGTCCCCACAGGACAATTGTACTCTTTGTATTGAATCTTAAATTATATTATGTTTCTATAAACATGTACCGTGTAATGTATTCTATATTACTTTCATAAACAACCGTATAAGGCCGCCCGGGGCGGTGCCATTATTTTTATAACGGAAATTTTATCACGCGTGGAAAACCCGTAGTTCCCACCCCGCCTGCTTGCTGTAACGCGTGATAGTTTAACGAAATCACATTTTTCGTGATTTTTTCAACGCGTTATGGTTTTTTTTTTTTTTTTTTTTGTGAGTGTAATTGTTGGTTGGGGGGAAATTGTTGGGTGTGGTGATGAGTGATGACCACCCCCACTAAAAAAGGTTGTGAGTGATGGGAAAATGGTTGCTGACATGGCGGAACTTGATTGGTGCTTGTGAGTGATAGAATTTTATCACTAGTGACCACCCCCCTCCCCTAATGTATTCTATATCACTTTCATAAAATTATATTATGTTTCTTAATATAAAATCTGTAGTGAAGTTCTAATACAAATATAACATATATATATGAAGGTAAGTCGAGTAGGGCGCCGGATTTTGTGTTCTTGGCACATGTGGTGGATATGACATCTTCATTGCACGCCCCCTTTGTCGTCAGATCATTTGCATCAATGCCTTACAGAGCTAGGCTTTTCTTGCTTCACCTATGGCCAGGTGCATTCCTCTTGATGCTCGTGATGTGGGCGCGATCCAAGACATTCCTTGTGTCATTTTACCACTTACGAGGAAGATTGCACCAAACATGGGCTGTTCCTCGCTTTGGATTCCAGGCAGGTTCCTACCATTTTACAAATTCATGAAAACTTGTACGTATTTAGGAGGATTTTTTAGGTAGCGTGGAATTAAGGAGCGTGTGTTCCCGTTCTTAAACATAAGTTTAATTAAATTCGTAACCCCTTCATATGCTTATGCAGTATTTCTTGCCATTCGCTAGCCAAGGCATTAACAAACATATTGAGGACGCCATTCTAAGGGCCGACAAGTTGGGTGTCAAGGTCATTAGTCTTGCTGCTTTAAACAAGGTAATGTTATAATCGCTCATATGAATATGTTGTTTGGGACGAATCATAGATGCCCAGGGTCATAACTCTAACACTGGCATGTGGCATCTTAGCCAAATCACATATTGGTCGCGAACATAAGAGATGTAGTGTCATAATAAATGTTTCACCTAAAATACTATCAACATGTTTAAGACACATCTTCCCATCGAAGCAATTTATGATGGATAACTTCTTGCCAAAATTCTACTTTGGTAATAAAACACAAAATAGTGAGGTTCTTATGAGTGAAATAGACAATATTATATGGTAAACAAGAGGGGCTTAATGTTACTGAAACGTTGTTTGTACGTCACATAAGCTCTTATGTGTGAATAATCACTCATATGGGATAAAATCTAGTCGATAAGACACATATCTAGGCCAACAATATTAGGCAAAAGTGAAGAAATCCTTTTATTAAATTAGGGCATGTGGGGATACATACTTACATATCCCTTATTAAAATGTATCCCCAAAATATACCATTACTCAAATAGGAAGATAATCATGAGAAAACTCTTTACTCAAAATGATGCCCAAAAAAGTTTAGCATAAACACACTGCGGATCACATGGAAACTTGCTTGCGGTCCGCATGGGTCACTTTTAGTATTACACGTGATATACTACATATATGTAATTAGTACATTTTTTTGATATAGTGCATATATGCATTATACAAAAAATATAAATTTTATAAAAAAACGTACTAAATTTTTAGTTTTTTCATTATAATGAGTTTTTTTTTTTGCCTTACGGACCGCAAGCACTTATCCATATATGGTCAACAAGCACTTATCATTTGTCTTAATTGTTGGGTGTTATGTGGCTTATGTCCAAGGCTTGATGCCAAACTACCATCGAGTCTGGGGTCTCATTGTAAGCAGTCTCTCTATTCCTGCGAGTAGAGGTAAGACTATCTACATCTTACCCTCCCCAAACCCTACTTTAGCTTTGCTATTGGTGAGATTTACTAAGTATGATGAAGATGATGATGATGACGATGGTGATTATAATGATTTTTCTGATGATCACTCCCCTACTCAAATATTAGTTATACATATTGTTCAAAATGGTGAATGTTACTTGTTGAAGACCCTTAATAGGTCCACTTGAGAGGCTTAACCTTGGCTAAAGATTTTTTTTCTGAACTTACTTTTTTGGTTGATTAAAATATGGAAAACGTAGAACGAAGCACTTAACGGAGGTGGAACATTGTTCGTGAATAAGCATCCCAATTTGAAAGTACGTGTAGTCCATGGGAATACACTGACTGCTGCCGTTATCCTCAACGAGATTCATGAATCCGTTAAAGAAGTGTTCCTCACTGGAGCCACTTCAAAGCTTGGACGAGCCATCGCACTTTACCTTTGCCGACGAGGTGTACGCGTTCTTGTAAGTCTTGTTTATGTTTGTCAAGAAATCGCGACAAATCCACATTACTTGAAATATAACATTTGTATAATTAAACTTATGCATATATAGAAAGCTCATCAATACTAGCTTTTAAATGTTACCTAAAATGTAACAGCTAGTATGGTGACTTTAAGTGCCACCTACCCATCTTGATTGAAATAATTATTTAACTTTTGAACCAACCCATTTATTTTCAAATCTAGTAAAATAATATGCTACTTTATTGTTTGGATACGAATGAGATTTTATGAAAATCAAAATCCCCACAGAAAGTCGTTGTTTTAGTTTGGCTCTTACTATTCTCACACCCATATGTCTTATTCTCACATCTTTTTTCACTCTATCTCTCAGTATATATATCTATGTATATATAGAAAGAGATAGAAGGGAGGGGTGTGTGAATATTAACACCCTTTAGTTTTATACATCCAAAACGCGTATGTTGCTTCATGCAGATTATTATTTACTTATTTTACCAATCTTATAAAAAAAAAATACAGATGCTGACTCTATCAACAGAGAGATTTCAAAATATCAAAGAAGAAGCACCAACAAATTGCCAGAAGAATTTAGTTCAAGTCACCAAATACCAAGCAGCAAAAAATTGCAAGGTATATAGTCTATTATGGTTGAAATATTTTTATTTTTAGAATACTTACAAAAGTTACAACATAGGTTGATTACTTTTAATCACACGTTACATAAGTGTAATTAAATCACATATATACTAATTTTATTAAAATGTTTAATTTGTTTGATGACGATAGACATGGGTGGTTGGAAAATGGATAACGCCTAGAGAGCAAAGATGGGCGCCACCAGGAACTCATTTTCACCAGTTTGTGGTGCCGCCCATCTTGGCTTTTAGAAGGGACTGCACTTATGGCGACCTTGCCGCCATGAAACTTCCTGATGACGTTGAAGGGCTTGGATCGTGTGAGGTATTTAGTTGTCTCGCCTAAAGTATGAATACGCATATAGACGTTTATATCGAGTTAGTTTAAATATGGTTAACTTAATATTTGTGGGAATGCAGTATACTATGGGAAGAGGAATAGTGCATGCATGTCATGCAGGAGGGGTTGTACATAGCTTGGAAGGATGGACTCACCATGAAGTAGGTGCTCTTGATGTGGACCGGATTGATGTTGTTTGGAAAGCTGCTATAAAACATGGTCTTCAACCTGTTTCTAGTCTTTCCAAATGAAAAGTTTTTCATATGTTTATGGATTCACACTATACAAATTAATATTATGTAAACTTCCTATCAAAATGTGTTGAACTAAATTACTATTATGTAACCAGCGTGCACCAATTTTTTTAATTTGCAACTTTTAACTCTTTAACTTTTAATACTCACTCTCAGAACTTCTATCTTCAATTCTTCATCCCCACCAAGGGGGATGGTTCCCTTCATCCCCTTCCATGAATCAAGAGAGAGAGAGAGAGAGAGAGAGAGAGAGAGAGAGAGAGAGAGGGAGATTCAAGAGAGAGATAGAGATGTGTTTGCTCGGGGAGGTCACCGAAGGCACCGGAATATTATCTGTGGGGGGAGGGGGGGGGGGGGGTTGGGGTTGTTCCCCATGGGGGCTCGTTCAGTTTTGGATTTGAAAACAATATTAGTAAAGACAATTCCTTCCAGTTTCTTTAAGCGATCTTTAAACTAAATACTTGTTTATAAAATCTTTTAGTCATTACTCATTTATAAAAACCTTATGCGTGCTTGTATAAAAAGAGTGATTAATTACCTTTGGAGTAAATTACAAAAATCGTCCTTTATGTATGTCACTTATTGCAAATTATGTCCTTTGTCTTCAATAATTACAAAAAACGTACCCGATGTTTGCAAACCCTTGCAACTTATGTCCTTTAGCCCTAACTCAGTTAATTTTTGTGGTTAATCTGACCAAATGGACCCCATATGAGGGTATTTTTGTGGTCAAATATGACCAAATGGACCTCACATAAGAGTAAAATGACCAAAATACCCTCAGGTGGGGTCCATTTGGTCAGATTTAACCATAAAAAATTAACTGAGTTCGGCTTAAAGGACATAACTTGCAAGGGTTTGCAAACATCGAGTACCTTTTCTGTAATTATTGAAGATAAAGGACACAGTTTGCAATAAGTGACATACAAAAAGACGATTTTTGTAATTTACTCTTACCTTTATGATACCTTTTGACATTGTTCTTGGTTTGTGTATAATCTTTGAATCTTTGGTTTTAACTTGTTGAATGTTGATTTGAATTCATGATCTTGATTTACTCTTGAAAATTTGTATAGAGGCTTGGTTGTTGATGCACATTCGTTTTGTGGCATGGACTATGCAACTGTTATTTTCTTGCTAAATCTCACCATTTGACTTTATGCGCCGAAAAATCAATACACGGCGATCATGGTTCCTCTTTTGATCAAAGTATTTATATGATATAGGTAGGTCAATATGCGACAATGAACGATGGTCTTCTGTTTGTGTTTGTGCTTCTTTATATGAGCTTTGCTTGTTTGTTTATGAAGGGATATTTACATGCAAACAAATGCACATAACCATGGTGTTTATGGCCTAAAAATTGTGTATTTTGAACAACAGTGTGAATGCCTGTTGTTCTACGGCTAAATTCAGACCATTTGTTTATACTTTATACTAGTTTAAGAACCCGTGTGTTACACGTGTGGAACAACTTTAAAATCTATTAGTTAACAGTGTTGACATAAACTTTGATATGAAACGAACGTTCCATTACTTATCTAAATATTAAATTATATTGAACTGAAAAAATGTATATGAAAAATCACAAGTTGTTATATAGGTGCATGTACCAATATTTCCTTCGGATATTATCTCCTCTATCCCTGGTTATACAATCATTTTAAGAACAATTTGATGTACTTTCACTTTTTTCAGTTTGATGATGAGAGTTATGAAGCGGGGATAGAAGATATGAGACCTAATCTCTATAGTATTGTAACATTCTATATACCTTAATTATCTTTACACTAACAAATATCTACATAGATGTATCTAGTTTTAAATTTACTTATATTATAGGTCATGACCGACCTGGATGCTCCAAGTCCAAGTGATCCGTACATGAGAGAACATCTTCATTATTGTAACTGCACAAATATATAATATAAGGAAAGAAGACCTCAAACTACAAAAATATACTGAAATAAAAAACCCTAATTCTCAAAATCAATATTCCATCAAAAGTAACAAATTTGATCTTTAATCAGCATAATAAAAGAAGAGGGGGGGTGGTTTGACAAAACCCTCTGAAAAAACAACGACCAAACTTACTTTACGGCAACCTATTCGAGAACGGCAGCCGGGTACACACCTCTATTACCGGAACATTATGTTTGAAACTGCCGTCACTGCTAGAATTTAGCCACGCTGCACCAATCCACATTACAGGACCATCGCTTGAATAGCCGTGATTTGTTTCGGCAAAAGAAATTGTAACACCCTGAAAATTTCGTCCAATTACGTGACAACACGTGTCCAATTCTCCAACTAATCCCGACTACGTGGAGGGAGAAAACTTCAGCTAATCCCGACTATGTGGAAGGAGGAAGGACCCACACTACACGTTCACTGAAACGTGTCCCAGATCTCTAACTGATCCCGACTCTGGGAAGGAGAGGAACTTTTATTATGCATAACTGAAACGCGTCCCGGATATCCAACTAATCCCCACTGAGTGGAAGGATAGGGACTGATATTGCCAATATTAATAATTAGTTGACCCAAGGGGTCAATTGTGCAAAAATCCATATTCTTGATGTCCACATTAGTAAGGCTTTATGGCTTACGGACTGTAAGGCATTTAAAATATTGTGCACCAAGAGTTCTTAGGGACCGTAAGATGCTTAGGCATACGGTCCGTAAGTTGGAGTGATGGGCAAGTAAATTAGGTCCTTACGGACCGTAACGGCATGAGGCTTACGGTTAGTAGGGAACCTGCAGACAGCAAACAACTGGCTGTCTTTGCAGTTGTTTTGCCACCTTGTGGCCTCTATTGCCACCATCTCCGCCCTTCTTCCACGTCCCTCAACACTTGTAAACACCTTAAAACACCTGGGGACATTTGGCACACCCTCCTTCTTTCTCCTTGGCTATAAATAACAACTCATTCACCTTGTGCAAACTCACACCTTCACCTTCACTTCTAAAATCTTTCTTGGAGCTTTCCTCTGGACAAGAGGACTCCCTCATTAGTGGCATTCTGCTCCAACACTTCCAAGTAAGTGTTTCTACTTGTTCTATTTCATTTTTATTAGCTATTTTGAGCTTAAAGTCAAACAGTTGACTTTCTGTTTGACTCTAGCTTCTGGCCAATTTGGTCAAGGTAAAGTTCAATCCAAACTTTCCTACGTGATCATAATAACGATGGTATGATCCCTCTATGATCATACCCTCGAATTATTACGTTTACTGGTTGAATTGATAAGTCGAGCATGCTACATAAAAGTCGAATTTTTGACTAAACTTTATAAATGGCATAAATGGTTTCTATAACTTATAGCTAAAGTGTTTTGACACATATACAAGTTTTACAACTTATATAAACTGATATTAGCATGCCCAACTTGTCCAATTCAGTTTAGAACCTCACTCTATGTCAAAAGTCAAGCAATTTGACTTTTGCTTTGACTTTTGATTCTGACCCGTTTGGTCAAAGTTAAGATCTGTTTTAAACTTGTTTTGAGACCATATTATTATTAAGTATAACTCTCTAAAGTTATACCACCTGGTCATTGCGTTTGATGAGTTCAATGACAAGTATTGGGAATATTATTGAAGATGACCACAATACCCTTATGTGGTCAAAATAGGTAATAAAATGGTTTTTAATCTAAACCAAGTTATAATATGACTTTGGAACAGAATATAAATCAACAAAAGATTTATTTTTAATACTTAGACTTGTCATAAGCTCATCCGACCTTCTGAACCTGCCTTTACGCGCATAACTAGTTATGCGAACCTAGTTCGCATAATCTAGGCGTAACATGTCAAAACCTTTCAAAACATTTCTAAATCAGAATGTTGGTGTAATAAGCTTTTATCCAATGGGTCCTTACACTCGAATAGTTATAAACCACATTCTAACTGTCTACGCTTAATCTAGCGAACCGATCTTATTCTTAAGTAACGAACTGTGCCTAAGGAACTAACCTATAACCCATATACATTCTAACAGATAAGTGAATCTGTTCACTCCGGACTATAGAATCCCCAGATATTCGGACTTGAGTTTTAATACTTTGACTTTACGGCTTTTACTATATTAAAACCATTATCGGTTGTAAGCTATCAAAAAGGTAAATACTCTTAACTTATTTTGTTTTAAAACTTGGGGTATGGCGGATACGCCATTTGGAGCGGGTATTACATAAATGATCCGCCTATGATAGCTCATAAATGTAAGAACTCGGTTTAATCCGTTTTAATTGATAACTGAAACAATTGGGTGTTATTGGTACCGTGTCCAGGCGTCCCGACTCATGAACTATTATGGCCATACGGAATAACGTGCCGGGGTAGGCATACTGACTGTAAGACACGTTATTCAACTTTGGTGTGTACCTTAATCATTATAGCACTAAAAAATGACCGGCTTTGATTTCTGGTTCCCATTGTATGACAAGTATGTAAATCTGGTGACAAGATAAAATCCCAAGAAATATTAAATGATTACCTACGGGTTTTCTCTATGTATAAAATCATTTTTGAAAAACTATTTTCAAAATGAGTCAGTTAATTGTATTTACCAGCGAAAGCTGACGTATTTTCAAAAGATTGAACTGCAAGTACCGAACCTTGATATTAGGCTGGGAATCCGGGTCGGCTATAATAAGGGCTATGGGATTTGCAACTCTTAGCTTAAGGCCTATGATGTCTAAGCTTCTTTTACTAGATCCCACATGTGGGCTTTTATTCGAACACTTGAACAACTTTTATTTGCGTATTTAAAATTTCAATGAATGAATACTTTTACCCTAATACTTCCGCTGCATTATTATATTGTGATATTGTTATTCACTCGCCACGACCCATCCGAGCCCACCGGAAATCGGGGTGTGACAGGTTGGTATCAGAGCCACAATTTGAGTGAATTAGACACTAGCCTTTTGTGTCTAAACTCAAATATCACAAATGCACATTCCATAAGACTATTCTGAGTTCTAGACCTGAACCTAGGACTACTCCTCTCATTATATATATTTATCGATTTTTATGAATTCTCAGGAAGATGCCTCTCGGAAAGGAAGCCGCTGATGTTGATCCTATACTTTTTCCTTTTACAGGAAATGTCAAACAAAGTCGCAACCACAGAAGTTTCGCACTAAACCGAGGATGTCAGTACAACCAGGCGTAAGGATGATCTCTTTACCCTCTTCCTATGGCCAATACATTGTTTCCCCAACAAAACACAAAACTGGCGAACCTTCAAACCAAACATCAGAACCTATACCACTGGACATTGAAGATCCATACTTTTTACCTCCTAATTGCGAAATTCCAAACCTTACTTACATAAGCCAATTTCCAATCCGTGACCCATACTACTCACTATCATTGGAACCCGCTAGTTCTGTTCATATGATAGATCCTCACCTGGAAAACTTTTCGCTAAACCCTCCACTACCAACACCAAGTAAGGTGAAGCAAGAAGAGGACTAGCATGATAAAGGGGATGACTGGAGACTCTTTTCTTTATTATGTTTTGTTTTGTTTTCTAAAAGTCCACTTATGGACAATATTGTATTTCAATTCCAAAAGTCTTTATAGGACAATGTATTGTAATCTGATGATTTAATGAAATCCAATTTCAAGCCTTTTTTCTATTATTTAATTGATCTGCTACTAATATTCCAAAATCTTACTGATGGTGATATAGCTCCCTACTGAACAAATGGCAAGCCTGAATATTGGCAATATAACTAAGAAAAACGGTAGTGACAACTGCGATCACCGAGACCGTAAGGACGAGGAGAATAATCTTCAATCCCTAATTGTCGATGAAGTCAGTAAAGCCATGGCTGAATTCATAGCTAAGTTTAAAGGGCCAGAACTATCAGTACCGAAGCAAAAACCTGATTCCAAAACCCACTCCAAAACTGAAAAGACTCACTACTCCTCAACTAAGAGTGAGAAAAGTGTCAAAAATGTTGTCAAAACTGAGCACCGCAGCTCTAAGGATGGGTGCACCTATAAATATTTCGTCTCATGTAAACCCCGTGACTTTACGGGTGAGAAAGGAGCCATTGATGCTTTAAAATGGCTTAATGAGATGGAAACCGTTATTGACATAAGCGGTTGTGCTATCAAGGATACTATTAAATACGTGTCCCAATCCTTCAAAGAGGATGCTTTAACCTAGTGGAAGGCAGTGATCTAATCCACTGGCAAGGTTGCACAGTACAACCTAAGCTAGCCCAAATTCGTGGAAGTGATCCGCGAAACTTACTGCCCGCCTCATGATGTGTGTAAAATGCAACATATAAATTACATTAAATGAGGCATAAAACTAACTCTTTTTAAGTACTAATGTTGGAAAAAGTGTGTTTTTGTCTTCCTTTTGTATTTTCAGGATTAAATGAGCTCAAATTAACAAAAGAAGCAAAAAGACAGCTAAATCTAGCATAAATACAAGAAAAGGAACAAAAGTGGATTGCCCGACCCCTCAACAGCATCCTCCCAAGCAAGACAGAGAAGGCAGAAGACTGAACGCGCCCCGTGCTCAGCAAGCACGGGGCCGTGGCCAAGAAGCAGCAGAAAAGATGTGACAACCTGTAATTAACGGCCTTCTAATTACGCGATTAACAAACGTTTAGGCGATAACAAGTAGTGTTTAAGACATAGATTAACTTAATTAGGCCTTTGGAGTACCTACGAGCATCTATTCGGCCTTATAGTACGCGAATGATAATCTGCGGAGAAAACTGCGTAACGATAAACGATAACGAACTGATACCGTACAAAATGCTGACAACGCCGACAAATACGAAATTTATGCATGTAACTTATAGCTATGAATGTGGTTTCGCGAAATATTATCCTTTCGAACGACACAAAGCGCAAACGGGAACGAAAAATGCGGAAACAGTAACGCACCGACAATCAACGACGAAACAGAAGCACCAGACTCGAATCTCCGTCTTGATATTAATATATTAAGATATATTTAGCTTCTTTTTTTTATTTGATTATCCATAGTTAAAAAAGGATCACAAAACGGACACGAAATGACGAACGGCACAGTTTACACATTTTTAACGCAACTGATAAAAATGTGCGTCGAATATCGATTTCTGACGTAATTTTTTTTGGAATTTCGATTTATCATTATATTTTATGACATTTTACGATAATCGGGTTTAAAAACGGGCTTCGAAACTGCTATTGGGCTACACAAACAATTAGACACGCGATAATGGGCCTTGGGCCCAAGCCCATTAAGAAAATCAAACCCTAGACATATATATGAGTAGAAAACCCTTATCTATTCATTGTTGAAAGCAGATCATACACGCACACAACACTTCTCTCTTTCTTCTACCTTAGAAACCCTAACAAAAACACAAACAAACCTAAATTAAAACCTCAGTCCTTCACATCTCATACATCTACACACACCAACAAACCCCTGCTATCTCGTGATGCCTCTGGCCGACCACAACCGGAGCCGGAACTGGCGATCGAAGAGCTTCTCCGATCGATATGTTTGCTCGGTCGAACACCCCCCACTCTGATCTCACCCGCTGCAAACCCACCTCCGATCACCTCTTTTTACGGCGATAGAAGCAACAGCGCCGCCGCTCACGGCGGCGGCAATGGATTCCGGCAACCGTTCTTTCTCGGGTAAAATGCACCGTAGGAGTCGACGAAACCTGACTGTGACCGGAGACGCCATTTCTTGCAGTAGCGCCGTCACGTACAGCGGCGGGTGTATCCTTTTCGACAAGTTTACCGGTAAGCCACATATCCTCACTCATCATCACTTCCCTGTTTCTTTGATTTTTTTTTTTTTTTGGATGGTGATGACTGATAATGTGGTTAATTATGATGCTGTTAATGTTGAAGAAGATGATGGTTATGAGGATGATTGACGACGACGGTGGTGGCAGTTATTTGGTTTCAGGCTCGATTTGGTTCGAGTCACGTTTAAGTTCAAGATTCGGGTGTCGCGGCTTAGTTTGGTTATGGGTTCAGGTTCACTCCAGTCGACTCATTCAACACCGGGTCAACCTAGTCAACCGGTCAATGTCAGTCAACATTGGTCAACGAAGTCAAACCAGTCAACACATCAGGTTGACTGGTCAAAGCTGGTCAACTGGGATCTCGGTTCAGTTACGGTTCACAACTATGGTCAACTGGTCAACACGAGATGTGGTAAAGTCCTGACGACGCGAATTTTCGTCGTATCGTTTATATAGTTACATTTTTTTTACGCGAACCGAGCTCGAACCGAATATATTTAGTGGTTGTTTTCATTTTTTTTACAATACTCGATGAAAAATATATATTATGGATTGCTTAGATTGTTTTGTTTTGACAAAATGACGGCAACTTGAGTTGTCGGGTTATCCTAAAAACAGAGGAAACTCTGTCCGATTTTCATTAAAAACCCGAAACACGACACATAATTTATGATCTAAAAACGACACTTATCGAATTTCGAATGCTTCTTATAAAATAAAGATAAATCTATATAATTATTTTGGCGACATTTCACGAGTTATAAAACGAGATACTAACTAACGAAATTCGATCCTTTTTCAAAACAAATATAATTGTTTATTTCTATTTCAATTGTCGCACACTCGTATACTTAGATCAAAGAAATATAACCGTTTATATTTATTTCAAATGGCGTAATCCGTAAGTTTTTTTTTTGTAGATACAATTATCTACATTCATTTTAAAACGCCAATAATTCGAAATATCCTCGAATACTTTTGTAAAATAAATATTATTATTTATATTCATTGCGAATCCGAGTATCTATTTCACGCTTCGACTTCGCACGCTTTTATAAAACAGATATGGCAGTTTATATTTATTTCAAATGTCGACGACGCGAATACTTTTGAATGTTTTATAACAATAGTATACTTGTTATATTCATTTCAAATGTCAAGACTTCATGTATATATATATATATATATTTACGACTTACGAAAACTACGAAGAGTCGTATTACTATTTCGTCTACGCCTTCTAGTCACGACGACTAACACCACCTCATATAAGTATATTTATATTTATATATGTCAATATATATATATAGTCTAAACCATTCGAAAAGTAAGTCGTTTTCAAGACTTAGTTTTATCCCGAATATAAAGGGGATCAAATAATCATAGTTGGTTATTTTAAACCATAATGAGAACACCTTCGTAGTGTCGTTTTATTAACGACTCGGTAGAGCTCGGACTCGTAGTTTAGCCACTTTTATTAGGAAACTGATAAGTTATTCTCTGATAGGAATACTATAGATGCACGCTAGCTAATTCACGTTCTCGGAACAACACTTCAGAATCACACTAAGCTAGCTTTGCACAGGAATATCCAGGTGAGTTCATAACCCCCACTTTTTACTGTTTTACATTTTTATAAAATGTTTTCGGGGGTGGAAAGACATGCAAGTTTTGCAAAATCACACAAGGTTTCGATAAATGAATATTGCATATTTATAAACCATTTTGCGACATGATTTTAACAAACTCAAATGGTTTACGAAAAGATTATGCTAAACATACCGGTTTATAAAAACATTAGTGTTTTTCGAAACATGCATGAGTTTTAATAACACGAATGGCGTGGGCAAAGGCCCAAGGACATGGGCAGAGGCCCAAGGACATGAATAACTCTCACATTATACGTTAACTAGGGTATGGTTAAGCTAGGGAATGGACTGTTAGATCAGGTGAGCGAATAGTAATCTCTCTTAAGTGCCATTAATCTTGTATAAGACCGAGGGCAAAAGTGGTAGATCTATCGGGTGTAGCGAGCCCCACTCTTGGGTCCTTGTGTGGCCCATGTAGTGCTTTTGTTGTTCTAACCGGGTGGACCGGGGGAAATCCGCTAGGGTTGAGTGCTTCCTATGTCGCCACACATATTAATGTCCTTGCAAAACATTAATGATCTGTTCATAGACGCTTACATACCAGCTTTTGATACTCAAATTTTCAAATGTTTTTAAGATTCATTTGATGGAAACTCACAAATACATGGATTTACAAACTTTGGTAACGCTTTTCAAATTATACCTAAGTAAGAGGACGCGCTGATCGTGTTTACAAAGGTTCGTTTGGGCTCGGCCCATTCTCTCTCGTGCAATGCACAAAGACTCTCGTGGGCTAGACTCACAGTTTTCATATATCATGCCAAGAAAATGATTTTACTATATTTTCTCAGCAACTTTAAAACCGGTTATCAAAAAGATTTATTTTAAATCTTTTCAAAACAAACTATGAACTCGCTCAACTTTATGTTGACTTTTTCGCATGTTCTTTCTCAGGTTGCATTTTCAAAACTATGGAACGGTTGGAATAGGAGAACCCATGGGAATTCAAGTACTTAGCGACGTTCATTTTCTAGAAGTCTTAGCTAATTGCTTCCGCTGTGCAATGAAGATACCGGTCCAGTCACGCCATGCTCTGATAATTTCGGGGTGTGACAGATTGGTATCAGAGCTATAGGTTTCAGCGAATTAGGTTTCTGTAGAGATACCTAGGCTTTAACCTTACTTTCCTATGGGAACTTAGATTATTAAGACTTGGACACATACAGAACGCCTAGGACTGAATATGGGTTTCCAACCGTTGCCGAAAACAATGAGTCAACATTTTGATTTTAAACATGCACAAGAGTTGTGTTTGATACACGATACACGAAACGATTACATATGGTAAGCAAAACCTTGTGGGTTTATATAACATGCATTTAGGACCTTCGGAAAACTCATGTCGAAACTCATTAAAGGTCCTCACTTAGAAACCGTGACTAACAACTCGGGCAAACACCATTACCTATATTTTCTATGCTATTTTAATTACCCGAGCAGGTAATCTAGGTGGAACGAAATGCTATTGCGCAAATATACGTGAAACTTAAACTATACGTCAGCGGACGTCGAAGTACATCACACACGACTTTCGAGGCAAGGCCTTGGGGAAGCCACAAATGGTCACGATAACAACGATGCTAATCCCGGCAGCGGGAGAACTACCGACCGCAATATGACACTTTGCCATGTGATCCGGCAAACAACATGAATCTTGCTGAGGTACGTTAAAGCAAGATTTCACAACAGTCGATGCTTAGTCTAATAGGACTCACAGCTATTGGCGCTGCAAAAGAAGTCACAGGTCTTCACATTCCCCTATTTCATTTATGGCAAATACGCAACGTTCGACATTCTATGGTAATGCACATAACAACCAATCATCACGTGAACTTCCAGGTAAAGTCCTTAAATTTCTTTTGTTGAAATTTCGACTTCTTGCATATAGTGAGCAGATTTTAGCATTTCTACTCCCCCCTAATGATCGTTGCACCACAAAGATTTTCTTCCATGATAGCAAACACTTAATTGTTTTATTTTTGATGAATTCATATGTACGCATACATTGTTTGTCGCGCATGTGGTTTGTTGATCCGTGAAGACCATTGGAGGGCTTCACTCCAAATTGTCGTTTTATCAAAGCTCAAATATCGTTCGCTATACTTGATCTTTGCATTGTGATCTAGACGACCCGTATTATTGCAAAGTGTTGACTCCTTGGTATCGAGTCAACGGATTTCTTGAAAAACTCATTTTCTTTCGAAAGGCATACATGGTTTTTCATTGTAATCATGTCGAAACTATTTTATTGATACATGAATTTATTGTTGGATTGTGTTTCTACCAAGTTCAATTGATTGAACTTGCTCGTAATATATATTCGATTCAAGATTCCATATGATGGATTGAGGCCATCATATTCGAAATAATCCCAACAAGCACTTCATTTGCTTTGAACCATAACATGCTTGTTTGGTCTTCGACTTCATTGAATCGTTTCCTTGATCACGATCACCTTGTGGTGACGTTCTCACAAATTTGAAGCTTGCGCTAATCTCGTTGCTCACATCATGTACGGATTTAATTATTTATTTAATTGTTTATTGATATTAAATCCGCTTAGTTGATTTATCATTTTAAAGCAATCTTAACACAATCGTGTGTTAAGACAATGGTACACAAATTCATATTATATTCCGGTGTACCTCTTAACGGTTCTTTCAGCATCGATCGAACATTTTGTGATGTTTATTGCTCTTTCATTTTCGATCGAAAAACATTATTTATTTGTTTCAATATCAATTGAAATTCCTATGAGACTTGTTTTTACTTCGTTGAATCTTGCATCTGATTTCAAAACACGGTGATACTTGTTCTATCACTGCTATTATTGAACTATTTCAATCACTACGACACCTTGTGGTGTCAGAACGAATTTGTAGCTTGGGCTAATCATGGTCGATCGTTTCATGCAAAACTACATATGTATTTCGTTTGACTAATCATTTAAATGGTCTTAATGCAACTATGTATTAAGATAATGATACACCAGGTTCGGTTGTATTTCATTTCGGTGTATCCTTGCAACTCAACAATGTCAACACGTTGATTTTATCTTATTCATTTATTGGTCCAATAGTTGACAAATCATTTCATGATGCTATCGATTTGTGCTTGTTGATTCAAGTTTCAATCATACAACCAACGCAAGTTTCCATTGATAGTAAATTCTATTGTTTCAAAAAAAAATTGATTTGTATATTGTGAACGTTCATTTGAAATTCCTCTTTTGTTGAACCCAGTAAACCTAGTCACATTGGTGATAGTATCACAACATCTCGTTCACTTGACATCGATTTCTAGAACAAAATCAGTTAAACCATTGGGTTCCTATTGATGCAAAATGTTCTTGCAATCACGTAATCTGAACAAGTTTTGGTTCGATTACATGGTCATTCACTTTGGTATTATTTGGACTTACCTAGAAACGTCATAACTCTGAGTAGATAACATAGTCTAAATTTCGAGGACGAAATTTCAGTAACAGGGGGAGAATGTGACAACCTGTAATTAACGGCCTTCTAATTACGCGATTAACAAACGTTTAGGCGATGACAAGTAGTGTTTAAGACATAGATTAACTTAATTAGGCCTTTGGAGTACCTACGAGCGTCTATTCGGCCTTATAGTACGCGAATGATAATCTGCGGAGAAAACTGCGTAACGATAAACGATAACGAACTGATACCGTACAAAATGCTGACAACGCCGACAAATACGAAATTTATGCATGTAACTTATAGCTATGAATGTGGTTTCGCGAAATATTATCCTTTCGAACGACACAAAGCGCAAACGGGAACGAAAAATGCGGAAACAGTAACGCACCGACAATCAACGACGAAACAGAAGCACCAGACTCGAATCTCCGTCTTGATATTAATATATTAAGATATATTTAGCTTCTTTTTTTTATATTTGATTATCCATAGTTAAAAAAGGATCACAAAACGGACACGAAATGACGAACGGCACAGTTTACACATTTTTAACGCAACTGATAAAAATGTGCGTCGAATATCGATTTCTGACGTAATTTTTTTTGGAATTTCGATTTATCATTATATTTTATGACATTTTACGATAATCGGGTTTAAAAACGGGCTTCGAAACTGCTATTGGGCTACACAAACAATTAGACACGCGATAATGGGCCTTGGGCCCAAGCCCATTAAGAAAATCAAACCCTAGACATATATATGAGTAGAAAACCCTTATCTATTCATTGTTGAAAGCAGATCATACACGCACACAACACTTCTCTCTTTCTTCTACCTTAGAAACCCTAACAAAAACACAAACAAACCTAAATTAAAACCTCAGTCCTTCACATCTCATACATCTACACACACCAACAAACCCCTGCTATCTCGTGATGCCTCTGGCCGACCACAACCGGAGCCGGAACTGGCGATCGACGAGCTTCTCCGATCGATATGTTTGCTCGGTCGAACACCCCCCCACTCTGATCTCACCCGCTGCAAACCCACCTCCGATCACCTCTTTTTACGGCGATAGAAGCAACAGCGCCGCCGCTCACGGCGGCGGCAATGGATTCCGGCAACCGTTCTTTCTCGGGTAAAATGCACCGTAGGAGTCGACGAAACCTGACTGTGACCGGAGACGCCATTTCTTGCAGTAGCGCCGTCACGTACAGCGGCGGGTGTATCCTTTTCGACAAGTTTACCGGTAAGCCACATATCCTCACTCATCATCACTTCCCTGTTTCTTTGATTTTTTTTTTTTTGGATGGTGATGACTGATAATGTGGTTAATTATGATGCTGTTAATGTTGAAGAAGATGATGGTTATGAGGATGATTGACGACGACGGTGGTGGCAGTTATTTGGTTTCAGGCTCGATTTGGTTCGAGTCACGTTTAAGTTCAAGATTCGGGTGTCGCGGCTTAGTTTGGTTATGGGTTCAGGTTCACTCCAGTCGACTCATTCAACACCGGGTCAACCCAGTCAACCGGTCAATGTCAGTCAACATTGGTCAACGAAGTCAAACCAGTCAACACATCAGGTTGACTGGTCAAAGCTGGTCAACTGGGATCTCGGTTCAGTTACGGTTCACAACTATGGTCAACTGGTCAACACGAGATGTGGTAAAGTCCTGACGACGCGAATTTTCGTCGTATCGTTTATATAGTTACATTTTTTTTACGCGAACCGAGCTCGAACCGAATATATTTAGTGGTTGTTTTCATTTTTTTTACAATACTCGATGAAAAATATATATTATGGATTGCTTAGATTGTTTTGTTTTGACAAAATGACGGCAACTTGAGTTGTCGGGTTATCCTAAAAACAGAGGAAACTCTGTCCGATTTTCATTAAAAA
Source organism: Helianthus annuus (assembly GCF_002127325.2). Classification (NCBI taxonomy): domain Eukaryota; kingdom Viridiplantae; phylum Streptophyta; class Magnoliopsida; order Asterales; family Asteraceae; genus Helianthus; species Helianthus annuus. The sequence continues at coordinate 62,863,978 of NC_035438.2, read as the reverse complement.
CCCGAAACACGACACATAATTTATGATCTAAAAACGACACTTATCGAATTTCGAATGCTTCTTATAAAATAAAGATAAATCTATATAATTATTTTGGCGACATTTCACGAGTTATAAAACGAGATACTAACTAACGAAATTCGATCCTTTTTCAAAACAAATATAATTGTTTATTTCTATTTCAATTGTCGCACACTCGTATACTTAGATCAAAGAAATATAACCGTTTATATTTATTTCAAATGGCGTAATCCGTAAGTTTTTTTTTTGTAGATACAATTATCTACATTCATTTTAAAACGCCAATAATTCGAAATATCCTCGAATACTTTTGTAAAATAAATATTATTATTTATATTCATTGCGAATCCGAGTATCTATTTCACGCTTCGACTTCGCACGCTTTTATAAAACAGATATGGCAGTTTATATTTATTTCAAATGTCGACGACGCGAATACTTTTGAATGTTTTATAACAATAGTATACTTGTTATATTCATTTCAAATGTCAAGACTTCATGTATATATATATATATATATATATATATATATATTTACGACTTACGAAAACTACGAAGAGTCGTATTACTATTTCGTCTACGCCTTCTAGTCACGACGACTAACACCACCTCATATAAGTATATTTATATTTATATATGTCAATATATATATAGTCTAAACCATTCGAAAAGTAAGTCGTTTTCAAGACTTAGTTTTATCCCGAATATAAAGGGGATCAAATAATCATAGTTGGTTATTTTAAACCATAATGAGAACACCTTCGTAGTGTCGTTTTATTAACGACTCGGTAGAGCTCGGACTCGTAGTTTAGCCACTTTTATTAGGAAACTGATAAGTTATTCTCTGATAGGAATACTATAGATGCACGCTAGCTAATTCACGTTCTCGGAACAACACTTCAGAATCACACTAAGCTAGCTTTGCACAGGAATATCCAGGTGAGTTCATAACCCCCACTTTTTACTGTTTTACATTTTTATAAAATGTTTTCGGGGGTGGAAAGACATGCAAGTTTTGCAAAATCACACAAGGTTTCGATAAATGAATATTGCATATTTATAAACCATTTTGCGACATGATTTTAACAAACTCAAATGGTTTACGAAAAGATTATGCTAAACATACCGGTTTATAAAAACATTAGTGTTTTTCGAAACATGCATGAGTTTTAATAACACGAATGGCGTGGGCAAAGGCCCAAGGACATGGGCAGAGGCCCAAGGACATGAATAACTCTCACATTATACGTTAACTAGGGTATGGTTAAGCTAGGGAATGGACTGTTAGATCAGGTGAGTGAATAGTAATCTCTCTTAAGTGCCATTAATCTTGTATAAGACCGAGGGCAAAAGTGGTAGATCTATCGGGTGTAGCGAGCCCCACTCTTGGGTCCTTGTGTGGCCCATGTAGTGCTTTTGTTGTTCTAACCGGGTGGACCGGGGGAAATCCGCTAGGGTTGAGTGCTTCCTATGTCGCCACACATATTAATGTCCTTGCAAAACATTAATGATCTGTTCATAGACGCTTACATACCAGCTTTTGATACTCAAATTTTCAAATGTTTTTAAGATTCATTTGATGGAAACTCACAAATACATGGATTTACAAACTTTGGTAACGCTTTTCAAATTATACCTAAGTAAGAGGACGCGCTGATCCTGCTTACAAAGGTTCGTTTGGGCTCGGCCCATTCTCTCTCGTGCAATGCACAAAGACTCTCGTGGGCTAGACTCACAGTTTTCATATATCATGCCAAGAAAATGATTTTACTGTATTTTCTCAGCAACTTTAAAACCGGTTATCAAAAAGATTTATTTTAAATCTTTTCAAAACAAACTATGAACTCGCTCAACTTTATGTTGACTTTTTCGCATGTTCTTTCTCAGGTTGCATTTTCAAAACTATGGAACGGCTGGAATAGGAGAACCCATGGGAATTCAAGTACTTAGCGACGTTCATTTTCTAGAAGTCTTAGCAAATTGCTTCCGCTGTGCAATGAAGATACCGGTCCAGTCACGCCATGCTCTGATAATTTCGGGGTGTGACAAAAGACAAACCTGTAGAAGCTTCTATTGCTCACCACGGGGCCGTGCCCAGTGAACACGGGGGCGTGCCCAAAGTACTGCAGGCGCATTAATTGTAATTGCGAATTACAATTAATGAGGAGAGATAGTGTCAGACAGGCACGGGGCCGTGCCCAGGCCTCTGTTCAGCCTATAAATAAGAGTGCTTGGCTTCATTGCAACTCATCCCTTGGCACACCACCTCTCTCACACTTCATCCACCACCCAACACCATCACAACACCATCATCCACCACCATCATCCATTGCCCATCATAGAGTGTGTGAGTCGTCTCGGGATCCAAGATTGATCGTAAGAGTTCTTGACAATCAAGGCCATGTTTGCCTAAGTCTCTTACATCACTTGGTGAAGACAAGTGTTTAGTATAATACTTTTTATTTTTAATCTTTTGCACTTTTTATTTGGTTTTGTATTAATGACTTTAATAACTAGTTTCTTATGTTGAAGGTGACTTTTCCTTATCGTTTGTCCGTGGTGTCTTGGCATTATTTTACTGTCTATATAAAATAAAAGATTTTCACCATTCATATCTCCACGGTCTATATGGAGGTATGTTGGCTACCTGGTCGGGGGTTAAGGGAACGGTTTGGTAAGGGTCTTGCCCTTGTTCAGCGTTTAGAGGTCCTGCAAGGGACCTGGGTCAAATTTAGTAAGATCTCCTTCAATACCCAAAGGTATTGGATGGCGGGGATCCAAACTCTTTGACCCCCTCATAAGTAAACTACTATTAATACTATAACCCGGCTATTTAGGACTGTATCCCTGCTGACTCAGACTACTTAGTCGAGGGTAACGTCACCTCCAAAAGAGGGGCCTACCATAATTTGCATTAATAACTTAATTCATTATCTTTCAATAATCCGACCCTTTAGGATTGTATCCTTGCTGACTCAAACTACTGGGTTGAGGGTAACGTCGCCTTCAAAAGAGGGGCCTACTACAATAACTAAGATAATCTCTTAAACAAGTGCAAAAGTGCGAAAATAATCAAAGGTTATACTAATACACGAGTCAGATCCAAGTGATTCATCTTGTCTATCTGTTTTTATTTTTCAGCATTTAGTTAGTTTTATTTTCTTAGTTTAAAAATCTTTTTCTAGCATTTTGATTTGATTAGACGTTGAGGATAAACCGGTACTAAAAGCTCTTGTGTCCTTGGACGACCTCGGTATCTTACCAACACTATACTACGTCCACGATGGGTGCACTTGCCCATATGTGTGTTTAGTGTTAGTAAATTTCGTGTTTTATAAATTTAAAACTTGGCTAAAAAGTGTAAAAAGGGCTTAAAATATATATCTAAAATATATATTACACTACACACGCATCAAGTTTTTGGCGCCGTTGCCGGGGACACAAGGATTTTAAGAAAGTTAGGAATCAACGACCTAATCATTTTTTTTATTTTCTTTTTAATTTTTTTAGGATTTTCTTAGTTTTTCAGCTTCTGCAGAGCTCGGCACGGGCCGTGCCTGGTCGGACACGGGCCGTGCCCAGCAGTGTTACTGGCAGTTTTTAGTTTTCCGAGTTACAGAAGGCTGACCACGGGGCCGTGTCGGTGCAACACGGGGACGTGTCCAACTCTCCAGTAACAGGGATCCGGAAAACAATCACTGTAACTCCGACCACGGGCCGTGTTCATTGAGCACGGGGCCGTGGTGAACCTTCTGACCAACATTCTTTTCTGTTTTTGTTGCAGGACTTGGAACCAGACGCCATCTCTACGTAGTGTATGAGCTCCAGTTCTAATAAAGACATAAAAGAACCTCTAGATTATCTACGCTTTCTCAGAAAAAGACTAAAATCTAAAAGCCAAGAGAAGGTTTCGGGGAACCCACTTCCAATGGCGGACCAACGTACCCTCATGGATTATCTACGACCCACCGTAGGTAATCTCGGCGCCGCTATCAATGCACCGAATGTTGAAGCTAATAACTTCGAACTTCGGCCGCATTTGATACAGATGCTTCAGAACTCCGCAACCTTCCATGGGCTTACGGACGAGGATCCCCATCTACATATTACTAATTTCTTAGAAATATGTGATACCTTTCGGATCAATGGAGCATCAAATGACGCCATCCGCCTCCGAATGTTTCCTTTTTCACTAAAAGACCGAGCAAAAGCTTGGCTTAACGCCCTCCCAGCTGGATCGGTAAACACCTGGGATGAACTAGCCCAAAAGTTTCTATATAAGTATTTCCCTCCCGCTAAAACGGCTAAATTAATGACTGAAATTAATACATATTCACAAGAGGACGGGGAATCCTTATATGAAACTTGGGAAAGGTTCAAGGAGCTATTGCGAAAGTGTCCACATCACGGCCTTGCGATATGGCAACAAGTATCCACTTTCTATAATGGGTTGTTGCCACACACAAGGCAAACACTTGACTCTAGCTCCGGGGGACTTTTAGGTAATCGCCGCCCGCATGAAATATATAATCAAATTGAGGAAATTGCTCAAACCAATTTTTAGTGGCACACTCCCCGAGGCAATAAATCCATTGCCCCGGGCGCCCATAAGGTTGATGAAAGCACTTCTTTACAAGCCCAATTCGAGGCCCTTTCTTCGAAAATAAAAAAATTGGAAATGACAAAAACGGTCTCGGTTATGGCTTGTGAAGGGTGTGGTGGGCCACATGAAAATTGGAGTTGTATGAAAGAAACAGACGATCAACAAGAATCAGTAAACTACATTGATAATAGACCTAGGCCGTCGGGTCCTCCAACGGGCACCTACAACCAAGGATGGCGAAATCACCCTAACCTTGGTTGGAGAGAACCCGACAATAGTAGTAACCAACAAAACCAACGAACGAACTTTCAACAACCAAGAAATGAGTCACAAAATTTCCCTCAACAACAAGGTGGACGAGAAAGGCTTGAAGATACTATATCTCGCCTCATCTCCGACACTAAAAAGAAAAACTCAGAGAGGTTTCTACAATTAGAATCAAATTTTAGAAATCAACAAGCTAGTATTCAAAACATCGAAAAACAAATAAGTCAACTAGCACAAAATTTCTCCGAGAGACCACAAGGCGCGTTACCAAGCAATACCGAAACAAACCCAAAAGCGCAAGTTCATCTCATAACATTACGGAACCGCACCGTGGGTCCTACGGAAGGCCCGCCGCCTACCGAGGAGACCATAACGCCGCCCCTACAAGAGAAGGGTTCCCCTCCCTCACCAGAGCCTACCAAGGCTCCTCGAGTTCCGTACCCCGGTAGGTTAATCCGTCAAAAGACCAATGAGCAATTCGCAAAATTCGAAAGTCTACTAAAACAATTACATGTCAACATTCCTTTCATTGATGTCCTAACCCAAATGCCTAAATACTCTAAGTTCATGAGGGACTTCCTCACTCATAAAAGGAAAATTGAAACATTGCAATTAGTTAACTTAGGCGAAGAATGCTCTGCCCTCGTACTCAACAAACTCCCCCAAAAGAAAATCGATCCCGGAAGCTTCACAATTCCTTGCTCGATCGGGGACTCCCCCGTTCGTAATGCACTAGCCGACCTTGGGGCTAGCATTAACCTCATGCCCTCATCAATGTTCAAGAGACTCGGCCTAGGAAAAACGAGTCCTACAAAAATGAGCATACAACTTGCTGACCGATCCGTCAAATTCCCGCAAGGTGTCATAGAAAATCTCCTAGTCAAGGTCGACAATTTCGTATACTCGGCCGACTTTGTCATACTCGATATGGAAGAAGACACCGAAGTCCCCCTCATACTAGGGAGACCATTTCTCGCCACCGCACAAGTAGTGGTAGACATGAATGACGGAACACTCACTTTAAAGTATGGGGATGATGAAGTAAAGTTCGGGGTTGGGAAGAGAATAGAGGACGATGACCCGGTCAATTACATGAAGGTTATTGATTCAAGTTTGGATGATGCTCTCCGACGGTGCAACATGGGATGCAAAACATCCCGCTCAGAAAACATATAACCTTGCCTTGGGTCTAGCCAAGGACCCTTATAAACGTGGCGCACCACGGAGGCATTCCGCGGAACTATCCTTAGTTTAGTTTAATCTTTTAGTTTTAACTTGCAGAAATAAAACACACTTATGGTGGTCAAGGATGACAAGGGTAACGAGAAACATGGCCCCATGCACAAAAACAAGGCCATCCGACAACAATTTCTCTATTACAGTAAGCTCAGCACGGGTCGTGCCCAGCCAACACGGCCCCGTGCTGAACACCCTGCAGAAAAATGCCCAGTTCAGGTAACTGGACACGGGCCGTGTTCACCGAACACGCCCCCGTGTCCAGGCTTCTGTTTCTTTTCTTTAATTATTGTTACTGGCACCTGAACACGGGGCCGTGCCCGGTCCCTACGGGGCCGTGTCCAGATTGCCAGTAACATAAATTTTTGCTTTTAACACCATGTTACACATTCAATCAACCTAAAAATTTATTTTTGGGACACATTGAGGACAATGTGTAATTTAAGTGTGGGGGGATGCTAAAACCTTGAATTTTGCAAGTTCTAATAACAAGCCTTACACAAAACTCTATTGGAACCGCTAATCACCCCAAATTTTTTTCAAAAATTTTCATTTTTTTTACTTGTCTAAAGTTTAAGTTGGGAATTCTAAGACTAACAAGGTTATATTTTTACAAGTTTACAACCGATAGCGTCGTGATAAAAAGAACCAACATAAGAAAATTATGAAACGGCATGACAAGCTTAGTTAAAATTCGATTATATATACTTGATCACATAAAAAACCCATTCCCACAAAAGTGAGTTTTGAGCCTTTATTGAGCATACAAATATACATCTTTACGCTAAATGCTCATTTTTCGTTTCTTGTGTAAATAGCCGCTTGGTTCTTACGACTCTAGAACTTGCCACGACAATTCATTCCCGGTCCTTACCAACTTAAACCCAAGTAAGTAAATGATGGGGGCATTAGGACTAACCCTTTTTCTTTCAAAACCATTATTTTTATTTTTCTTTTCACCTACCCAAAAACTCCCCCTAGTTAACCCCTTTGAGCCTAAACCTTTTCATTTCTTAACCCAAAACCCTTTTTACCCACCAAAAACCCTTTTTATTTTTTTACTTTTTTTTAGTAACAAGTTCAGTTTTCGTATGACTAAAAAAAAGTTCACAATGAAGTTAGAAATAAACAAGCAAAGCTCCTCAAACAAAAGCATGTTTGAAGAAATACTTCATTAAAAATAAAAAGTCACAAAAATAAAACCATGATATAAATAAAAATAAAACCCAATAAATAATTTACCTTATGAAAAGTTTTTAATAAATCATGACGAATAGGATTGTAAATAAATAAAAATAAAACCCAATAAAGATCTTAGATTCCCGACATTCTATAACAAGCCAAAACCTTCTCTTCTACCCATTCCATTTGGGAGTGTAAGCCACATATTAAAGAGTTTTGCTTGAGGACAAGGAAAAATTCAAGTGTGGGGATATTTGATGTGTGTAAAATGCAACATATAAATTACATCAAATGAGGCATAAAACTAACCCTTTTTAAGTACTAATGTTGGAAAAAGTGTGTTTTTGTCTTCCTTTTGTATTTTCAGGATTAAATGAACTCAAATTAACAAAAGAAGCAAAAAGACAGCTAAATCTAGCATAAATACAAGAAAAGGAACAAAAGTGGATTGCCCGACCCCTCAACAGCATCCTCCCAAGCAAGACAGAGAAGGCAGAAGACTGAACACGCCCCGTGCTCAGCAAGCACGGGGCCGTGCCCAAGAAGCAGAAGAAAAGACAAACCTGTAGAAGCTTCTATTGCTCACCACGGGGCCGTGCCCAGTGAACACGGGGGCGTGCCCAAAGTACTGCAGGCGCATTAATTGTAATTGCGAATTACAATTAATGAGGAGAGATAGTGTCAGACAGGCACGGGGCCGTGCCCAGCGGACACGGGGCCGTGCCCAGGCCTCTGTTCAGCCTATAAATAGGAGTGCTTGGCTTCATTGCAACTCATCCCTTGGCACACCACCTCTCTCACACTTCATCCACCACCCACCACCATCACAACACCATCATCCATTGTCCATCATAGAGTGTGTGAGTCGTCTCGGGATCCAAGATTGATCGTAAGAGTTCTTGACAATCAAGGCCATGTTTGCCTAAGTCTCTTACATCACTTGGTGAAGACAAGTGTTTAGTATAATACTTTTTATTTTTAATCTTTTGCACTTTTTATTTGGTTTTGTATTAATGACTTTAATAACTAGTTTCTTATGTTGAAGGTGACTTTTCCTTATCGTTTGTCTGTGGTGTCTTGGCATTATTTTACTGTCTATATAAAATAAAAGATTTTCACCATTCATATCTCCACGGTCTATATGGAGGTATGTTGGCTACCTGGTCGGGGGTTAAGGGAACGGTTTGGTAAGGGTCTTGCCCTTGTTCAGCGTTTAGAGGTCCTGCAAGGGACCTGGGTCAAATTTAGTAAGATCTCCTTCAATACCCAAAGGTATTGGATGGCGGGGATCCAAACTCTTTGACCCCCTCATAAGTAAACTACTATTAATACTATAACCCGGCTATTTAGGACTGTATCCCTGCTGACTCAGACTACTTAGTCGAGGGTAACGTCACCTCCAAAAGAGGGGCCTACCATAATTTGCATTAATAACTTAATTCATTATCTTTCAATAATCCGACCCTTTAGGATTGTATCCTTGCTGACTCAAACTACTGGGTTGAGGGTAACGTCGCCTTCAAAAGAGGGGCCTACTACAATAACTAAGATAATCTCTTAAACAAGTGCAAAAGTGCGAAAATAATCAAAGGTTATACTAATACACGAGTCAGATCCAAGTGATTCATCTTGTCTATCTGTTTTTATTTTTCAGCATTTAGTTAGTTTTATTTTCTTAGTTTAAAAATCTTTTTCTAGCATTTTGATTTGATTAGACGTTGAGGATAAACCGGTACTAAAAGCTCTTGTGTCCTTGGACGACCTCGGTATCTTACCAACACTATACTACGTCCACGGTGGGTGCACTTGCCCATATGTGTGTTTAGTGTTAGTAAATTTCGTGTTTTATAAATTTAAAACTTGGCTAAAAAGTGTAAAAAGGGCTTAAAATATACATCCAAATTATAACACACTTCACGCACATCACCTCACGAGGTGGAGAAAGTTGAATCTGACTTTCTTAAACTGACCATGAAAAACCTCAACTATCGAGCTTATGTATCTGATTACAACTATCTCTCAAGACTCGTACCTTATCTGATTACCACCGAGTCTAAGCGCATTGCGCGATTCATTGGAGGACTTGCTCCAAAGATTAAGGGGATGGTTAAATCCTCCAAGACTGCGACATTTAGATCAGCTGTGGATCTGGCTTTATCTCTCACCGAGGATGAGAAACGAGTGAGAGTGGCCAAGACTGAAGGTGATAACAAGCGGAAGCGCGATGACACTCCTACTAGAGATTCTAAGAAGGGTAAGACTGGTTCAAGCTATTACCAGTCCAAGCCAATTGAGGCAAAGCATTTGAAAAGAGGATGTGTAGAAGTAGCTTCCATGATTCTTGATGGATGTGCTATATTCATCAAGAATCAATCTATCCCTATAAACCTCTTACATATGAATCTCGCGGGATTCAATATAGTTTTAGATATGGATTGGTTAGAGCATAACCAAGCCCGCATTACCCGCGATAAGAAACTTATCGAGATTAAATCCCCATCTGGTAATATACTCAGTATTCATGGAGATCAACACTATGGATTGCCCGAGGGGGCATCTCTGCTTAAGGCATCCAAGTGTTTGAAAAGAGGATGTGTCATTTACATGGCATGTGACCATTAACGAACCAAAGCCGAAGATTGAAGACATCCTAATCATCGCGGAGTATCCTGATGTTGTTCCTAAAGACTTACCCGGTCTGCCCCCGGATAGACAAGTCGAGTTTAGAATCGACATTCTGCCTAGATCTACTCCCGTAGCTAGAGCACCGTACTGTCTGGCACCCACTGAGATGAAGGAACTAAAGGCACAACTAGAAGAACTATTAGAGAAAGGCTTTATTAAGCTAAGTTCCTCGCCCTGGGGAGCTCCCATTCTCTTTGTCAAAAAGAAAGACGGTTCGATGCGAATGTGCATTGACTACCGTGAACTAAACAAGATCACGATCAAGAATCGATATCCTTTGCCAAGGATCGATGATCTGTTTGATCAGCTACAAGGAGCCAGTTACTTCTCAAAGATTGATTTGAGATATGGTTATCACCAATTGAAAGTCTGAAGTGAAGATGTTCCAAAGACCGCGTTCCAAACTAGATACGGCCACTACGAGTTTCTTGTGATGCATTTTGGGCTCACGGACGCACCTGCAGCATTCATGGATCTCATGAATAGAGTCTGCAAGTCGTACTTAGATAAGTTTGTCATTGTCTTTATAGATGACATACTTATCTACTCACGCAGCAAGGATGATAATAAGAAACATCTTCGATGTATACTTGGTATGTTGCAACAGGAGAAGCTCTACGCTAAGTTCTCCAAATGAGAGTTTTGGCTTCGCGAAATCTAATTCTTAGGACACATGATTAGTGAGCGTGGTATCCAAGTGGATCCCGGCCAAGATTGAAGCTATCATGAATTGGGAAGCACCCAAAACCCCTTCAGAGATCCGCAGTTTCTTAGGATTGGCAGGCTATTATAGAAGGTTCATCGAGAACTTCTCTCGAATTGCCACTCCTTTAACTGCATTGACCCGCAAGAATGTAAAATTCGACCGGGGTGTTAAGCAAAAAGAATCCTTTGAGATTCTAAAGCAGAAACTGAGTAATGCTCCAGTTTTTACTCTACCTGAGGGTATTGAGGATTTTGTTGTTTATTGTGATGCCTCACATACAGGCATGAGATGTGTGCTTATGTAGAGAGGCAAGGTGATTGCATATGCATCACGACAACTAAAAATGCATGAAAGGAATTACACCACCCACGACTTGGAGTTGGGTGTCGTTGTATTTGCATTGAAGTTGTGGAGACATTACTTATATGGTACGAAGTGTATTATATACACTGACTATAAAAGTCTCCAGCATCTATTTAACCAAAAAGATCTAAATATGTGGCAATGCCGCTGGATGTAAACTTTGAATGACTATGATTGCGAGATTCGCTATCATCCCGACAAGGCAAATGTGGTTGCCGATGCACTAAGTCGCAAGGAAAGGGTTAAGCCAATTCGAATTAACTCCAAGTGTATTGAACTCAAGATTAGCTTAAATGAGAAGCTATTGGATGCTCAAAATCAAGCCTTGTTAGAGGCTAATATTTATAGTGAAGGATTGGGTGCAACTGTTGGTCAGTTGTCACCTAGGAAAGATGAAATCCTTAGATTGAATGATCGAATCTGGGTTCCAATCTTTGGAGGGATTAGAGATCTAATCCTCTAGGAAGCGCATAATTCTAAATATTTTGTTCACGCTGGAGGTGACAAAATGTATGAAGATCTGAGAAAGAACTATTGGTGGATGGGTATGAAGAAATCCATAGCCACCTACACAGCTAAGTGTCTGACGTGTTCACAAGTTAAAGCTGAACACCAAAAACCGCCAGGACTTCTACAACAGCTTGAGATTCCCATGTGGAAAATGGTAACTATGGATTTAAGTACCAAGTTACCCAAGACCAAACGTGGCAATGACACGATTTAGGTCATCGGTGATAGGCTGACTAAGTTAGCCCACTTTTTGCCACTCAAGGAGACGTATAATTCTGATAAATTGGCTAAACTATATGTGGATGAGATAGTATCCCTACATGGCGTGCCAGTATCTATTGTATCTGATAGAGATACTATATATACATCTCATTTCTGGAAGAGTTTCCAGCAATCATTAGGCACAAGATTGAACTTTAGTATGGCTTACCATCCTTAGACTGATGGACAGAGTGAGCGTACTATCCAAACTTTGAAAGACATTCTTAGGGCATGTGTGATTGACTTGGGTGGAATTTGGGATGACCATCTCCCCCTAATATAATTCTCCTACAATAACAGTTATCATACAAGCATCAAGGCTGCTCCTTTTGAGGCCTTATATGGGAGAAAATGTAGGATGCCCGTTTGTTGGGCTGAAGTTGGGGAAGCCCAACTATCTGGACCAGAGATTGTCCTAGATGGGTAAAAGTTAAGTATAATAAAAGGGCACATCTTGGAAATCACGTTAAGTTGGTCAAATGACGGGTCAAAGTTAAGTATAATAAAAAGTCAAACGATAAATTTTCGGAAACTTTATAAAAGGAATTTGTAATTGTTTTAACTCATGTTTTTAACACTAAATCAATTGGTAACTAATATTAGAACATCTATAAACATGTTCAGCCCGTCATTTCCAGTTTATGTGTCGGTTCGCAACCGAAAGTCAAGCAGTTTGACTTTTGCTTTGACTTCCAATTCTGACCCAATTTAGCAACTTTAGCTACTGATTCTAAGTTGCATTATGATCATGTTATAGTGTTAAATATCCCTTTGTGGTTATACTACTTGATCATAATCAGATTATGAGTTTTTACACAAGTTCTTATAATATGCCTATTATTCACCAAAATACCCTTTTTGTGCATAACTTGGTTTTAAACAATGAAGATCATATAAATTTGATAAGCTACTAATATGGTAATATAATTATCATGTTTTGGCAGAATGAATTTGTTTATAACTTATGTTTTTATACAAGTTCATGGATCCCACATTATGACTAAAATGCCCTTATGGTGCATAGTTTGGTTTTAAACCATAAAAGGCATATAAATCTGATTACCTACTGATGTTATAACATAATTAAAGTATTTTGGCATAATGAACTTGTTTTTAGCTCATCCAATCACTCGATACCGCCTATGCGCGTACAGTTAGCTTATGTAACTAGTTTACTTAAGTTTATCGAAACGGGTCAAATCTTTTGAATTTATTTCAAATTCCAGAATGTAAACATGTTTACCCATATTATACAAGTCTTAGTACTTGTGAGGGTTTAAACTACATTCTATCCAATCATCGCTTAATCTAGCGTATCGTACCGTTTTCGTTATTTTAAGTTAACCGGTCCAAGACTATGACTTGAATAAGATCTATTAACATTCTAATTGCTTATTATACCATCTACTCTAGACTAAGGCATTCCAGTAGATTGCAACCAAGCTTAGTTATTTGATAACGACCGTGCTTATTATATTATCTTACATTGTAAGACTTATTTAAGCCAGGTAAATGCTTTTAACCTATTTTCCCTATACGAGCTTGGGATACGGTAAATTATTACCGCTTGGTCGGGTGTGGGATCATATGTCGGATTGTGACTAGAATCCGCATAACCCGTTTTAATCTGTTTTGCTTGAGAACATAAACATTGGGGGTTAATGCGACCGTGTCCTAGATATCTTCGGCTCATTTAATTGCAAATGGCAACGACTTAAGCACGGGGTGTAGGCATACACCCGACAGATGCTAATGCTATTATAAAATATTTTTCTACCCATATTGGGATACTCTTTATGGGTTAAAGTGGCGTGTCAGTTAATCATGTTATCGGTTTCTGTACTGGGCCCCATATGTATTGACAAGCACCAGTGGCGGACCTAGAAATTTTTTCATAGGGGTGCGGAACATTTTTAAAAATTTTAGGCCCCAAGGTATATAAGTAAAAAAATTGGTTCGTATTGGGTCGGTTCGAGTCGGGTCGGGTCATGTAAAACAAAAGAACATCAAACTAAATTTATATAATCATCAAAACATGTCAAACCTTGTTATAAACATAATTAAAACGTCGCCCTACGCGTTTTCATTTTTTGAAATCTATCCAAAACATCATCTAAACCAACTTTCTTAAGCAACTCTTTCTCTATATAATATATACAACTATCACTAAAGTTCTCATCGTCAATCCGGTTACGCAAGTCGGTCTTCACATTCTTCATTGCTGAAAAACATCTTTCAACGGTTGCGGTTGCAACGGGTAATACGAGAACAAGCTTCAATAACCGATATACCAATGTAAAAGTTACGTGAATATTCGTCGAAACCATTAACCTTACAAGACTTGACAAACATATTACATAATGTATCATGTATTCAAACCCTAGAAATCATAATATAAATCACACTAAAAATCATCTAAACATCATATACACCGTTAAAAAAAAAAGAAACCCAAACATCAGGTCGGATCGTATATAACCCACCAAAAAAAAGACAAAATATTATCATCATCATCACTAACAAAATATACATATATAACCCACCACAAAATAACATGTCATCACTAACAAGAAGCACACATGTTTCCTGCCATCAAAAATTCACTTCCGGTGGCTACCGGTTCCGTCCCACCCTACCAAAAATCAACCAAAAATCAACCAAAAATCATCAAAAATAACAAATAAACTTACTCGTGTTTGATCGGCGGTGGTATGATGGCTGATTACGGTGGTATGCGGCTGTTGTTGTCGCTGATGTTCTGATCGCTGGCGTGCGTGTAGGGATGATAGAGAGTGGGAGAGAATATGTAAGGGTTTTGGGCTTGTTTATTTTATTTTAGTTTGAAATATTGTTGATTTGTTAGATTTGTTTATTGGGCTAAGACTTAGGAGTGGGCTAGTTAAAGATATTGGGTATTTGGGTTTAGTTATTTAGGTATTAAAAGTAATATAATTTAGGTAGTGTTTTAAAAAAAAAGAGTTTACTAAAAAAAATTTAAAATATAAATTGATAACTCTTTTTACTTAAGGGGTGCGGACGAAAAAATCCAAGGGGTGCAGACGAAAAATTTCAAGGGGTGCAGATGGGATTTTCGACGGAACTTAGCACTAATTTTTTTTTTCCTGGGGGTGCGCCGCCCACCTTGGGCTAGCTTTAAGTCCGCCCCTGACAAGAACGTAAAATTGTATACAAGATAATTATTATTGTCTCAAGTTATTTATAAAATTGAATGTGACTTGTGCACTTAAAACAATTTTGAAATATTTTCAAAATGTGTCGTTTATTTGTATTTACCAGTGTAAACTGACGTATCTTCAAAAGACTAAGTGACAGGTTGCAAGGTTACGAAATAGGCTGGAAGTGCCCGGTAATGCTTAAGAGGAATTTCCAACTCCTTGCATAAGAAGCCTAATAGTTTGTTATTTCATCATTTTGTAAATTTACGATCCGCCTGTGGATCTTTTGATACATCTGTCTGTATAATATTTTTGAACATTTGGACATTTATATTTGTAATAGTATTTTAAATCCAAGACTTCCGTTGTGCTATCTGTGTATTTGATATCAATCTAGTCACGTATACCCTATCCGGGCCCACCGGGTGAGTAAAATACCGGGGGTTGTGACACATATCCATTGCGACATCTGTTTTTGATTGTCCCTTTCGCGTTGATAGTTGTAAACGAATTTTATGTTATATATTTTGTAAGTTGTTTTTCAATATGAAAGAGAGGAAAAAATTGAATAAGCTAAATCAAACACTTTTTATAGGGATGTTCTTTTTAGTCATTTTACATGAATAAGTTAAACCAAACACTTTTTAAAAAAAAACTACTTAACTTATTGGCTTATAAGCTAACCCATAAACTATTTTAGAAGCTTCTTCTAAAAAAGTCATAAGTTAATAACTTCTTTTAACAAAAAAATATTCTAAACTTAAATAAGCTAACCCAAACACACCCTATATAACTTTACTACACCAATTTTTACTTGATAAGACTAGCGGGTGTGGGGTGTTTTACGAGGCCGGGGATGCCAGGCAACACTGGCTAACCCACACCGTGCCAGCGTTGGCCACGGCGTTGCCCCGCTTGCGTGGCTTTGAAGCCTGGCATTGGGCGGGGGAGGGGGTCTGAGCGGGCTGGCTAGGATTGGGTGGTGAAATTATACCGTTTGGGGTAGCCGTTGGGCATGGCGGTTGCAATATAAAAAATCAAATTTTTACCTATAAATACACATCTTAAACTTCATTTTTTCCACAATTATTTACAAATCTTCTTCAACCAATCTCACACCAAACACAGCGGGCGACCTGAGCCACGACGATCGAATGGAGATCGCGAAGATCAAATAGAGGCATGACGGGAATCCAGAATTTAAGTGGGTTCCCCACTTTAACATTTATTGAACTCTGTAAGTTTTTTTAGGAATTATTAACTACTTTTTTATTTTTTAGGATTTAATAAGTAGTTTTTTTTTTTAATTTTTAGGATGTTATGTAACTTTTTTTTTAAATTAATATAAGCTTGTGTTTTATTTTATAAATCTCAAGTATATAAAAAAACCAACATGGACCACCAGTGCCGCTTCCACACCTCAATTCTTTTGGGGTGGTCTGGTGGAGCCCACAATCGTCACGTGTGGAGCAACGCCCCCAACCCAATCCCTCCAACATCCCATAGTCTAATGTAATTTTTTTTTGGCAAATTTGATTTAAATAATCTCAACTTTCTCAATTTGATCGATAATAATCTCAACTCAGTTATTGGTTGATAATAATCCGAACTGGTCCACTTTTGGCCGATAATAGTCCGCCGTTAAAATAGCTTAACAGAGTTAAGTTTTTTTTTTTTTTCCAAATTACAAACCGATGTTTTATGGATTTTGATCAGAACGATGATACAAGTCGATTTATGTAAAACTTACCTTGAAACGGTGTGCTTCAAACGGATTGATTTTTGTTAATTGAAAGTTTAAACACCCGAATTGAAGCACCAATTTCGTCGTTTGGGGCAATATTTCGAGGTAAATTTTACATCAATCAACTCGTATACTCGTTCTAATCAAAAGCACTAAAACATCGGTTTATAATTCGGAAAAAAAAACTTAACTCCGTTAAGCTATATTTAGCGTACACTATTATCGGCGAAAAGTGAACCAGTTCGAATTATTATCGGCCAATAACTGAGTTAAGATTATTATCGACCAAATTAAGAAAGTTTGGATTATTTAAATCCAATTTTACGATTTTTTTTTGGTAATTTCACTAATTTGGCTATGGTTGTTACATTTCATTTCAGTCACGTTCTTATCAGTACCGAAGACACATGTTCCTCCATATCAACACACACTGAACCTACCCTCTTACACTTCCATGCTGCTCTTGTGTTCATCGGAGTTCATCCACCACTGAACTCACTCATCCTTCCGATCAGCCATGGCGCTGACCGCCTTCGTTGAAGTCAAACCGGACTCACACTTCTCCATACATAACCTGCCCTATGGTATCTTTAAACATCGCACAGATTCTACCGTCACTCCAAGGCCCGGAGTTGCGATCGGAGACTACGTTCTCGATCTCTCTGCGATTCATTCGGCTGCTTTGTTTGACGGTCCCTTGATTTCCGGTTCTGATTGTTTTCATCAGGTATTGCTGTTGTACTGTTTCGTTTTAGGTTATGACCTAGAAGTTTGTTTAAGTTTGTATGATTTTGATGTATAATGTTGACTGAGAATGATCAAGTGTGTGGTTGATTTTGTGGAATAGTCTAAGTTGACGTACTATTGGATTCTGAAATTAGGTGTTTCAGTTTGTTAGAGGATTTTGTGTTTGAGGCATAGTTATCAAAGGCGCTAGGGGCACTCAAGGTGCGTAGGCCTAGCCGCAAGGCGCAAAAAAGGGGAGGGCCTGGAAAAAAAAGCACTTAAATGAAAAATAATTGTATTAGAATAATAGTATTCTTAAAATAAAATAAACAATCACTATTATATAACATTTAATATAATCTAATTAGTACCAAAAGTTCTAAAATAGTGAAGATGTAAATGTAATTCGAAAATTTGAAAGCATGGTTTTAAAAAACGCCCTCGAGGCGAAACGGCCAAAAAACGAGTTTGAGGCGCGCCTCATGGGGTTTTTACTGCATATACGCCTCAGAGGGGCTGCGGCGCTAAGAAAGGCTGCGCCTCAAGTGCGCCTCATGGGATATTCATGGTTGTTTTTGATGTTTTTGACTTTTTGTGTCAATTTCAAGCATTTCATGTCTTTTTTATGTATGTTTTTGATAATTTTGATGAATCTGATGATGAAATTAGTTAGTATTATTATTATTATTATTATTATTATTATTATTTTTATAATATATATAATTTTTATATTTATTTATTAATACCGCCTTGGCCTTACGCCTCGTTTCGCCTCGAGGCTTATGCCTCGTGATGCGAAGGGAAAACGCCTCGAAACTCGTTTCCGTTCTTTTAAACCTTGCTTGAAAGTTCTAAACTGGATCAGAAATATGATAAACCTTGCCTCAATAGGTACCGTGGAAGCTTAAATTATGGAGAAGATCAATAATTTTGCATTAAATAATTAAAAAAATAAATAAATCGGTATTTAGTGCGCCTGGAGAGTTGAACATAGCGCCTAGGAACTATGGTTTGAAGATGTTAGGAGATAAGCGTTTGGAAATTGGAGTGCTATTGTGGAGTGAAATTGCACTAATTTTAACGTTAAAAGCAGCGGACGGTTAGGCGTGCATTATGTGGTGGTGTTGATAGCCGAAAGACAAGGGTACATGCACTAATCGGCCTTTGTCCTAATTGTCGAGTGTTATGTCTTATGTCCAAGGCTTGATGCAAAGCTACTATCGAGTCGGGGGTCTCACTGGTCTATTCCTACAGGGGTAGAGGTAAGGCTGTCTACATCTTACCCTCCTCAGACCCTGCCTTAGCTTTGCTATTGGTGGGGTTTACTGAGTATGATGATGATGGATTAAGTTGAACTTTAGCTTTAGGTGAATAATGAAAGAAATTGAAATGATATGTGTTGAGAGTAATGTTTTTGGGACAGATTGTGTAGGATATATGGGTGTAATTGTTTGGTATGAGTTAAATTGTAAAACTGAGAGTCTAACCGTTTTGTCAGGATATGACTCACAGACTCACATCTAGGAAATGTAGTTGGTGAGTGCCAAAAAGCGGTTGTGAAAGGAAGATCATGCTCCTAATCTCCTGCCCTTGGAAAATAATATTGTTTTGAATGCATTTATGAACTATTCTTAACGTGTCTTCAAATATTATTTGTTTTGAATGCAGTCAAACCTTAACAAGTTTCTAGAACTGGGAAGACCAGCATGGAAGGAAGCTCGTGCTACTCTGCAAAAGCTATTATCATGTGTGATACGTCATGATATCTCTCTTTTTTTCCTGTTAACTTGCATATATAAATCTTTTCTGTCATATGTAAAATACAAAACAAGTTAACTCGTTTGATAAAAATCAAAATTCCAAGTATCTTTTGTTAAAAAATTATGACGTGATTTTTTAATGTAGCTACTGAACCGGCTTTACAAAATAATGCAAGTTTAAGGCAGAAGGCACTTTTACCTATGGTAAGAGATATGTTGATGAACATTTTGTAGCTTTGTGTTGTACTGGAGTCTAGACTTATTTAACGTGTAACGCTTCAGGATGAGGTAGAAATGCTTCTTCCTATTGCTATCGGGGACTACACAGACTTCTTTTCATCCATGCATCATGCTAAGAATTGTGGGACCATATTCAGGGGTCCGGAGAATCCAATTAATCCCAACTGGTATGGTATTTTAGACGTGTATATATAATCAGACTACAGACGTGTATATATAACTGGTATGGTTTTTTAGGTTTCATCTCCCCATCGCCTATCATGGACGAGCATCATCTATTGTTATATCTGGCACTGATATTATTAGACCAAGGTAACACATACCTATGCAGTTAATATCGGTGACCTATCACTGATATATCGGTTATCGGCCCCCATGTAAAATATCGGTGTCAATATCGGTACCGGTAATATCGGCGATATTGGACCGATATATCACCGATTGCCCCAATATCAGTACCTTTCTTCTTAGTTGTACCATTCGTTTTTCTTCTTATTGCTGCTATTAGTGTTTTAAGTCTTAATTGTTAAATGTTAGCGTTTTAACTTTTAAGTCTTAATCAGTTCCTACTTGCTACAATTGTTAGTGTTTGCAAGTTGCAAAAGGTTAATTTGTTAATGGTAGTAGAGTATACTGAATTGTTAGTGTTAAATTGGTATATATAAATTTTTTGCATGATATTAAAATTACCGATATCCCACCGCGACAACCGATATCTCAAATATCATATCCGATTTTTTACCACATTAACTAGTAACTACTTAGACACATACTGTACATAGATGGTAGAGACACATGCGACTTTGCAATACTCTTGAAGTTTAGTGATCAGTCATGAAATGGAGGTCAGAAATGGAGTTCCTCTGTTTATTCTTTTCCGTATATGTTTCCATTCCCTATAGTAAACCTATTATCATCAACCTATAATTATTATTTATCCAAAATTTGGGATGACCCATTATAAGAGTTCAAGATCCTATCTTAAACACGTTTCGTTTTTCTTCCAGAGGTCAAGGTCATCCGAGTGGTAACTCTCCACCATACTTTGGACCTTCAAGAAAACTGGACTTTGAGCTTGAAATGGTAACTTTTCCACCATGCACTTCTGCAATGCTTATCTAATATCTATGAGTTCTAGGGATGCAAACGAGCCGAGTCTGAGCTCGATTAACTTATGAGAGTTCGAGCTTGGCTTGGTTCGAGCTTTGTTTTCAAAGCTCGAGCTCGGCTCGTTGGTAGTTTCTCAAGTTCGAGCTAGGCTTGGGATCGGCTCGTTTATTATCTATTAATTAATATATTAAATAAAATTAATATAAATAATAGACTTGTTTAGGCTCGCTAGCTCAATAAGTGAAGCTCGGGCTCGGGCTCGTTTACCAAACAAGCTTAACTTTAGGTTCGGGCTTGGCTTGTAAACAAGTTAAAATAAGCTTGGCTCAGCTCGTTAACTAGACAACTTTAAATAAGAGGTAAATGTTATTAAATATTAATAAAAACTAATATTACACTAAGGCTCGAGCTCAGGATCAATAAGGCTCGGCTCGTTTCGAGCTTTTTCTTGAGCAGCTCGCGGGCCGCTTGGCTTGGTTGCACCCCTATGACTAATCTTTTGTCACCTTTGTTTTTTGTAATTTATTGTTATCTATTGCATATTGCTTCAAGGCTGCTGTAGTTGGACCAGGGAATGAACTAGGAAAGCCAATAGATGTTAACGAGGCTGCAGACCACATTTTCGGAGTAGTGCTAATGAATGACTGGAGTGGTATGCATTTTTTAACCTAATATTATAGCCACATGTCACTGGTCTCGCTGGTTAACACGTTACATCGGTTAAACAATGTTTTATACAGCAAGAGACATTCAAGCATGGGAGTATGTGCCTCTTGGTCCGTTTCTCGGCAAAAGTTTCGGTACGAATCCGGTTTTGTTTTATGGAATATAATATATGTGCTACACATTCAAATGTTCAATTAGCCGACGCTTTGTTGGTGTTTTTCAGGGACTACAGTATCACCATGGATCGTAACTCTTGACGCTCTTGAACCATTTGCTTGTGATGCTCCCAATCAGGTAGATACGCGACATTCAACTCTACTCCTCGACTTTGCATGCTAATTCACCTTTTAAAATCACAGATCCCTCCACCTTTGCCGTATCTTGCGGAGAAAGTTTCCAAGAACTATGATATTTCTTTGGAAGTTCAGGTTAAACCGGCTGGACAAGAAGAATCATTCACCATCACAAGGACCAATTTCAACCACTTGTAATTTTCAGACATGTTTCAGTTCACCAGATAAGTAGAATGGCATTTAAATTGTTTAGTATTTTAGTTAAAAGTCAAAATCGTTAATTTTATTAGGTACTGGACTCTAACGCAACAACTTGCACACCATACTATTAACGGCTGTAACTTGAGGCCTGGAGATCTCCTTGGAACTGGAACAATAAGTGGACCTGTAAGACGTTAGCTTTGTTTATACAATTTTTGTGATTATTCAAGTACAGTTCGGCATGGGGTGGTAATCGTGTCGGGACACGACCCGTATGAATATTTAATTATTCTTGTCAGAGACATCAAACCGAACCTTGACACAGTTAAAATTGTGTAACCCGAACACAACTCCATGTAACCCAGTTATTTAATCAAGTCAAAATGGATGTAAATGGGTTGTAATCCAATTGTAAATGGGTTGGCGGGATGACCTTGTATAATATATTTCTTTTTTTAAACAGCTTGACGTGTTGACCTGTTTAATTAAACGGGTTAAACATGTCAACTGAATGGCTCATTTAATTAAACGGGTCAACCCAAACACAATCTTTTTATTAGACGGGTCTTGTTGTGTCAGGAATTGTCGCCCCTAGGTAGACGTAAATTTAATACGCCGTGCTTGATTTTTACAGGAATCTGAATCTTATGGATGCTTGTTAGAGTTAACATGGAACGGAACAAAAGAGTTGTCTCTTGGTAAAACGACTCGTAAATTTTTGGAAGATGGAGATGAAGTTATCATCAGTGGTTGCTGCAAAGTAACTTATGTTTCCATTTTAACTCCTTCCAATTTTTTTGGGGGTGCTGATTAAATGACGTTATTTCAGGGGAACGGTTACAATGTTGGATTTGGTACGTGCTCAGGGAAGA
Organism: Helianthus annuus; assembly: GCF_002127325.2. NCBI lineage: Eukaryota > Viridiplantae > Streptophyta > Magnoliopsida > Asterales > Asteraceae > Helianthus > Helianthus annuus. The sequence goes on along the minus strand of NC_035438.2, from coordinate 62,841,356 downwards.
TCGTACCGTCTATGCCATAATTACCATATTAGTTCACAGGTAAATCAAGGTAGGCTGAATGTCGCAATTTTTAACCGAATGGTCAATTTGGGTTATGATTTATCTTTAATGGTTGATTAAGCAGGGAGCTAGTGCAGGTGGCGTGTACTGCAAATGACAAAATGGACTATTGTTGACGGAATGTGTTTGGAAACTCCTGAAGGATGACATCTGTATGTAGTATTATAAATCAATAAACCATGTTATTATGCTGTAATCAAAACCCCATTTTACAAAGCTATGGGGTAGAATTTGGCGTAAAATCTCTCCATCCATTTAGTACGCTATGGTTAACGGAGTGTGCAAGATTCACCAACTCTTGTTTCAACTTTGCAATTGCGTATGGTGGATTGCCATTTTATGTCATGAAGTTTCTAATTTACAAGGCATACTTGGTTATATAAGTCATGAAGTTTAAAAGGTGAGTATCGCTAATCTATAACATATTTAAACACATATATAGACGTCGTTATGTGTCGGTATCAGTGTCCAATATTGGAGGGTTTTAGAAGCACAAAAGCAGTAGTTTGTACTTTTAACATGTTCTTTCTACCAAGTTGACGACATTTTAGGAGTTTTTCTCACCTTATTAGTTTACGGTGTTTGTTTGTAATAATACATGTTTTTCCGACAGAGTCACTTTAGTAGGTATTCATATTTTATCGAAACAGCCTTGTACGTAAACAAGTGTATCAAGTAAATCTACCAAATAACAAATCTATTGGTAGGGGCTAAGAGGGTGTGATGTAAGCAAACCATACCTCTATGCTTGTCAGAGACCGAGACCCACGACTTCAAAACATTAGCAGACACACAAATAGAACTAAGAATATAAAAATAGAAATCTACCAATAACAAAAGAAGTAATCGAAGAGTGACATAGTAACAATCGCAACACATGGCTAAAACTATATAACATGCTCCACTCGATTAGGCTATGGCCACGATCAGACTAGAGAGACAGAGACTGTATGTATTTCTTATCTGAGATCAAGATTACACCATTACAAATACATAAGATGCCAACCTGTGGTAGTTATATTAATGTTAATAACTTGTTTTCCTAGTTTGAGCAATCGATCGATGTTCGGCCCTGAAATCCAACAGGTCGGGTACCTAGTTTTAATTTTGTCTGCCAACATATGATCCATAAACTTTTTTTTATTGTATCTTCACTTAGCAACATAGTTGTTAATGACGAATAGCAACAAATAGCGATAAGGTACCTATATATAGCGATAAATAGCGGACAACTATTTTATAAATAGCGATATACTAGAATTTTTTTTATATGTATATTATATCAAAAAAATACCCTAGTGTATATGTTATTTTACATGTATATTAAGCAAAAACCTAAAATCCAGTTATTTTATAGCTATATTTAATTGCTATTTATATACTATTAATTTGTATTAGGTTTTAGCATTAAAATATTGTACTATGTGTTAATATGGTGTTTCATGCATTGCTTTGTTGCAAGTTGTATTGTTTTATTTGTAAATTATTATTATTTATAATAATCTAATTAACTTAGCCAAAATCTTGTTAGGTTTATTTTGTAATACTATTAATTTGTATTAGGTTTTAGCATTAAAATATTGTAATGTGTGTTAATATGGTGTTTCATGCATTGCTTTGTTGCAAGTTGTGTTGTTTTATTTGTAAATTATTATTATTTATAATAATCTAATTAACTTAGCCAAAATCTTGTTAGGTTTATTTTGTAATACTATTAATTTGTATTAGGTTTTAGCATTAAAATATTGTATTGTGTGTTAATATGGTATTTCATGCATTGCTTTGTTGCAAGTTGTGTTGTTTTATTTGTAAATTATTATTATTTATAATAATCTAATTAATTTAGCCAAAATCTTGTTAGGTTTATTTTGTAATTATCGTTATAAACCTAGTGGAAAGGGCACTCAACGGTAGTACCCATACCTCAACCTATCAAATCCCGTCAAGACAAAAAAAACTTTAAAACTACCATTTAGTCACAAAACCCTGACGTGTCTCCACACCCTTGCGATAAACTTTTTTTTTTTAATTTTTAAAGTCAAATGCCCCAACCAATCACAACCCATCAACATCCTAAGGTTATCTTTGATCTCAAACAACTCAAATGGTTCACGGGTACTTCTTAAGGCAGACCCAACCCGTATGGCCTACCCTTGTGGTGGCGGTGGTTTTGTGGCACCACAAAGAACCTGGGAGGGGTTACCCCCTAGTTTATATTAAAAAACAAAAAAATATATAAATTGTCGCTATTACCGCTATCTACCGCTACAACCCTAATTGCGAGCCTAGACCTATATGCTACGTAGCGCGCTATAGCGATTGCTACGCTCACCATTGCAACAAAAATAAACATGTAACCAATAACCGATAAGGCCGTATACCAAACTTTATACACAAATAACTGTATATGAGAATACAACCACTTTTAGACGAATACTTATGCTTAAACATTATGGCTACAGCCGTAACGGTTTGATTACCAATTGTAATTATTGGGAAGACCCATCCACAGAAGTAGCCTTCGTGGACGATCAAGAAACCTCGCCTGCCACGCAGGTTCCTCACTCTCATAAACAAAACCACATTTTATGTACAGATTCTTGGCCGGCTCATTGTCAACAGCAACGTGCACATATAAATCACTAATCCCTGAAAGTTGACACATATACGCTTAATAAAAATTCAAACTTCTTAAATAAAGACGAATCAGGTTACTTTCAACTCATTTGACATGTGTTATTTCCCTTTTAGATAATTTTTATATTTGACTCGTTTGAAATAAAACAGAAATAACGAGAATTAAGACATGTTACCCCAATCTTGAGCAACTAATTTTGATTTCTCGATAAGGAGAGAAGCAAGCCCGTTCCTTTGGCATTCTTTGGCAACACAAACGTTACTTAGATACGCTCTTGCAAAATCTCCTCCAATTCCCTGTTCATTTGATGGGTCATTGATCTTATGCGCTTACTAATATACTGGAAATGGAAATTAGATTACCTTTGGCCTCATTCCTGTTATTTCATTTGGGAGGCTCAAACACTGATTAAGATCCAGTGTCCCTACGACAACTCGATTCTCTCCATCGTGTGAAAACTGCACAAATTAATAGTCAAAACATATAACAGTTAATGAAATTGAAAAACATTAAAACAAAACTATATAAAACTAAAAAAAATAGAAAGTCCATAAATTTTGAAACCCATAAAACAAAAGTTTATACATACCAAGAAAAAGTTATTACTATTACTATTACTATTACTATTACTATTACTATTACTATTACTATTACTACTACTATTACTACTACTATTACTACTACTACTATTACTACTACTACTATTACTACTACTACTATTACTACTATTACTATTATTATTACTATTATTATTACTATTATTATTATTATTATTATTATTATTATTATTTTAAAACACTCATTTTTTTTAACTAAAAACTTAGAAACAAAAGAAAATGATTTTTTTCAATTTAAAGTGGGATGGAAGGGGCACCCATCACTCGATACCCCGTTCAATGGGTATTGCAGCGTTATGGTACCTTACATGAAGAACATAACTCTTCTGGGAAACTCTTTGTTTGTGATAACGGTAATGTGGCATTGATGCAAGAGACTTTTTCACCTTCTTTTGTACCAGCAACACGTTCTTTCAAAGCTTCGAACTCGCGTTCTGCCAAGTAGTTTTTATGATCCTAAGAAAACTTAAAAAAGAGAAAAGAACATCAGTATTGTTACATCAAACCCCCAATAAAAAAGGTAGATGCATATGTACTATAACCATGATTCACGCATTTTACAGTTGAATCGAAATCACTAAATTTGGGAAAAATCTAAAAAATTCAAAACTGGGGCTCTAGATGAAGGAATTTGGGTCCGAAAGCGTTGTCACAACACCGGCTTGTTACACCATTTCTCTCTTGTAACTCCAGACAGATCAAAAGATATGCTTGTCCTAAGTCGGGCCCATTCTAGCCCACTCGATTCTATCCTTCTAAAGTCCCCTTATTCTTGGATTTGCTTAACAACACTAAAAGGTAGTGTTCTTTTCGTGGAATGTAATGGAATTTTTTTTAAGTGATAACCATTATTCATTTTCATTTATACTTGCCAAGTTACATCAAAACAGAAGGTAGACGGGCAACAAGCTGCACCACCACCCCTTTCTGAATTTCAAACCCTAATCTACACAAAACCCTGCCCACTGGAGCTGAACAATTGTTGTGGATGACCCGTTGGACCCTGGTTAGGAATTGGATAGCTTCTGGCGCTAGGGAGCCAAATGTGTCAAAAACAAAAGGGGCAAAAACATGCTAGGATTTTAAAGAATTCCTTTGAAATCCCATAATGTGTTTGGTTGGTTTAATTATCAATGGAATTGGAATTATAATATGTAAAATGACATAACTACCTTGTATTCAGAAATCCGGCAATTTAGATTCAATTACAATTACTTCTTTTCTTGAAACGAAAAACATAAGAAATGTATTCTCCATTCCAATTAGAAGAATGAAACAACACTTCCAATAAATCCTATTTAGTGTTTACACCAAACACTAAATTCACATAAACAAAACAACTATCATTCAACGTCAAAACAATCCACAAACTTCACAATTCCACTACTTTCTAACTCAAATTCCAACTCTACTTGTTCCAATCACAAATTTAAATACCAAAGGTAAAAGTCAACTCACTTGGATACCAAACGTTGACTTAAAATCATAAAACGATCGTACTCGAAGAAGCGATGTGGCCCAAAGCTCGGATTCTGAACATGCTTCTTCTATCTTTAACGCAGATTTATTAATCTTTATTCTCTCGAATTCGGTGCACACTTCTTGCTGCTGTGATGCAACCGTACACCTTCGACGACCGCTGTTATGACAACGTGTTTGGTTATTCAACCCGTTGACCGATTGTAGTAGTGGAAGAGAGTGTGGCAATGTTAGAACCGCCATTATTCTATCTTCTGTCAGAGCTTGCGCGCCATTGGTAGTTAGTTGGGTGTTATCTTCAGAGCAGGTGGCGAGCGGTCAAATGGGCCTTGGATATGGGCTGTGGCCCATTGTGTTGTGGGTTACACGAAATAGGAATGTATGGGTTGATAAGTAAGGAGGTGATTACGGTTGGGACGGCCCGTTAGGCTTATCAACATAGGCTAAGGTTTAGGGTCATCAAAAAAACAAGCGCCTTCAATTTTTTTCTTTTCATATATTAAAATCGTATTTGACCCATTTAAACAAACCCTAGACAGGGGCACAGGGCAGCGAGGCGCCACTACCGCCGCCCTGTGCATCCGCTGTTTCTTTTTTAGTTTTCCGTTTCACCTTTTTTGTTCCATTCTAAATAGTTTCTTTCGTTTTGGTTCAAGATGCCATCTTTTATCTGACCACCAAAATCAATCTAAGCCGCTGAAATAGTTCGGCTGATTTGGTGGTGTTTTTGTTAGATCCGTGTTTCCTCATACTCAAAAGTTAAAGCCCATTCACTGCCATTCTTATTTTATATTTATTTGGATTCACAAATTGGATTTATTATTTAATCCATTCTATTTTGTTTCAAAAGGTGTACTCGCGAGTCGTATCACCGTTCTCGATCAGCTATCCCATCTAGTAGTCGTCTCTTTACCACAGACCACGATCCGCTCCTACTGATCTTAGCTGATCGGTTTGATCGGATTTTTGACACACCGCCGTCAGGGAAGCCTAAAAATGTCAGCCACATGCCCGGGTTACCACTCCCACAGCAAAAAAAACACTCTCCCCACGCCCCACCCTCTTTTTATCTCCTCCCCTACTCTAAAAGAACTCGTCCGACCTCATCCTTTTACACGGACGGGGCACCAAAACATGCCCAAAGACGCCACATGGAATCAAAATGCCCATTAGGCATTCTTAGTAACCTCAAGTTGTCGCTATGACTCCTACTAGAAAATTCGATAAAAATTTCTAAGTGTCATCCATAGTTTGATGAATAGATGAATAACATTATAACAATAAAAAAAAATCTTTTTCTTTTCATTCCTTTAGTATCTACAAAACAATACATTGCTAATATGCACAGAAACACCATTACTTGTTTAAACCAAAATCAAACCCAAAAAAGAAAAAAAAGATTAAAAAAAAAAACAACAAAGATCTTGAAAAGAATCCCAATCTCATTGATTTCCTGTTTCATGTTAGCTAACCATCAATCTCCAAATTGTTGTATATATTCCACTCAGTAATCACCAGGACTTTCTACCGACTGATTCGAAGTGCATAACCAAGATCTTCTGCCTTTCACATGTGAACTAGACCACCGGAAACTGGATCTCGGGTACCTGTTGATATGAGACCGCCTAACTATCGATGCAATAGTGTCAGTACCTCGCAAACACAGATTATTATCGAGTTTCAACGTCGTAAACTTATGAAAGTTCAAAGATTGTGAAGCAGGTTTCTTTTTGGATAATGGGATTCTTTGTTGCATAGTTGGAGTGTCGATTCTGGGCATCGAAGAACACGAGCAGCATGATAAGGATGAGTTTTGTTTTAACAGTTGAAGCTGTGGTTTTGTGGTTGTGAGCTTCTTGAATGAAACAATGCTGTGGCGGCAGAGAGGACAGGCGATTGAACCCGGTGGGGCGTGGGCTGCACTTGAAGTGTTGCTAGTGGAACATAGATATAATGCGCATCGAGTGCATAGTTCGTGTAGACAACCTGATGCTGCTACTGTGCACTTGTTTTCCAAGCAAACGGGGCATGGATCGGTACAGTTTGAAAGTGAATCACTGGTCCAGCCGCATTCTCTGGTTGTACAGAAGCAAAAGAATATCAAGGTTGACTTTTGAAGTCAAATTTGGCAAGTATGAGAGCTAGAACAAAACTGTAGAGGTTGACTTTTGGAGTCAGAAAATTTCTAAACTGGTTTACATTGTTTATGAAAGTTTATTTATTTGCTAAACCCATCTGCAAATTGGTGTATTTATGGAAGAAAACAACATAGATATTCTTGTATGTGTTGACTTTTAAAAGTCAAATTGGTAAATTTCAAAAGTGGTCAAATTTGTATTGTAGAATTGGTTCATATTCTTGCAATAAAAGGTTCAACTTAATGTAAACTCATAAATACTTATGATATTACTATAAAAACTGCAAAAAAAATTAAATCATGGTTGTCAATGATGCGAACTAAAAGATGTTTTCGAACGAAGAACTTTAAGTCAACACTTACCGTGCAATCTTGACTACACTCATAAGGGGGAGGGACAAATATGGAGAAGGAAGAGTAATTGTTCGGTCTTGTTGGTGTGCACTTAGAACTTCCTCGAGCCATTCTCTATGCCATAAGCGAGCAACCTCTAAGGGACTCCATCTTTACGATGTAAAAAACACAAACATGACAAGAAAGGTCAAGAAAACTGATCAAGTTATAACTAGACAAGATATTAATGGCGAAGAAAACATACCCTTTTTCGTTTTCTGCTGTTAGACTGGCACCCCGGGCTATCAGAATCTGAAACACATGGAAACAGACGACAATAGATAAGCCGAAGATCGTTTAATGTGGAAAAAACTCGCTGAAAAATAATATTTTTTTGAAATAATAAATCATACTTGACAACAATGTGGATTTCCACCATATGCCGCGTAATGGAGAGGTGTGCTTCCGGCTCCTGCTAACAGAAATAAAGTTTTGGTTCTAAGTTTGACGCGAAACGGAAGCGATACAAGTGTTAGATACGTTCGGGTAAGCGTTAAGAGATAAAACTCATATGAGAGAATTTATTAATATCAAAAGTTGTCCTAAATATTACAAATGAACCTTTATTTAGACTATATGTAATGGGGCTTTATAAGGGCATGAAAGATTTTGATAATGCCCTTACACCATTACTCATGGGCATTATAGGGGCATGAAGAGTGAGGGGCATTTCTATAATAATGCCCAAAGAGAAGAAAAATAATGGAAAGTAATAAATGAAATGGGCATTAACCATTACACCTTTTTTAAAAGGGCATTATAATGAGGATGTGGTGAAAAATGCCCCTTAGTGGCATTAACCATTACCTATGGTCTTATAGGCTATTCTAGTAACCCAGTAATTAAGTTCGGTCAAAGTAACCGAATATTGACTACACTCTTAAATGAAATAGAAGGCTATTACCGAAATATTAATTTCGGTCAACATAACCAACAATGTAGGCGTAATTAGGATAAATAATAAAATCAACACTCTAAAATAGAACTTAAATTATTAAAAAAGTCTTATGGTTATCTTTTTTCTCACTTGTCTTCCGCATTCCCAACGGTCCACAAATGAGTCGCTCGTTCTCTAATTATCGATCCCCTATTGAAGTTTCAATGAAGCTTAGAACTATTGCTTGTAACATTTGGGATACATACTTTACACATCATATTTATATTTCTTGATGAGTTTTAGTTAGAGATAGCAAGATGGGGGGATGAGTTAAAAGTCAATCAATTTGACCCGTTTGACCCACTTGACCATTCCTCTTTAAACCGGTTTTGTGTTTTGACCTGTTAGAGATAAAACACAAGATCAAAACTGTCACCTCTAGTTTTATACATACCAAAATGGGTCAGGAGTTAGTTACCTATTAAATCAATAGTGGCACCGTCTTCAAGAGTGACCTCATTCACAGACGCCCCCAAATCAAGTAGTAAACACAAACTATCAACATGCCCATTTAATGCAGCCATATGAAGAGCGGTCACACCTCCATCAGCGGGTCTATTGATTATCTCATGGAGTGAGGTTCTGCAAATAAAGTTTTAATTTTTATCAAACCCCATATGTAAACAACTCACGAGAAAATCACGAATCTTTAAACATGATACATCAAAGTTTCTTGAAGCATACCCGTCATTGGATTCCGACACAAATTCTTGAAATCTTGATTTTTTCTTGACGAGTTTATAAAATGAAGAAATACTTGGGATATAATCAGCGAGTAGGATCCGAATGCAACACGCGTGTCCATTAAGAGCAGCCAAGTGTAATGCAGTACCTCCGTTTAGACAATCCGTTTTATGGATCTAACAATTTATAGTTAATAATTAACATAATTTCATTAGTCAAAACGCAAAACTGTCGACACAACACAACGCAGCGTAGATAGTCAGTCATACATTGGCTTTGAAAAGAACCAGAGTCAACACAACTTCCCAATGACCATATTGACATGCTTGCATCAAAGCAGTCTGTTCACATGAAAACATATGACATAATCTTATAACATGTTTCAAATGTGAAATGAACAAGAAAGTTACGATTTCCTAACCTGCCCACGATAATTCTTGAGATTAATATCCACCCCAGACTCGATCAAAAGGGAAACAATCTAAAAAGATCATATGATGTCAATAACTTAAAATCCAAATAGTTTATATGAACAATAGAGATAGTATGCAACCTCATGGTGACCTTGAGCGGCAGAGTGATGAAGGGGCGAATTTCGACCCCCGAAAGTGGCATATTTAGCGAGCCTCGGGTTATATTCCAATAAAGCTTTCGCTTCTTGAAAATCACCATCTCTAGCAGCCGAAACAAGCCGCTCTCCGGACGCAGAGCACCCGAAGGTATTCCCAACAAGATTCAAAGATCTCATGACTTTTCTTTTTGAAAAAAAAAAAAAAAAACTAAATAATCCCACAAAGAAACAATGAAAAGTGCTTCAATTTAAATGTCCTATATTTGGCAGAACAACAACCACAACTACTATACTAACTGCATCACATCAAGATTCTTTGGTAAACCTAATTATAATATAATTGGTGATGATGCTGATGTTGTTAACTTGTCATAGTATTGAAGGGGTGTTTGTTTGTTGCTTCTAATTGCACACAAACTAGTCTTATTTTATTAAACTAATAACAACCAATGAACCAACTACTTACAGTAATATAATACATGATTAAGACATATTAAAATGTAAAAAATAAAAAAAAAACTCAAAACCATGGTTGAAGACTGGCTGGTTTTTAATAATATTGCCTGCATATTCATAAAAGTATCTACTACCAAAAATCAAAATTTATATCACTTTTGAACAAATTAACATAAACCCAACTCAAAAATTCCCCTAAAGATTCAAAAAGATTCAATCTTTTATGAATACCCAGTAAAAGATTTGAGGTGAACTAGGATGTTTTGAGAAAGAAAACCAATAAAAGACAAATGTGTTCTTGAGTAAGAATTTCTGAATTCCTCTGAAAATTCATCTGTTGTATCCCCCAAATTGAGGTTGTGATCATCATAATAATAATATTGTTTTGGGGATTGAAGACCCAGAAAGACAGTGATGAGTGATGACCCACAAGATGTTTGATGAGGATCTTGAGGCTCCGTAGACGTGGGAGTAAAATGCCAAAATGGTCCCTTAGGTTTCGTCACTGAAGAGGTATGGTCCTAATTCCCTGCCTACATGGCAGGGACCACACCACTTTTGAGCATGCATGGCGACTACATCAGCAAAGCAATCCAGAAACTTCTAGAAACTTCTGGAAGATATGCAGGTGGCACCAAAGATGCTCTACCAGACAAAAAGGACAACACGTGTCACCACTCGCAGAACGCCACATAGGCCTGCGGCAAATCAGGGGACAGAGCTGACAACACTGGTACAAGATTTCCAGCATGGGCAAATGTAAGAACGCCACGTATATCACTACACCTGCCGTGACATAGCAGACCAAGAGGATATTCCCCTTGGTCGGACAGCTGGCACACGCCCACAGCTGGCACAGCTGCTCCTCCTTCCCTCACCCTCGGGCTATAAATAGGACCCTTCATCATTCAGGTTCAGGATCTTTACTCTCTTCACTCACTATATACACACACTGCTTTATTCTCTCAGAACAGTACTTATTCTCACGCCGGAGCCTGGTTAAGAGGAAAACCCTCATCTCCCCCTCTTAACGAGACTAACGGCTTGCTGTTTTGCAGGATTCAAGCTATTGTTACGAGTCAAGAAAGAGGTTGAACCCACAGAAGAAATAACCCCACAGATTAACCCTAGTTTTAACCTGTGTTTCATCAGTCACTTTTGCACTTTAGTCCAAAACTCAAACCTTTTGAAACTAGGTCCATGTGGTTTTAGTTTTTTTTGCTATTTTGATCCAAAATCAAAATCTGATCAGATTTTTCAATTAACATCCAGTTTTTTTTTTTTTTTTTTTTTTTGGTCTTTTTCCTCCCTTTTAACGAAGGGAAAAATATTCAGATTTTCAGTTTATCTTTTAACGTTTTATTACAACAAATTAAAAAAATCTGATTATTTTGCCCTTCATTGAAAGGGAGGAAAAAGAGAAAAAAAACTGGATGTTAACTGAAAAATCTGACCAAATTTTGATTTTGGATGAAAATAGCAACAAAACTGAAATCACAGGGACTCAGATTCAAAAGGTTTAAACATTACAAAAGTGGCCAAATCTCAGGACATTTTGGCAGTTTACTCTGGATGTGTGGGTATGTAAGTTGATAAATTAATAAGAATATAAAAACAGTCTCTCTATTATTTATTATGTTGCAAGTTAACTCCTTTGACTATGGTTTTTGTATTTAATTATTCCAAATCAATAAACTATTGACTAAGATTTGTATGATGATTAACAAAGTGAGATATTTAAGTCGTCCATGGCCTGTTTCATAGTTTGATGACCTTATCCCTTTGACTAGTTCTATAACTAACTAAAAAACAAGTTCATATCAAATTTTATAAAAATAAAGAACGAGCCGTAAAATGACCTATCATTGGACTATTTTATGTTTATAGGTTTTCTTACTTTCCGACTATTTTCTTACCAATCTCACAAGTGCTCATTTAATATTATAAAAATAGAGACGATTATAGACTAATGGCAGGTAGACGAGCAACAAGTTGCGCCGCTACCCCCTTCTGAATAGCAAACCCTACCCTGCTAAACACAAAATTCTGCCCCTTAACATGCGCGGTGTTACTGCTTACCACCTGCTGAACCCGCTTGAGGAACCGCACCGCGTCAGGGGCGAGAGCGCCAAAAGTATCGAAAGCGAACAGGACGAACACGTGCTGATTCTCGATGCAAGCTTTTTCATGCTTAGCTACTTTGGCCGCCTCTGCCTTGGTTATTGCTTGGCCCGCCACAAACCCGTGGTCCCTTAGCCCAACGAGGGGGGACACACCTGTCAAATCAACACACGCGTGTTTTCCTCCTTCCCATCCAAAAACAAGAGGATCAATGATCAATTATTATAGTTTAAGAGGATCAATGATCAATGATCGGAAGTATAAGTGTTAGTTATACATTTCTCTTTCTTCTTGACTGGTGTGTTGTCTTCTTTTAAAGCTCCGACACGCGCTTCCCTCATTGAGGGATTTCCCTTTCAAGCTCATTCAAAATTGACAAGCCTACATGTGTAGTGGCATTGGTGATTGTCCCCACAAAAGTGGTGTGGTTATAAATTCCTACATGTGTAGACTGATAGGTGGTTTTGGTGTAGACGAAAATGTCGTCTAAAAATACGATAAACCTGACTTGTTTCCTACCCGACATCACAACTACATAACATTGGTTGTATCTTTGTATTATCCCATCTCCAACTCTTATCATTAATACTTGATGATATATGTCTTTAAGTGTTTCATAGTAACATTTGATCAATAAAATGATTTTTGAGAAATTGAAAGCATATGATTGCACATGAACTTATGAAGCTAACAACTTAAGTAGATATGTGAACCATCCACCATAAGAAGAGGGTCAAGTTTTTCTTGGGGTTATAAAATGGAAATGCCCTAAAGTTTAAGGTGATTTAAGTAATTAATATACTCAAAGGGTTCTAGTTGAGATATTTTCTTACTGGTGGTGAAGTCAACGGTCAACGCAAGTCAAGCGTGGCTTCCATGATTGGTACTCATTATTAGCCGATCAAGTATGCTTCCCTTTAACCTGTTTTAAGGGTTTATAATTTCATTATATTTGCTGGCATGCATGTTAGCTATGATTAAATCGTGACTGATTGTTTCATTTTTATTTTCCTTTAGAAAAAAAAAAATCAAGATAAAGCATTTTCTATGTACATAGCAAAATTAAGACCATCGCTTGAGTCAACATGGAATGTCTTCCAATATGACCAGCGATAAACACCACTTCTAAGGGCATGATCGGCGGTGTGAAGAGGAGGGACGTGATGTAGTCCATATGCGTGAGAAATAGGGATGAGCATGGTACCCGTTGGGTACCGAGAGTACCGGTACCGAAAATCTCCAAAAGTGGATACTGGTACCGAATATACCCGGTACGGTTCGGTACCGGTACGTTACCGGTATTTTAGTGTAAAAACCGGTAAATACCGGTACCGGACAGGTACCGAAAATGTCAAAAGTCGGTACCGAATCGGTACCCCGTCAATTGTCAACCAATCACAACCCATTCTTTTTTTTTTGAATCTTATATATTTAAATATTATTATTAATAATTGGTGGATAATGAAAACATGTGAAATTATTAGATACTAAGACCATCCGTAGTCGTTTAATGTTTGGGCATTTTTATAATAAAGCACGCCCCTCCACGCCAAGACAGCCGCCCCCGGGGCGTTTTTCTTCCAAAAAATGGTTTTGGCGTTTTTTTTTCCAACGCCGTGCTTCAATTCTTTTGGCCAATCACCTGTTTCCAAGCTTAATTTGTCCAATAACATTTTTTATGGTTTCTTTATTTATGGTTTCTTTATTTATTCTATTACACTACAATGCCCACATCTCCACTACACTCATTTTCGAAAATGCCCTATAAAAGGGACGGGGCGCCCCCGTGATGGTCCTCCACCACGCGTGGAACAACACAGGGCCGTCCCTGAGAATCCCTAAGAATTTTTAGGCCTTGTGCGAGTTGAAAATATGGGCCCCTACATATAAACTTATTTGTATAAAATCAGTAATAAGACGATAGTTGTAATAACTATAAACAAAAAAAAAATGTAGCAAAATGATCTATGTTAAATAGTTAAACGAATCATTATGTTTTGCATTTGTGTTCAACTAATGAATAAGTTGCCATGGTCTAACGACAATTTGCATATCTCAAAGTCCACGATTAGCAACCAAAATTTTAATATGCGCATCATATGTTGTTGAAAATAATTCAATCAAACAGTTAATTTATTAATTACCGAGTTATCAGCCAACCAGTTTGTTCCAACTTGAGCAAACTGATTAAAGAAAGGTAGAAGGAGACTGTCCCGTTGTCGGACGAATTTAAAGAACACGCAAAATTAAAACCAACCTGGCGACTGAGAACGAAGATACTTGAACGAAAGCCTTGAACTGCACGGATGACTCATTTCCTTAAAGGATTTTACGCGCTCGTATTGCTGTGAGCTGCAGCGTAAACTCCCAGGATTTAATGCAGAACTGATCTGGTATTCCAACAGCAATGGAAACCAGAAAACGCAGAAGCTGGAACGAAAACATGAACCCACAATTGAGAGAGAAAGCTGCGAAATTTTGGTGTGTAGAATAGGTAGCAGGAAGCTTTTATTTATAGGTTTGGTTATACCAGAGAAAGAGAAAAATAGGGAGTAGGATAACAATTCATAACCAATTCGAATTCCTCAATATATATCTGATACGAATTCAGTTGCTGGATATATATCTCATACGAATTCGGTTCACTAGAGATAATGAGATAACCCCCACTGGTTTCGAACTCATCTCTATCTCCCTATCTGATTCGATCCCCAGATCTGACCCACCTGACCAGATCTTAGCTAAAAATAAAAGCTCCTCAGCTCCTAGCGAAGTGCAAAGTGCAAAGTGCAAAGTGCAAAGTGCAAAGTGCAAAGTGCAAAATGCGCCTCAAACGCGACCATTCGCGACTCAAACGCGACCATTCGCGAGCTCGCGGCTCGGCTCGGCGCGCGTGTGAGCTTCACCCACTTCTCAACCCATTTAACACCATGGAGGCCCATAAGGGGTAATCCCTTATAAACCACTCAAACTTCATTCACTCCACCAATGTGGGATGGAGGAAACATACCAACTTGTATGTTTACCTCTTTAATATTTCCAACATATGTTTCAATCAAAATATAGGATTCAACTATTATATAATATATGGTATAAAGATGAGCACAATTAGCTTTAGAATGGTTTATCAGTTGTCACAATTATCCATATTCATAGAGTAAATACACATATCAAATTAGCATCAATCAAAACAATAAATCCAAGTTTTATGTTACAAATAAGTTAATACACCTAAAATTGGTTTCAACACTCTGCAGACAAGCAAAAATTAACAAACACTTGCAAAAAGAAGTATAACATGTATAAACATATTCAAATTAGTTTTATAACATGAACTTGTCACAAATAAAATAAATAGAGCTTATAAACTATATATTGAGTTCTACTTCGTTAGTAAATGGTTAGATGAGAAATGAACAACTAAAAAAACTTACAATTCAAAAAAGAAAACATGTAAACTCTTTTTTTATGTACATGGTTAAATGAGAAAAAAAAAAACTTACACATTTAAACAAGAAAATATATAAAATTTATTATGTAAATGGGTAAATGAGAAACTAAAGACTAAAAAAATAAGCTTCCAAACAAAATATGGAGCAAGTGAAAGTGAAAGAAAAATAAAAATGTAAACACGTTGACAGTAGGATTCGAACTCGGAACAGCCTCATACATATAAAGGTGCTGCTTCCATTCAGCCAAATGGAGAATCCGTACCCATCTATTCTACAATAGCTTTATATATAAAATAAAGAAATATCAATTTTGGGCCCCTCAATGGTTTGGGCCCTGTGCAGTGGAACCTCCTGCACAGGCCCAAAGCCGACTCTGGAACAACAAATAACACCGCCGCCACCACGTTCTATAACACGTCAATTTGAAAATGCGTCAAACGTATAACGCGTTGTGTGTGTTTGTGTGATGAAATGTTTTTAAATGGAGATGAGTGTGGTGAGTGATGGGCATTTCCACTAAAATCCACCACTAGTGATGGAATAAAGCTTGATGACGTGGCGGAACTTGATTGGATGTTGTGAGTGAAAAGTGAGTGGTGAGTGATGGGCGCAAAACACCCAAGAGTAGGGACATTACCACTACACATGGTCCAAAGGTGAAACAATAGTGAATGATAGCTCTTGTCTAGGTGACTACGATGTAACAGTCACTTTTTGTCGTAGTAGTGAAAATTTATAAAACGATAATACATAGCCTTATAATCCATTTAAAATAGGTTGATTTGCTTACAACTTTATTTAGGTGTATTTAAATTACATAATTGAGCAATTATAGTCCCATAAAATAATACAGTAAGTCAAAATATGTATCTATTTGCGAAAGCTGAAAACTTAAAACCTATAATTTATATTTTAAATCAGTGTCGTTCCAACGTTTTTGTAGACCCTAAGCAAAGTACGAAGTGGAGGCCTTTATGCAAAACATTTAGAGATTAATAGAAAAATTAGCTGCTAAAGTTAACGTATGTTTAGTAATTAGCCCTAATTTTGCCCATAAATTCTCCTCCAATCCCGACAGACCCGACGCCATTAGTGATTACCGTTAGTGATAGCCGATAACCTAAAAAATCGAAAGAGAAGGTTGCGAATTGCGATAGGAGGTAGGAACGATGACTGCGGCTCAATTTTAGGAATTTTTTGCGCTGATTCACGGAATTCGGATAAAGACAAGATCCTTAATTCTCAAAGCTAAATATATAAACCAAAATTCGTTAAGTATTAGTGAGAGGTAAGGGACAAAGACAACTAAAAGACATCCATTATGTAGAAATAAAAAAAATTAAAAATAAAAACCTTTCATTTATGTTGTAGCTTTTTTTAAAGGTATATTTCATTAACAACAACCGACCAGCCTCAAAACGAGGGGCCCAAATCACAAACACCCTACATAATTACAAATTTACACCAATCGAGCCACGAAAGATCTTTAAATTTAGTCCTATTTTTAAACCAAAGGTAACTAGACGCTTTTAGATCACTAATAATCTCCCTAATTCTAATTTCCTTGTTCTCAAACCTTGCTTTGTTTCTCGCTTTCCAAATGCTCCAAACGGCAATCCTAACAATACCTTTGAAAGCTTCCTTTTTATCGCCAGTGAAACCCACATGATCGTGAATCTCCGTAATGTCTTTGAAGCTAAAAAAGTATAGGTTAGTAGTCTTGCACCACCTACTAATTTGCTGCCAAACCACCGACGCCACATAGCACGAGGAAAAAATGTGAGCCACCGAATCCTCTCCGTCCCTACATAACGCACACGTATCCTCCTGGACCTCGATGTTTCTTTTTCTCAACACGTCCACCGTAGCAATTCTATTCATAGCCGTTCTCCACGTGAAAATATTACATTTTTCCGGGATCCATTTACACTCTTCAGGGGTATCAAGAGGAATAACATTGTACTGCCCTTCTTTGTTTAAAAGTCTCTTCACCGCACCCACACTGAACACCTTATCTTCAGCTCCTATCCACTCCCATTTGTCTTGTCTGTCTTCGAGTCTGACATTTAACAGCCTATTGCATAGATCGACCAACTGATCCACCTCCCTTCCGGCCGAAATATTTCTAGCCAAAGCCCACACATAACTCGAGCCGATACCACTACCCTCAACCCAAAAGTTCACCCGATCCGCCACCTTGCACCTTTTCTCCTTCTCTAACTTGAACAAGTCCGGAAAAATGATTTTTAGAGGTTCGCAACATAACCATGGATCCAACCAAAAAGAGGTATTCTCCCCATTCCCAACCTTACTTCGGAAAAAGTGCCGTAACGGGCTTCCATCCACCTTAGTTTTTGAGAGAACTCCCGCGATGTTACACCACACCCCACCCATGGATTTTCTGGCAGGAAGGAAATCCCAATTCAGTCTCGTATTGTGGATAGCTTCCACCACTCTAACCCACAATTTATTTTTATCTACCTTAAGCCTCCACCCCCACTTCGACAGGAGCGAGATATTGACATTTTTTAGTTTACATAAACCAAGACCTCCCTGCTTTTTCGGACGAGAAACCGTGTTCCATGCCACCCAGTGCATTTTTTTATTTCCGTTCTCCCCTCCCCACAAAACCTTTTGATCTTAGCTTCCAAATCGGCGATAACTTTACAAGGGGCTTTATACAACGAGAAGTAATAGTTCGGAAGACTTTCAAGCACGGATTTAATAAGAATCACTCTTCCCCCGATCGACAAAAGAGACGCCTTCCAACTAGCTAAGCGAGCATCGAAAATCTCATACACCGGACTCCAGTTTGACACCTGATTCATGTTCGCCCCAACTTTGAGCCCAAGGTAGCAAAAAGGAAAGGAGCCCGGTTTGCACCCAATGAGCGAAGCCATCTCTCCAAGATCCTCCTGACCCACACCCATCCCAAATAAATTCGATTTATCCAAATTAATTTTCAGCCCCGAGCACAAGTGAAAAATCCTCAAGATACGCACCACGTTGGTAATATTATCTTTTGACCATTCCCCTAAAATGATAGCATCGTCCGCGTACAGGAGATGAGAAATGATAGGCCCGTTATTAGGCGTCTTTACACCCTGGATAATCCCTTCCTTCTTTGCTTTGTCGAGCATACACGAGAGAACATCCATCACCAAAATAAATAAGAAAGGAGAGATCGGGTCCCCTTGTCTAAGACCTTTGAAGCATTGAAATTCGAACGTCGGAGAGCCATTGACTAGCACAGAAGACCGGGCCGAAGAGAGAATCCCTTTTATCCAAAGACACCAACGACCAGGGAATCCCTTCTTGGACAAAATGTCTAGAAGGAAATTCCAATTCACATTGTCATAGGCTTTTTCGAAGTCAATCTTGAAGAAAAAACTTTTTTTCTTGAATTTACTACCCCACCTGAAAACCTCGTTGATGATGAGCGGGCCATCCAAAATGAAATTCCCTTCCAAAAACGCGGACTGAGATTCCGACACAACTGAGCCGATAACCTTCTTTAATCGGTTCGCGAGAACCTTGGATACCACCTTGCTTATAATTCCAATTAGATTTATCGGCCTATAATTCTTTAATTCCACAGGGTCTTTGATTTTAGGGATGAAAGATGAACCACTTCCCACACTTAACTCTCCATTGCAGTAAAAAGAATCCAGCACCTCTTTGAAGTCCTTCTCGAACAAATGCCAGAAGTGTTTAATGAATCTCATGTTAAAACCGTCCGGACCCGGCGATTTATCGCTCCCACAATCAGCAACCGCGTTCTTTATTCTTCCGACGAGAAAGGCCGAACCAAGAAATCTCTATCCACCTCCTCCAACGACTTCGAGTCCTCACACGTAACCAAAGGCCTCACCGTCCACTCTTCCATAAACCGGGACCTAAAAAACGTCATAATTTCTTTTTTCACCTTTACCGGTTTCGACACCCACCTCCCGTTAATGTTCAACCCGGGGATTTGATTCGAAGCTTTCCTTTGGTTAACCAACGAGTGAAAAAATTTGGTGTTTGCATCCCCATCCGAAGCCCACTTGGATCTGGCTCTTTGCTTCGCCTCCGAGCAGTTTTTGAAATCCATTTCCATGATAACCTTTCTATTCTCCACGAGGGTCCAGTCCTCCTCTTCCGTCAGTTCCCGTTCTTCCATGTTTTTTTCCAAAGTTTCCAACTCACCCGACGCATTTGCATAATCTTCTCCTTCTTTCTTGAGGTAGTTGTCACGCCACTCTTTAAGAGCCTTCCTTATCCTTGAAAATTTAGCAGTAAGACAGCTATCAGGAGAACCAAAAGAATCGGTCGCCACAGCCGCTTGTTCCACCGTTTCACGAAAACCTTCCTTTCCTATCCAAGCATCAAACACCCTGAACGGTTTCGGCCCAAAGTTTTTATCCCCGACCTCCAAAACTAAAGGGAAATGGTTAGAATAAAGCGACGACAGAGCTCTAAGAGTGGCACTCGGCCATCTATTAAAAAAATCCGGGCTAACCAAAAATCTGTCGAGCTTACTTAGTTTTTTACCATTATCTCTAACACAGGTAAATCTGAACCCCTTCATGTCGTACTCCAAGAGATTCGCTTGGGAAATAAAGTCGTTAAAATTTTTTGCACAAGACGCTTTAAAGCCTGAATTCTTTCTTTCCGATTCACTCCTGACAGCGTTGAAATCCCCAACCACCACCCATTTCCCAATTAAACTTCCCATGATAACACGAATTTCATTCCAAAGCGCTAGTTTCGCCGCCGTACTTTGCGGAGCGTACACGTTAATAACGTTGATCACCTCTCCACTCCCTTTTAATTTGCCACTGATGACCAGCAAGTTTCTACGTTTTATACTACTCTCCATGACAAACATCCCCAAATTCCAAATACAGAGAAGGCCCCCAGATTTACCCACTGACCCAACATACTCAATACCGAAATTCTTGTTCCCCCAGAAGTTTTCAAACCTAAAAGCACTTAAATCTTCGTGTTTGGTTTCCTAAATAGCCATGAAATCAATTTTGTGCCTAAACTTTAAACTTTTAATCCATCCATCTTTAATATTCCCCCCAATACCTCTAGCATTTAGACTCAAAAAATTCATTTAAAAACAGCATTAATACCTTCACCAAGCATATTCTCCTTGATCTTACTTGTGTGTTCTTCCAGTCGGGCTCCCATCTTTTTCCCCAACTCAACTGTGACCTCGATCTCCTTCTGAATTCTGACATCCTCGCTAAGCCTTGCATGAACCAGATCTAGAGTATCCGGCACCTCTTCAAACGAACTGCTGGTCGGGGTAATTTTTTCTTGAATCGGCTCCCCCCTCCTGATGTTCTCGTCTGATCCCACACAACCACTCTCAGGGAAAAAATCCTCAGAGCCAGAGGACTTTTGGGAGGAATCATTAGGCCCATTAACATCCCTTCGAACCAACCCTTCAGTCCAAGAGAAAAATTTAGGCTCCTCAAAATCCGATCTCGGCCTCTTAGTGGGCCTATTATCACTGACTGGGCTTGTAACCACTGGCCTCCTTACGTGTTTGTCTTTAAGAAGATTAAAAGGCTTTTTTTTTTAATTTTGTCCTTATTCACTGTGCCATGGCAAGAGGGGCCCGAAAAGATATCATTAAACTGACCTTGAGCCTCCATTGTCCCATCGGGATTCCCCCCATAATTCATATTTCCTATAGATTTGCTCTCTTCCACGAGGTGCTTAGACCCTTCCCCATGCACTTTGAAACTATCAAGCCCCACGTTCATGCCCCCATCATTACCAACTTCCGTCGCCTCCCAATCCGTCGGAATCTGTTCGTCTTCCAGATCATCACACCGGAATTGTGACGACTTACCTTCATATGACACCGAGTCATCCACTCCCAAACATTCCGGGATCCACTCTGCCGTTTCCTCCTCGACCCACACTTTGAACTTTTTGTCCTTCCAAATTAACGTAACTTCCTCAGCAATCCTAGCCCCTTTATCACTCAAGACACCAATACAATTTACTGATAAATCTATATCTTCCGAGGATCTTTGAGACGCGTGAATAATTTTACCAAAATGGCGAGCGATAGAATCAAAAATCTCATCCACCGCTAAATGAATAGGAACCCCCACCACCTTAAGCCATGCAATTCGCTCGAACGGTAAAGACTGACCGTTTCAATGATCCATAGAAGAAAACCAATTACACCAGAGGTCATGGTTACAGACGAAGTCTTTGCAAGATTCCACGCTTGGGAATTTCACAAACATGCACAACCCCCCTAAATAGCTAAGGCAAATGTCAGAGAAACCTTTCTTGTTCAACAACAATTTTAGGGAGTTAAGGGTCGTCAAATTGACACACCTTCCTATCGCGGCCTTCCCGATTAAATCCTGGAATGCCAACATCGTTTCTGGAGCTTCCACCATGATACCATCAGAGACTTGCATGGAAACATGCTTGGATGAGTTAGCAACGTTCACACCGTGATCCTTAGTGAACAGGTCACTAAACAGTTTACCTCCTCCTTCCTTAATGAAAGCTTGATTCTTGAACTGCTGATGGACTTGAACCCCTCCTATGCCCACCTCCGATACTTGACCTTTACCTTTACTCACCTTCGAGGACTCCAGAATGTTGGCATTTTCAGTAGCAAATCTAGCGATATTCACCCTAAGCTTTGAACCACCCATCTTGGTACCATTAAGAGCTCTTTCCAGCTCCTTAACCTCTCTCACGTTACTAAAACTGATAAAACCGAACGTATTGCCGACCTTATCCTTCTTTTAAGCTATGTAAACCCCAGCAACTTCCCCGAAGACCTTAACGAATTCCGAGAGTTCCCAAGGTGTACATCCCTGCGGCAGGTTTGTTACGAAAAACTTCGTAACATTCTTCGTTCCTTGCTTCCCGTTATTGTCGAAGCCAGCCTTCTTCCGTAAATGGTGAGGATCCATCCAAGGCCCATCCTCCTCCATGATGATACTCCGGCAAGGAAGACAATCGCCAAACAGCGACTGGAAGTCACCGGAGGAAACGGATAGAGACCAAGGTAAAGTCAGGTTAGCAACCAATATGCCGACCAAATCGCACCTCAATCGCTATCCCCCCTACCTTCACTTCGTCGAGCCGTTGGCACCTTGTCTCCAGGAAACAGCTATAAGAACAAGCCCAGATCCCAAAGGCGAATGGAGGATTCGAATCACAAGTTAGGGAGAAAGGTCAAGCACGGCGGCGACCTCGCACACTAACTCGGGCTTTTCCTCCTCGTCGAGCCTCCGGCGATCGGCTAAAGAAGATGACGGTCCGTTTTTAGAGAGAGAGAGATTTGTTGAGTCTTTTTTAATGTGAGATTAAGTATCTTATGTTGTAGTAGTTGATTGTTTAAATTGTAATGTTTGAACTCGAACTTTAAGCAAGTCAACCAAAAACAAATATTCTAATGACACGATTTTAAGTGTTTTTAGTTGTGAGTCACTGTTTGGCACATAAATATATGGGTCAAATTTAACTATTCAGCCCCTCAATGGTCGATACAACATAATTGACATTTATGAAAAAATCTTTCATGAAATTTACTTCTTTTAAAAATTTGAGTGTATTTAAAGGTATAGGATCCTCTACATTAATCTAATATTATGAGAATGGTGAGAAATAATATGGTGATGACAAGTGTCCTATATCTAAATTAATTCAAAATGGTGAATTAGTAATTTTCTATTTCTTTCAATTAATTGATTAAAAGATAACTGTCCAAAATAACCGCCACTCTTTATTATAGGAATTCGAATTTAAGAATTAATCTACGAATTTGTGTCATCTCGTTCACCGGTTATTAATTCTGTAGTGTTATATAATTCTGTAGTGCAACCACCATTCAGAACTGTATAGTGTTATATATTTTTATATAGTGTTATATAGTGTTACATGGTGTTATATGGTGTTATATAATGTTTTTGGTGTTATATAATTCTGTAGTGTTATATAATTCTGTAGTGCAACCACCATTTAGAACTGTATAGTATTATATATTTTTATATAGTGTTATATAGTATTATATGATGTGATATAGTGTTCTTTGGTTTATATAGTGTTATATGATGGATGCATAGTGTTATATTTTTCTGGTAGCATGTCTATGATGGATGTATAGTGTAATATATTGTTATATAGTGTTATATAGTGTTACATAGTGTTATATGGTGTTATATAGTGTTACATAGTGTTATATGGTGTTATATGTTGTTATATAATGTTATATAGTGTTATATGATGGATGTATAGTGTTATACATTTCTTGTAGCAGTAACATATTTCTGTATTTTTAGAATTTAGGATCGATAGAATTTAGTAGTTAAATTTGAATCGCTAGAATTTAGGAGTAAATCACTAGAATTTAGGAGAGGTTACCTAATTTGAAACATATACAAAAACACTATTACCCCAACAATTTTCAAATCAATCCATATAATTAAAACACAATTTATAATTTGGTCCCTATTGATCTCAAACATTAGATCAAAGATCTAATGGTTTAAAACACTTCTTACACTTCTCACACTTTAGACACTTTATACACTATCCCTACCCTGTATTTAAATTTACTACGAGATCATTTCTGTGATTAAATTATTTAATATTAGTATGTGTATTTTTTACACATCATCTTCTAATCTTCTTATTTTCCGTGTATTTGTCTTTCTAGCATCTTGCTAGTTTTTTTATATATTTCGCTCTTTCGTTCAGAAAAAAAGTTAATCTTATATCTTATCTTATATATATAATAAATGAAAATAATAGGTGCTGATGTGGCGTGATTATAGAGCTTCTTAGATTTCGTTTTGGCAGGAAAATTTCCGGATTCACATTTTCTTTAGTGAAGCCCTAAATACCCGTTTTGTGACCCGTCTATAAAACCTTCTAATCACAGTTTTTTCTAATCCCCAACACACAAACCCTAATTTCATTCTTTTCCTCTGAACATGTCGTCATCCCTATGATCTTCCCATTGTCATATTAGGTACTACTATCATATTAGGGTTTTCAGTTCTTCTTCTCTAATTTCTCACACATTATCAAGAAGAACACCTCGACCCATCCATCTTCTCTACACGATTTTGTTTTTTTATTTATTGTCTGACGATTCTTTTCCTAAACCCTAGCATCCCTCCCATTCGTCTCACAACTGGATCATCATCCGATTTTATTTTCTCTTCAATTTTTCAATTATTGATTCCATTCAGTTCATTTCTTAAAAAAACTTGGAAGAAAAAGGTCAACAGGTGAAAGGTCGAGTCTCTCCCTCTTCAATTTAACCTTTGCTGATACACACTGGTACGTATATATCACTTATTTGATGTTATTTTTTAAACTTTTTTCATGTTTTTGTTAAGTAATTTTGTGAAATTCGTCGATTTGGTGGAAAAGTTTGATTCACTTTGTTTCAGTAGCATTGATTGTTTCAGTAAAAGTTTGATTTTATCCTGTTCAGATTTAAAATTCACATCCAAACACTCCCTGTAGTCACACATCTTGTGTGGCCATAGCAACTTAAACTGTGGCTAAAAGGTCTTGTTGAAATCAATCATTTTGTCAAATAAGTGTGGCTAAACGGGTAGCAACAACCACATGAATTTACTATAAGTGTGGCCATTTCTATTATACAGTCACCAATAAGTTTCTTTTAGCCACATTAATTTTAAAAAAAGTTGTTGTAATCAAGCAACTGGTCCATTAAGTGTGGATAAATGGTATCAATGGTCACATTAATTTATTGTAAGTGTGGCCGTCTGTATTATATAATTCACTGTAAGTGTGGTTGTTTCTATTATATAGTCACTAAAAAGTTTGTTTTAGCCACATAAATTTTAAAAAATTATGGCAAAAAGGTTGTTGTAATTAACAAAATGGTCCATTAAGTGTGGTATCGATGACCACATGAATTTATTTTAAGTGTGGCCGTTTCTATTGTATAGTCAGATGAGTTTACCATAAGTGTCTCTGTTTCTATTATGTAGTCACTAAAAAGTTTGTTTTAGCCACATGAATTTAAAAAAAATGTGACAAAAAGGTTGTTGTAATTAAGAGAATGGCCCATTAAGTGTGACAAAATAGTATTAACAGTCACACGAATTTACTGTAAGTGTGGTCGTTTCTATTTTATAGTCATATATATTGTTGTGGCTAGGTGGCCATTTTCGTGTAATTAGCAATTTTATTTTCAATTTCTCGTAGAATTAAAACAATAGCAAAAATGAACAAACCTAAAAAACAAAATTAATAATATTAACAATAGTAAACCAAAATTCATACATAAGCTGTCAATTTGAATACTAAATACATAAAGTTGCATCAATCCTAGCAGCACTTGCAACAACACTTTTGGTCTCAACATACATCACTCCTGGAAGCACTTGCAACGTAACCTTCTCTCATTCCTTGAAAAACTCTTCCTATTTTCATTTTGGCCATTAACTGGCCCTTTTGTCTTAGCCAATCAAAATTACTTCACAAAAAAAGGTCGTGCGCATCATCATAAGACATAAGTTATTCCAAAAAGACAATATTAATATATACAATAGTAACAAGAAAAGCATCCATACATGTTTTATCCGCATGCGGGTCGATTAGATCCTTGCCAAGTAAAATGACGTTGGACTGACATGTATCAAATTCATCACGTACTACATCAGTTTCAGAATAAACATAGGTAACAAAATAAGCGGTTGGTAAACCGGTCAAAATGAGTAACATTTGGTCGACCTGGCAACATTTTTTTATCCATTTTCTATAGATTTCATTCATAACTAGTGCAATATAATTGATTACATAAACTAAAATAAGATCTAGTTTGATTCAATAAATCAACTTAGAAGATTGCGAATGACTTACATAATCTGGGAGATATTGCAATTCGAATGAAAGGGTAAAATCAGTGTCTCCTACAGCAAATGATCTTAAGAACCACAACTCTGAAACTGTATGTCGGCCTTTTCAGAAAATTCCCCCTGATGACATAATAGGGTGGTATACATATGACGAAAACATGAACACATATCATTAAATTGTAATCGAAAAAACTTTAATAATTCATTGGGGTCATTCATTATATATATATAGGGCAAGGATAAATTGAAAACCCGATTTAGTTGACTAAACCCTGAAAACCCATTAACCACCATTGATTAAGCTTGATGGATGGCTGAGATTCATTTTGGGCCATTAGTGAATTTTGAATCCCTTTGTGACTACTATTTTTTAATATAAATCATGTACGTAGAGGGCAATATGAGAAAAGTTTAATATAGTCTCTTAGAAGAGACAAAACTCTGCATGGGTGTAAGAAGCTTTACATCAATCAGTTGCATCATTACCCCTAATCCTAAAAACCCTACATCAGTCTACAATTTCAAAAACCACAAACATTACCAGAGACTCATAGACCCTCATAGTCTTCGAAATTTCCTAAAACTCTCTCATAGTCTTCAACAACCCCTCTCAAATTAACCCCAAAATCACCGGAGAGTCACTCTCTCTCATCATCTTCATCAAACGGATAACTTCAACAACCACCGAAACACTGACTCTCTCTCGTAATCTTCATCGGCTGATCCTGATTCAACAATCACCGAACTCTCACTCTCTCATAATCTTCATCAAACGCCCTCAATATGCAGACAAAAAGCATAAATCGAGTGAAAAAGCTGTTAAGATATTGAACAATCGACACAGATATTCAACAATCACCGGAGAATTTCAACGGTCACCGGCGGAAAAAATCAGGCTAAAAACGAGAGGGTTTCAGGTGCGTCGCTTCTTTGTTGACTAAAATCATCAACTTTGTTTTAGCTATTCAGAATTAGGGAGTTTTATAATAGAGATTATAGGCTTTTTTAAGACTTTTGAAAATGCTGAATTGCTTTATACCCATGTGGGTTTTCTTAATGACAGGTACCGTTAGGGTTTTTGGTTTGTTTTAAATAATCTCACTTGTTAAAAAGAAAGTTGAAAATTTTAGGTAGTTATGAATTTTCTTTTAGAGATACAGATTTGGGATGTGTGAAAATAAAGAATATAAACTTTTAAACAGTTTTCAAATTGCTCGGTTTCTTTATACATCTGGCTTTTTGTTAATGACAGGGTAGCATTAGGGGTTTTTGGGATGAACACATGATCAATTGGGGGCGAGGGTGGAGGTGGGGGGTCTGATTTGTGGGTTAATTTTGATTTGAGAAAAAAAATTACACTGATAGTGTGTACTTGTTCATTCTGAGAAAAAAAACTCTGCTTGCTATAAATTGATCTGGGCCATAGTGATCTACTGGTGATTGGGGTCCTATATTTGTTATCTACTGGTGATTTGTGTCTATTAGAAAAGTCATGTGGACCATATATTGACTGCCTCTTTATCTCATACTTTGCAGTAATCCGTTGTAACAGCTAAGGATAGCAAAAACAAATCCAACCAAAAAAAAATGACCACAGGTGCTTATAAATTACAAAACCTGTGATCAACTATGCTTACAGATTAAAATCCATTTTGTCTTTATTGATGTTGATTACAAATAAAAAATGCAGCTAAAAAGGTTCGTGATACCCCGGTGCTTGAGAAGCGCAAAAACAGGCAACAAATATGTATGTAACTACTTTGAATTCATTACATGTTTGTTGTCATGTTATTGTCTAATTTCCATAAGCTTTCTAAAAACAGTGACACCGGATACTAATACATGCGGATCAGCAATGCGGACAAGGGGAGCTAAAAAAGGTTTAAATTTAGTCTTTTTTTTTTGTTAAGAAATATTTTGTAAAGGTTGTTAGTAGTTCGTGATCTATATAAAACTTGCACAAATGTAGTTAAGGAAGCACATTGTGAAGAGAAGGTACACAGAAGAAAGTTAATAAGTACGTAAAAAGCATTTTTTTTCTTTCGATTGTCTTATATAAATAATAAAACAAATATGGTGCCTCAGTTTTACCAGATAGTGACTTGGACACCCCCATGGAAAACATTGAGAAAAGAAAAAAAGGTACATTTTTTTATGTATGGAAGTTTTGGTTACATATTTCTTGAATCTAATATTTGTGTACATGACTTTGTAAAACATTTGTAAGGCGACGGCGATCAGGACGGGCCGACAACACGTACGAGAGGAGGTACAAAACTGTACTAGACATGATCTTTGTGAATCTAAATAAATATATGTTTCGATACTTGGCTTCGGTACTTTAATGCTAATTGTTTACAAAAATGTATATTTACAGCTCAGCGATGGCATGAGGATAGCAAACCAAAGAAAAATGTCAAAAGGAAACTAATAAGTACGTACACACACCACACTACTACTTTCCTTCTATATAAAATATGAAAATCGTAACCAAAAGTTGTTATCTTAGTTTCAGCAGATGGTGACTCACAGATGACTGCAGATACAGCTCTGCCAAAACAGGATGCAACTGGTGTAAAAAAAACAAAAAAAGTAAAACATGATCGGGTGGAAACCCGAAGTGGCAAACACGCAAAAACGACGCATAAGTGGGCTAAATTAAAAACACGTTCGTCACCTATGCAGTTTTTCAAATGCATCAAGTCTCTAACGAGGAACCAACAAGAAGACGTTAATAGGATGGGTTTTGCAAAAATGTTGTCATTCAACAACAATGGGATACCTCTAAAACTTGCACACTATGTTGTGGACCACTTTAACCCAGAAGAAATGGCTATTGAAATGCCATGTGGGTCAATAGATGTTGATGTTGAGTCTGTCCATGACCTTCTAGGGATTCCTAAGAAGGGCATAGACATGCAAACTGTACGAGCATATTCAAAGCTTGATGTTGCTGTTGAAGCATGGAGAAAACGATATCATAAACGATTTGTGGCACCGACGAACCTGGCACAATCTATACTCACAAGTGATGAAGCCAACAGTTTTCATTTCCGACTGGACTTCCTGATGTTATTCTTAACCGTCATGGTTGAGTGTAACAAAAATGGGCGAATGAAAGAGTGGATTTTGAAAACTTTTACTGGAGACACAGATTTCATTAAAATCAATTGGTGTGCCTATCTGATCCAACAAATTAAATCATGTAAAGATGGATGGAAGAGTTGTGATCCTGAATCTCCATTTTCCGGACCACTCACACTTTTGGCTGTAAGTGTTTTGTGTAACAAAACTTACTAAAAATATAGGCATACAACATTTGTTTTGTTATCTTACCACTTGTTGTTGTTGTTTTTTTTTTGTTTTTTTTTATTTTTTTGCCGTTACACAGCTGCTATATGTCGACAGAGTTAAATGCACAGGATTTCCAGTTGACCGGACAATATACCCAATCGTATTCTGGAACAAATACGAACTGAAAAAAAGAGAACGGTTGGAGATAAAAAGAGGTGGCTTTGGTGGAGAGGAATTGCATGAAGTTGGTGTGGTTTGACGGGATCCAAGAAAAACTGAGTTACATGCTAATGATGAAGTTCTGAGTGTAAGATTAATAATTATAACCAGTTACAAAATAATTATGTTCTTTCGAAAATTAGTTAAAAACGTATTTTATAACTTTGTTTGTAGAATGAGATTGCATCGATAGAAAAACATTTGGATGTGATGGAAGCGAAAAGAGTTACGGTGGAAACAAAATTGGATGTGGTGTTCAATGCTCATCCACACAACGAGCAAGTTAAAAAATTGATACAACGATTTGAGAAAATTGTACACTAAAAAAAACAAGGATATGGCTGTCGCCTTATTCCCCAAGGAAAAAAATTGCTGGGGTCATCATGTCTCTTAACAAGACAGTCCAAAACCCAGATAATGATTACACAGAAGGTACAACGGATAACGGATATAAATCACCACATTGAATATGTATTATGTTTTTCTACAAGCTGTAACTAATTTGAAATTTTTCTTTTTTTTTTTGTAAATGCAGACCCTGAAGATGATGTGGCAAACGCGGCTGAAGTGGAAAAGATCAATGGTATGACCTTTTTTACAAAACATATTTAGCTTTTTTTGTTTGCAATAATCGTTTACACAAAAAAAGTATTCATATGTATTTGTAGCTCAAAAATATAGAGTGCAAGATAACTTTTTTGGTAAGACTTACTGGAACAAGAATGTACTTATCGTACTTCGTTCAGATTCGTTGAGCCATAAACTGTTTTTTACGTTCTTCGTATTCAATCAATTTACTCCTACATGTTAAAATTTTATTTAAAAGATGGATTAACAAGCTCCATTTTGATTACATTAACAGTACCATTAAAAACGCCTATGTATAGTAGTTCAAAACCTTAGTGTACATTTAATGGATCATGATCATGTACTGACTCTTTAAAACCAATCATTTCTAACACAAAATAATGATAATTGACAGATTCGAATAAAAGCAATCATGGAAAGTGCGAAATAAAAAACGCAGTGCGGCGACTGATAATTTACTGAAAAAAGGTAAGGTGCAAAAAAATATCATACACGCACGTGTGATAATAAACTGATACTATTTTTTTTAAACGTATATAGCATCTGGCAATGATTCGGGGAATGGCGATGGCAAGCGAAGAAAGAATGATATGTCAGCAAAAGGTAACTTTAGTGATGACAATCCTAACAAAAACGTTATGTGAGGAAAAGCTAACTTTAATTTCTTTATTTGAAATAGAAACTCCACTATAGAAACATACACGACAACATACACGTGCAGTAATTGTAGATACAAAAATAATAAAAAAATAATGACATCAATCTTACATTTCTCTATATATAAAAAAATGTAAAATGTTTAACTAACAATAAAGTAAACCACCAAATGTATGTCCTAAATTGCAAACTAAGCGTAACATGTGTGTATGTGACCACATTTAACTAAATAGATGGGGGTAAGGCTGACAAAACACAAGAGATGATACATGGAGAAAGGTGCGGAGATGCCACTACAGAAAAAAGTGCTACATGTGGAGTCATAGGCAATGAAGAAAATGAGGCAGAACATCAAGAGACGATAACTACAACAACAAGTAAGTTTTACATCTTACATATAACCCGTCACATGTGTAGAAAAATCAAGAAAACCCGATCATACACAAACAAACTAACAGGTATGTGTCTGTGTACATGTGAATGAATATAAATAGACAAGAACAACAAAACACAAAACATGCAAGGATTGTTTGATGCGCCTACCTTTCACCTGCTCACACAAGACACCGAATTAGGTAACTCATGATTCCCAAAAAAAATGAACATGTGTTATTTCTGTACACAACAGATAATCCGACTTATCAAAACGAAAAAAAGTGCAGGTGATGACGTCGATGATACGCATAATACGGAAGCTTCCGAAACCAACTATGATACAAAAAGTGATGACAAAAATCAAGAAGGTGAGTTCTACATGTTTTTTTACTTCTTTCGGAAATTATAATAAACTTGGCATTTTTTTATTAAATACTAACGAACAAAAACTAAAATTGAGCAGGGAAGGTGTAACACCTTGAAAATTCCTGTCCAACGAATTAAAGACACGTGTCATGTGGGACAAATGTGTCAGAAACCGGGTCAAATTCAAAGATGCGTGGTAGGATTTTATGAGGGCGTCATGTTATTAAAACACCTCTGAACGACCCAAGGGCGACATGTTATTAAAACACCTCTGAGCGACCCGAATTTATAAATCCCAAGATCCTTAAATTATTTGATAAATATCTTATATATTTTACCGGTTGATTCTAAATAAATAAAAATTCCATCTTTTATATGGGGATTGGATTATTAATAGTGTTACTACAATGAATTCTGATTTTTAATCGTAAAACTAATGAGAGTTGGGAGTTGATGAAGAATTCAAGATTTCCTAGTAATATCCGTCACCTTGCAAGTCCCACAAGAATTAAATTTGAAATGGGGAACATGTAAGAACCATTCAAGCATGCAATGGCTGAGCAGAAGGTCCCACAACTGGAAAAGAGGGCTTGGGGTTCGGAATTGTTTGATTGCATGGTCAAGACTTGGAAGTTTACAAATTTTTGTCCTCTGACCACCGGTTACGGACCGCAAGACACTAGGCTTACGGTCCGTAAGGAGGGTAACTGGGCGTTTTCAGCAAAGGTCGGTTACGGACCGCAGCAATCTGAGCATACGGTTCGCAAGGGCTGCATACGGACCGCAAGAGTTTAAGCCTACGGTCCGTAAGCCTGTCGCTGGCAGCAGAAATTGGACAGCTGCCTGTTCAGCCTGTTGCACCGCCTTATTGAGGTGGTTTTCGAAACAAGGGACTCTCTAGGCAGTATTTAGCCTATTAGGGACACCTGGGGTAATCTTATAACTATCCTAGACTTCCATGTCTTGATCCTAGAGCATCTTGGTCACTATCTAAGGGAGTGAAGTGTGGTGAACTTTGATCATTCAATTGTGTCACTCACTTGGAGCATTCTCTGGAGCTCTCTGGACTTCAAGCCATCTTCCTAGTGGTCTCTAATCTCAATTAGGACTCTTGTAAGTGTCCTTAACCCTTCCTAATTCGTTTAGCCTAGTTAATTAGCCAAAAGTCAAACCGTCGTAATTAAGGTTTGACTTCGTGATTAATTAAAATGTGCTCTGTCAAATCACGAATTAAAAACACCTTTAAGTAGGTAATTTTGAGGGTGATAAACCCTTAAAAGGGTATTTCCAGATTCCCACTCTAAACATGTCAATTGTCGAGTCAAAGCTTATTATAAAAAAGTCAACAGAATGCTTATTTTCGGATTAATGCATAATTAGTAATGTAGGGTGCATGCAACCTATTTGATCATTAATATAACTTGGTAAATAATGTAAGAACATGTTCCAACATGTTCAACTCGACAATTTTTAGTTTAGGCTCGGTTTGGAACCGAAAGTCGCAAAGTTTGACTTCTGCTTTGACTTTCAGTTCTGACCAGTTTAAGCCAAGATTAGGACTGCCTTAGAGCTTCTTTTGGACCTATTTACATGTTAGTATAACTCTCTGAGATTATACAACTTGGTTCATTAGATATCCTATTCACATGCATGTTTCCGTTAATCGCTTATATGTTGACCATTATGCCCAATTGACCTTAAAACGTGACTTTTGAGAATGTAAAAGGGTAGGCACCTTAGCTACTGATTTATAAACTTGCACCCAAAATTTGAAGTCAGTTTGAGGTCTAGATTAAGAGTTATGCTCAATAGCGTAATTAAGAGCTTCTTTATTAATTAAATAGCGTAAATTACGTATAACCTATCAAAACCCAAATTTTTATACAAAACTTTTTACCCACTGTTATAAAATAATATTTTGGGATTTTTGGAGATTTTTATTTATTTTTAGGCTGAGCATAACTTAGTGTTCTATGATTAAGTCGGTTTATGCCGGTTTTGCCCTTTTTAGCCATAAAATGAGTTTTACAAAACCTTTTGACCTCAAACCAATTTCTATTGATTTGTTATGATAAATAAATTATTTTGAGCCTTCTGGAATATTAAAAAAATATCAGCTTTTTACAGAAAACCCGGAAATGGCTCCAAATCGCCTTTTTAGGTATTTTTAACACATAAGTGTGCTCTAGAACCTTATTAAGCTTAAGGGTTTGAACCTACTGATGTAATCAGTGAATTTTTATATTTTAAACAGTAGGCAAATGTTTTGAACTCAGAATTCCAGAATTGACCTTTTAGGCACATGTGAAATTACCAAAATGCCCCTACGGTGCATAGTAAGGTTAAAGATAATAAATTTCACATAAATTTGATACCCTACTGTTATAACTTAGTAAATTAAGTATATTTACTAATTTAATCAGACCTGTAACTCAGGTTATCATTTTAACCCTTTTACACCTTATAAAATGACCAAAACGCCCTTATGAGGCATAGTTTTGGTTTAAAATCATTTGGGGCATAATGGAAGGTATCATTCTGATATCACAACATATTTTAAGCATATTGACTTCAGAAACTTGTATTTGACTCTTATGGTTACTCGTTGCGCATTATACGCGTTCGGATCGGCTTATGTGACTAGTTTGGCCATTTTAGCCGAAACGGGTCAAACCATATCTTTTTGGTCTCAAATCCAGAATGTGATTATGTTACCCATATAAGACAAGTGTGCAAGCTTGTTGGGACAAAACCACATTCTAAAACGGTCTTCGCCTTACTGTGCGTTTAAAACCGTAATCTTTATATAAAACTAACCGGTCTAAGCTTAAGACCCGTTAGGATTCTAATAGGTTATTAAAACCTTAATTTCCAGATCTAGGAGCCCAGTAAAAGCTACGTGCACTCGTTATATTTGGTTTATACTTTGCTCAGGTAAATACGTTTAACTTATTTTCCCTATACGGGCTTGGGGTACGGTATATAAAATACCGCTTGGTCGGGGAATTGACCTTAACCGGTCTTGGTTATGTGCAGTCAAATTAACCCGTTTGAAAATGCTGTTTTGTTTGTTTAACGCCTTTGGGGGCTTAATGGCCATGTCCCGGATATCCTTGGCATCATTCAAAGAATGGCCACGACCTTAGCACTCGGGTGTAGGCGTACACCTGCAGTGTTGTATGACATGTATAATCGTCGGTACGAGAGAAGTCTCGCGGCGGAATTATATTAAGTGGTGTGTCTATTAATCTTTAACCCGGCATGACCCGGGCTACTGAACGCAGAACGAACATGTAATTCTTTTACAAGATTATTAAGCAAATAATTATCCCAAGTTATAAAAAGTTTTATGCCACGAGCATTTAAATCAATTTTTAAACATTTTCAAAATGAGTCAGTTAAATTGTATTTACCAGTGTAAACTGACGTATTTTCCAAAAAGACTAAGTGCAGGTACTACGCGTAATAGGCTGGTCACTCCTTAAGCATCCATAGAAGTCTCGCAAGCTTAGGATGCATGAAGTCTGTTGAAATGAAGTTTCCTTTTTATTTGATTCTGCCTGTGGATTCTATTTAGACATTTGTGATACTCGAATATTACAATAATTTAAGTTGAAATAAATCTATCTTTGCTTCCGCTGTGCATTATAATTTGTGTTGTTTGACTATGAAGATATCAATTACGTCACGTTAATCCCCCACCGGGCCCACCGGTGACACGTGGAAATTAGGGGTGTGACAGTTTGGTATCAGAGCCAACACTGAGTGAATTAAACACTAGCCTTTTGTGTTTAGTCTCAGTCCACGAATTGCACATTCTTCGAGTTCCGAGTCTAGACAAAGAACATAGGACAAACTCTGTTTTGTTTTATTTTTGGGTCTTATTATTATATGTTGTTGTTGTTATCTAAAACTTGTATGCAGGTCAACATGCCACCAAGATTTCTTCGCGGTTGAGGCAAAGGACCAGTCACGGGTCACGATCACGAAGCTGGGCCTTCGCACCGGCGTACCCCATCCATTACCATGAGCACTAGTCCACAAGAGCCGTGGAGGCTCTATGTTGAACCCGGGAGAAGGTCAGTTTCCCTCAGCTCTTCACCTTCTTACCAGCACTCCTTTGGGCCCCAATCAGAAAATGAGCCCAACGAGCAACCACCCTCTTTCATACCTTTGCAGAGATCCAACTCTCACCACTCCTTTGGTGACCCAAGCCCAGTTTTCCAAAGCCAATTCAACCCAGCTAACATTTTTCCAGAACCCGGGGGTTTTAACCCACTCGGACCGGAAGACCACTTCTCTGGGGAAAATGACATAGACGAGGATTCTGATCCAATGGAGCCTGCTACAGGAACGCCGAACCACCCCATCGAAATCTCAGATGGGTCATCTTTCCACGGATCACCGTACCGCGGTCCGGATAGTTATCAAGAGAGTTTCAAGCAGTGGGACTGGTACTTCACGCCCTCTGAGCACTCGTCCCCATATCAACAACAGCAGCAGCAGGATCCTTCTAAGGATCAACGATTTATGGCAGTCACTCCGCCACCACCACCAGTGGAACAGCAGCCGCCTCTGGAGCCACCGAGGTGGAGGAGGTCAAACGCACGGATGTCTGTGCGAGGGGGTGTCCGCATCAGCACACCCCAACCATCAAGTGGCAGCCATTATCCGCCACTTCAGGAGGAAGAGGAAGAACCACAAATGGGGGGTCCATCAAACCCCATACCAGAAGTCAACTCAGTGCCTGTGGCACCTCCGCCGGGTTTTGACAACCCAATCCCTGCTTATGCCGGTTCCGCGGCATACAACCCATTTGAAATGCCGGGCCACAACAGCTTTAACTATGCCAACGTGGACCCCTATCAGGAGGCTTGGGATTACAACGCTCGACACCCTGAAGGGCCCTATGGTGGTCCTTGGACTACTAGGTACCCTCCATATGTGTTCCAGCAGCCACCACCTCCTCAGCCGTTGTACCAACCGCCGCAGTAGCAGCTTATCCCGCCAGAGCGCCAGCAGGAGGTCCTTGAGAGAGTGGACCGTTGTGAACGGGAAATCCAAACTGAGCGCAGACACAACAGAGGTTTCTTCAAAGGACTATCAGATTTGATCAAAGGAAAGTCCAAAAGGAGGGACCATTGAAGAACTTAGTATTTTAGTTGTAACCAGTCCCTGCGTGGACTTGTTGTTTCTGTATTCAGCTCCTGCGCGAGCTTGTCTTTTTGTATTCTGCCCCTGCGTGGGCATGTCTTTCAGTTAACCCCTGCGTGGGTTTGTTTGTTGTTTGTTGGTTGTATTTCGCCCCTGCGTGGGCATGTTGTTTGTAGAAGTCCCGTTTAGGGCAAATATTGTACTGTTGAATCTTTATTAATGAAATGTTGCATTTAATTTTTCATGATAGTTGTTATAAATGAATATACGAATAAACCTAAAATAAAAAGGTAAAAATGAAAATAACATTTCCTAAATTAAAGAAGACCTACCATTAATATAAAATGGCAAAATCTAAAAAGGGACAAGACCTAGCCACATGTCATTTTAAGACAAGGCCAGGATGGTATCTCCATAATTAGATTCAGGTCCGTAATTAACGTCTCAACTTAGGATTGATCTGCGTTATAAAGAGAATCTAAGGGGTAAAACCTAGCCACGTGTCGTCGCAGACATGGCCAAAATGGTAGAACCTGTCTAGAAGATTCCAAATTCTGTTAACATCTGTAAGTATGTTAACATTCTGGGCAAATTGTGACACAGTAAAAGTCACATAGGCCATCATTGAAAATTGGGTTAATTTAAAATTCCCTGTAAGTAAATATCCATTCCTTGAGAATGAAGTGCCTACGGGTAATAATTAATGTCCTAGGGACTAAGAGACAGGCAGAGTCTGCAACTCACTGTCTAAAGGGGTAATGAACTGTGCTTCAAACCCTAATACCTCGATTATGCGAAATCCTGGTTATAAATTAAAACTTGTTTGCATAACTAGGCCTTTAGGTGCCAACATTAAAGTTATAATATAGGATTATAATACAGATCCTGAATTAATATTTATAAATTAACTTGCAATGGCTATTTAAAACCATGGTTAATAAAATACATAAAATGCTGTATTAACTGTTAAATAAAACCTTGCCTATTATTGTTTATATGTAGCAATGAAGCTACATGGCTGGGTCGGACGAGGTAAATAGTCGTCCGGTGGAAAACCACGATAACACAAAGATACAGCTAACTGGTGCGGAGTTGAAAGCACTGGTAGATGACGCGGTTACAAAGGCATTAGAAAGACAGTACAGTGAGTACAGTGGGACCCATAGTAGAACCTTGTCTACACCGCATAATAGATCCAAGACTCATTCGGAGTCTCACAGCAAGCCACCATCTGTCCAACCCAAGTCTAAAAAGGAAGAGTCTAAGAAGGATGATGATAGACATTCTTCGAATGAAAATGGTGATCATTCCAAGAAGATCGTGCTTTATGATGCCCCACGTACCAAGGGTTGCACGTATAAATACTTTGTGTCTTGTAAACCCCGGGATTTTACTGGGGAAAAGGGGGTAACCCCTGTATGACTTGGCTTGATGAGATGGAGACAGTAGTGGATATAAGTGGCTGTGCTGAAAGAGATATTGTGAAGTTTGTGTCACAATCTTTCAAGGGTGATGCCCTATCATGGTGGAAGTCGCTGATTCAAGCCACCGGAAAGATACCTCTATACAACATGTCTTGGGAACAATTTGTTGCCCTGATCAAGGAGAATTACTGTCCCCAACACGAGGTTGAAAGGATAGAATCTGATTTTCTTTCCTTAGTCATGAAGAACCTGGACTGCCAGGCGTACCTCACAACCTTCAATACCTTGTCAAGGCTAGTTCCCTATCTTGTAACACCTGAACCGAAGAGAATAGCCCGTTTCATTGGGGGTCTGGCCCTAGAAATTAAAGCAAGCGTCAAGGCCTCTCGGCCCACTACGTTTCGATCGGTAGCTGACATATCTCTGTCCCTTACACTAGACGCAGTTAGACAGAGATCCCTGAGAGCTGCAGATGCTGAGAAACGAAAACGCGGAGATGATGGTTCGCGACGCTCAGATAAGAAGCGCAAGGGCAATGACGACCAAAAGAAAGGGACGGGATCCAAGAAGGGAGATCAACAGTCGGGTGAAAAACCTAGGTGCAAAGTTTGTAAGAAGCACCATTTCGGGAAATGCAGGCAGGAGTCTAGATCCCAATCTCAGCAGAAACTATGTGGGATTTGCAAGTCCCCGGATCACAAGGCATTAGATTGCAAGAAACTTAAGGATGCCACCTGCTACAATTGTAATGAGAAGGGACATATTAGACCCAACTGCCCGAAACTTGCCAAGAAAGCAGAAGAGGGAAAGAAGACTAATGCAAGGGTTTTCCGCATGGATGTGAAGGAAGCTATTCAGGATGATAATGTCATAACAGGTACTTTTCTCATTAATGATGTCTACGCAAGGATATTGTTTGACTCTGGGGCAGATAGATCCTTTGTAGATAATAAGTTCTGTGATTTATTGAAATTACCTGTTAAAACCCTAAGTATGAAATATGAAGTGGAATTAGCTGATGGAACAATAGAAACAGTTTCGACTGTATTAGATGGATGTGTCCTATCCATTAGGAACCACTCTTTTCCTTTATCCTTGTTACCCTTTAAGCTAGCAGGCTTTGATGTAGTAATAGGAATGGATTGGTTATCGCGTAACCAAGCCCAAATAGTGTGCAATAAGAAGCAGGTAGTGATCAAGACCCCATCTGGTGAGCCACTCACTATTCAGGGAGATACTCAACATGGATTGCCAGAGCAAGTGGCCATGCTTAAGGCATCCGGATGCATGAGTAAGGGTTGTGTCATTTATATGGCACAAGTAACCATTGACGAGAAGAAGCCCAGGATCGAAGACATACCAGTCATTTCTGACTATCCCAAGGTTTTTCCGGAGGAACTACCTGGTTTGCCACCAGATAGGCAGGTGGAATTCAAGATTGACATCATCCCCGGAGCTGCACCAGTAGCCAGAGCACCATACAGATTAGCACCAACGGAGATGAAGGAATTAAGGACACAGCTAGATGATTTACTAGCTAAAGGTTTTATTAGACCTAGTTCATCTCCATGGGGAGCGCCAATTCTGTTTGTTAAAAAGAAGGATGGATCAATGCGTCTATGCATTGATTACCGTGAGCTAAACAAGGTTACTATCAAGAACAGATATCCTTTGCCTAGAATCGATGATCTATTCGACCAGCTACAGGGGGCGAGTTACTTTTCTAAGATAGATCTCAGGCCAGGCTATCATCAATTGAAAGTCAAGGAGGAGGACGTACATAAGACCACGTTTAGGACTCGTTATGGTCATTACGAGTTCCTAGTGATGCCTTTTGGGCTCACTAACGTACCTGCCGCATTCATGGATCTCATGAATCGCGTATGCAAACCTTATCTAGATAAATTTGTCATCGTCTTCATTGACGACATCCTCATCTACTCGAAGAACCAAGCTGACCATGAGAAGCATCTTCGGTGCATTCTTAAGCTGCTCCATCAAGAGAAGCTCTATGCCAAGTTTTCAAAGTGTGAATTTTGGCTTCGCGAAGTCCAGTTCCTTGGACATGTTGTGAGCGGAAGTGGAATTCAAGTGGATCCCGCAAGGATAGAAGCTATTATGAACTGGCAGGAGCCAAAGACGCCTTCAGAGATTCGTAGCTTCCTAGGTTTGGCTGGATACTATAGGCGTTTTGTTGAAAACTTATCAAGGATTGCTGCACCCTTAACGTCGTTAACACGTAAGAACATTAAGTTTAATTGGGGGCCTAAGCAGCAAGAATCTTTTGATATCTTGAAGTAGAAGTTGAGTAACGCACCAGTGCTAACTCTACCTGAAGGCATTGAAGAATTTATGGTGTATTGTGATGCATCACACACCGGAATGGGATGTGTGTTAATGCAAAAGGGCAAGGTCATAGCCTACGCCTCACGTCAATTAAAGGTGCACGAAAAGAATTACACCACACATGACTTGGAATTGGGTGCCGTTGTATTTGCACTTAAGCTTTGGAGGCATTATCTATATGGAACGAAGTGTGTGATCTACTCTGATCACAAGAGCCTTCAACACCTGTTCAATCAGAAGGATTTGAACATGAGGCAGCGACGATGGATGGAAACCTTGAACGATTATGATTGTGAAATAAGATACCATCCAGGCAAGGCCAATGTAGTCGCAGATGCCTTAAGCAGGAAGGAAAGGGTGAAGCCGATAAGGATCAATGCCAAGAGCATTGAAATTAAGAGTAGTTTGAATGAAAGGTTGTTAGCTGCAAAGAAGGAAGCCGTGTTGGAAGCTAACTATCCCGAGGAGAAATTAGGAGTAACTGAAGAACAGTTGTCCTACGACAAGGACAGAATGTTGAGGTTAAATGGACGAATATGGGTTCCTGTATATGGAGGACTTCGGGATGTTATCCTCAAGGAAGCCCACAGTTCCAAGTATTCCATTCATCCTGGAGCTGATAAGATGTACCAGGATTTAAAGGCAAATTATTGGTGGATAGGCTTGAAAAAGTCTATAGCTGCTTATGTAGCTAAATGCTTGACGTGTGCTAAAGTCAAAGCTGAACATCAGAAGCCGTCAGGTTTGCTGCAACAGCCTGAAATTCCCACTTGGAAATAGGAAATGGTAACAATGGACTTTATCACCAAATTGCCTAAGACGCCGAAGGGAAATGATACTATATGGGTCATAGTTGATATACTGACTAAGTCAGCACACTTCCTGCCCATTAAAGAAACCTTCAGCTCTGACATGCTAGCCCAACTGTACGTGGATAAGATTGTGGCCTTGCATGGCGTACCAGTATCTATTATCTCAGATCGGGATACTAGAAACACATCACATTTCTGGAAGAGTTTCCAACAGTCTCTGGGCACTCAATTGAATTTCAGTACGGCTTACCATCCTCAGACGGATGGGCAGAGTGAGCGTACCATTCAAACGTTGGAAGACATGCTGCGTGCATGTGTAATTGATCTAGGAGGTAGTTGGGACAGGCATTTACCGTTGTTCGAGTTCTCCTACAATAATAGCTACCATACTAGCATTAAGGCTGCGCCTTTTGAGGCACTATATGGTAGAAAGTGCAGAACGCCCATTTGCTGGGCAGAAGTGGGAGATACGCAATTATCAGGTCCTGATGCGCACATTGAGGGAGGAAGTGAAGGTCTGCTCTGATGTAGTTGATGCTT
Source organism: Helianthus annuus (assembly GCF_002127325.2). NCBI lineage: Eukaryota > Viridiplantae > Streptophyta > Magnoliopsida > Asterales > Asteraceae > Helianthus > Helianthus annuus. The sequence goes on along the minus strand of NC_035438.2, from coordinate 62,799,165 downwards.
GGGTAGATGTGATGAATTATGAAGAACTTGATAGAACCGACGGCTGCCCGACGCGGGTTTATTTTAGCACAACTGTGATAGTAAGTATTCATACTATATTACTTGATCTTTGTCTGTGATTTTGGATTTATTAAGTCTTTTGGAACGTTGTAAGTATGTCTATCTAAATGCATCTTTTGAATTATTGTAATTCGGGGCTTGCACCACCTTATTGACACATCTTATTTGAAAAAAAAAACAGGACAGCTGGTTATTGACGGATTCTACTTGTGATGATGATGAACGTATGAAAACGTTCGGCGAAAGGATGGTCGTAGGCGGCGCATATGATTTCATTGGGATGAAAATGGGTTTCTTTCCAATCCTGGAGAATGATGAATATTACATGATTGTTTTCGATCTGGAAAACGGTGAAATAACCGTTATAGACCACAAGCCTGATCGCACACCCTTAGCTGGCATTAGGGATCATCAAGACTACTACAAAAAAGATACACCATACAAAGTGGTTAGTCATTTTCTTTTCTCATAAAACATTACGATGAAAAACAGCAACTCATACAAAAACTGATTAGTTTATCGTTTTTTTACAGAAGCATATGCTGGAGGCTTATTTGGAGCATTCTGAACATCCGTCAAAGGATAAAATTGCGCCAGCCAAGATTAAGAGGTGTGATATCCATTGGGCGACAACTGCACATCCAATGGATAGTGCAGTATTCCTTATGCAGAATTTTAACGGCATTAGTAAACACTTTGAATGTGGTTTTAGTAGCAACTGGAAGCAAAAGCAAAAACAGATTCTTACCCTCCGAAAAAAATTCGCTACACGCATACTACTCTCTGATGTGAATGTAATGAAGGGAAAGGTTCGCGATGCTGCATTATCAGTGTAAGTTGCTGCTCCGTATGGTAATGTTATGTTTTTTGTGGATGGGCCTATTGTGGACAACTTAAACAATTTAAACTCGTACTTTGTCAGTTGCCTATATGTATCTAACTATTAATGTCTGTCGTTGATCTGGACAACTTAAACAATTTATGTGTACGTTTAGTGTTACATTTTGGTGAACCATAAGTAAACTACTGGAAAGTTTGACTAAGATAAATATTTTCTTTTGACAAGCATACAATAAGATGATGTAAAAAAAGGTGTTACAAAGCAATATTTCCGTTTGATAACTTTTTTAATCAATATGTGTGTTCTTTGCTATAATAATTAGCGCTAGTCAAGCGGCCATAACTATCATTACAAATTACTTTGTTACAAAAAAAAAAACCTTTCTTTGTACAAAAAACAGTACCAAAAAAAATGTAACAGCATATATTAAATTGAGGGGCGAGTTACCTGCTATGCAAAGCTAACTACTCGTTATAATATATTTTCATAAAGAAAAATATCTACAGTCTTACAAAAAAAAATGCTGCCAGCTTTGAATTGTCAAATCTGCAAAAAAAGTACACGCGTGTACCCACACCATATCCAAGAAATATATGATAGTACCCATTATTATAATAATATATATAAAGTACAATCTCATATAAATGTCACATTATGGGGAATCTAAGATGGACAAAAAGGAAGGATAGTTCTCAATTGTACTTATGGCCCCCTTGTACTTATATCTTATCTCAATTGTAATACTCTTATAGTAGTTTTATAAAGAAAAAGTGAAGTCTTACAAATTAGTTGTGCCAACTTGGAAGTGTCTAATCTGCATAAGAAGTACATACATATCGAACACTATATCCAAGAAATATATAAAAGTACAGTCTCATAAAATGCCCCATTATGGGGAATCTAAATTGGACAAAAAGAAAGCTTATCACTCATTAATGTTTACACCAAGGAAAAGACATAAATAATAAAAAAGAAAATATGTGTACTTCTATCTCTATCTTATGTCCATTTAAAAAAAGAAAAAATGACTACTTCTATCTCTAGCGATATGCATTGTTAATGTATCTCTGTCATGATTTGATAACTATAGTATACGCATTTAATAAATCCCAATTGACTCTTTGCGGTGTAATAATAAAAATATAAAATATATATACACCTATTACATTTGGGTAAACAAATACGAGGGAAAAATCAAAAGTTCAAAACTTTAAAGAAACTTGTAACTCGTTAAATCAAATGTAAATCTACTAATTGCTTTCAAACAAAAAGAAAAAAGTAAAAAAAAATAATTAACTTCTATGTTGGTCAGTGTAGTACATTTAATGTTGATGTAAACTGATGTAAACAATCTAATTAATTTATCCACCTAACATCATTTGATTATCTATAAATTAAGGTGAAATGTAAAACATTAGTTTCATCACTTGTTCACCATAAAGAACTAAAAAAACAACCTTATTATGTCTAGTCCATCATCACCAGCTAACTCAAAATGGGTTACCAAATGATTGCGGAGAACTCTTTCATTCGAACTCCAAACTCCAAAATCGGATTGCAACCCAGAGTGTTCTCAAATCACAAACACCCGTTCTATTCCGTCAATGCCGCAAACAGTTGAAGAAAATCTGGATATGGATGCTAAGCTTATAAGTGATCTCCTTACTAACACTAAACCTGAAGTAACAACATATGATGAGATGTCGCTAGATGAGGCACTTTTTGATGTTGACTCGGGATCATTTTACTTCACCACACAAGTTACCCCTATCAAAAACTCTTCATCTGTGGTGCTCGCAGACCAAGCAAAACCAGTCAACGCCACCCAGGAGACCTCCCCGGCAGTTGATCCAAAGACTATCGATGATCCTGAAGATGATCCTATAGATGATGATTACTCTTGTTACTCTCCAAACACCCTTATCTCGTGGGCCAACCACAACCCGTGGGAGAGTGAGCTTAGCCCAAAACCACTTAGCGCTGAAATTGAGTATGGTACTCCAAGATCGTTTCTTGACTAAATAGTGGTGTTTATGTGAACTTGCTAGTATGTGTGTGAAAAAGAAAGTACCCCCATTTTCCCTCTAATATATAGGGGCTACTTTCCTTATCCTATGTTATCCAATGTACTTTACCATATCTAGTGTTTAAGTTATTATGTACTCAACTAGGGCTACTGAACTATTCTGTTAAATCTATGTTTTCAATCTATGTTATTAAAAAAATCGTGTCATTATTATATGATTTCAACAAATACTGACTTCTAAACATAGAAAAAAACTTACATAAGTTACACCCTTTAGGGAAAAAATAATAAATGAAAAAGAGTAACATGATCAAATCTAAAAAAGAGATTCAAGCAACCGTCAACAAAAGCACATAATAAAAAACACACATACAGCAAAAATGTACAAAAACCTTAGAGAAAAAAAAATGTAACACGGTACGTAAGCACGTGCACACATACAACAAAAAATGTACAAAAATCTCAGAGAAAAAAAAATGTAACACGGTACGTAAGCACATGATCACACATGTACATCAAAAATGTACAAAAAACTCAGAGAAAAACAAAATGTAACATGGTCAAAACAACCAAATTATTTCTTTCAACAAAGGAAAAATCTACAAAAATCTAAGAGAAAAAAAATGTAACATGGTAAACCCAAAACCAACAAATCCATCACGTAGAAGATTCTCGTGTTCAACCAAACATCAATAAGTACATACTACCCAGGATAATCCAAGTAAGTACCACATATTTCTTAGTCTCAACAAACAATGGCAAAACCCTCAACAAACAATGCTAACAAGTAAGCTGCCAATCACTAACGCTAATATCAGTAACCATATAACCCTCTTCTTCTTCCGGATTTCTTGCTCACGGGCAAAGAGTTCAGCTTGTAGGTTATTGATGTTCCTCAAAAGACCTGGTATGATCCTAGTTGACCTTAGGCACATCGGTGGGTCGACCCAACCAATGAAAGGGCAGTTGCTAGGCTACATTAAAAATAATGGGCATAAACCCCGATTAGAACATACATTTACTTATTAAAACAAGGTTCGAATTTTTTACCTTAAACGGACATGAATAGAACCTTCTTCCTGGGTTGTCATCTGTCCATGATGTCCGGATGGTAGCAATCCTCCCACATGAACACCTTTTCATGTTTTTTTGAGGGGTAGATGAGGCTCAGATAGATGAATTGTAAAGAAAATAGAGAGATAAGAAAATGATATATTTGAATATAGTTAGAGTAGTTGTATATGGAGATAGTTGGAAACCTATAGTTGGAATGATGATCTATGACATCCATCTAGAACAAAAGATATGTACTAAGGATTTGTGAGCCCCACTATAAACATATTCTTTTGTCATTACCCACATCCATACACTTCTTTCTTTTTCTACTTTTTATTATTTTTTTCTTTTCTTAGCATGTGGCCTATCCATAGAAAGAGTTTACGACCACATTTGTACTTGTATAAACAACAGAAAAAAAATTCATCCCAATAAAGAAGTAACAACACACAAACTAGAGAGTTTTTTTTTTTTTTTTCATTATATATTACACCACAAAAAATTACAAAATCATTAGACACATAAATTACTCCTTAGTTAATGTTCATAACCTGATACTTCACCTAATTTCTAATTAACCTAAAAACATACATCTTCAAAAACAAACATAATTAGAAAAACACAACAACACCACCTTATTTCTACTTGAGCTCCTTCATGTGAACCACTTTTTGCACTTGCATGGGTTTGGTGGCACGGGGGAAACTGATATGTTTATTGGGAAATATGAATCCCACTCAATTTCACTCATCCACGAGACATCATCAACCCAATCGCTGTTTTTGGAATCATCAACATGTCTCTTTGTTGGGTATATTGTAGGCTCATCATTAGGCATCACATCAACGGTAGTGTGTGTATCAAAGCCAAAGGGTTCACCCTTGGGCACTACATTTGGCTCCAACTTAACTATAGGCTTAACACTACGCATGTTTTTCGGTATTGCTCGAGCCACAGGCTTCACATCGGGTTCCACCTTTGGGGTCGAACAAAAGCTACTCCTTTTTCCGCGGGGGTGCCCATCAATGGTAAAAATCTCCCTAAGCGTGTGTGTGGACATAGGCGCTAAAGGGGTTGCATGCATATCACCAACACTAACTAGAGTCGATGCATACTTTCGAAGTCTCTTCCCGACATTAATGAACTCATTTTTTCCAAGATTGAGATCGATCACCTCAGCATCCGGGACTTTGTATCCCGTGGATGGCCTCTTGTGCATTGTTATGCTTTGGGTGTGATTAGTAGTTAACAATGGTTTGTGGATGTACATATTATGTATGCTGAAACTATTTATAATGAAAAAGTAAACTTTTGGGAGTCCGGTGGTGATTAGATATGAAAATAAATGACAAATTAAATGCATCACCAGATAAAAAGGAGAAAGTAACAAAAAGATACATCTTGTTGGGGCAGCCCATCTTGTTGTATGCATTTTATATAAAATTTGTATCTACAACTTGACCATATAAAAAATGTTACTTTATGTATAATATATAAAATTTGTTACAATAACAAGTAATATTCATCCAGCCTTCATCTAGATATATTATCTCTTTAAGAAAAAAAACGGCTTATGTTTTATAAAATAAAAAACACAAAAACAAAAAAAAACTACAAAATACTATATGTGTTTAAATTTTTTTATTTGATTACTATTTTTTGTAACAAAATGGGTCATTTTCTGACTAATTATATATATAACTTGGAATAAAAACAAAACCAGAAAATCCATAAGATAGAAAATTCTCAGATTCAACACAGCAAAAATCTACAAAAATCTCAGGGAAAAAAAATGTAACATGGTGAAAAAAAAAAACAAAAAAAAACCATAACATACAAAATTCTCAACTTCAACCAAAAATGTCGACAAAAAATGGCAAAAAACTGAACAAACAACGTTTAGTTTTCACGCAAACATTGTGCATATCATTTCATAATGCAAACTGATCAATTAAACCATAGTCATTAAACTGAAAACCGTCCTACATACCAAACCCATATACATCCTAACATGCAAACATATGCATGTGCATCCATTTTCAGATAATCTACACATGCAAACATGTGCATCTACAAAAAGGCAACCCAAAAAATACAAAAGGGATGATCAAAGTTTAGTTCTGCTCCACTAAAATGGAGACCAAAAAGCTGGCGTCATACAAGTTTTCAAAACACGCACAGCACACACATCAAAATAAATACCAAATCAAGTGGACTCCAGACTCGCAGAGCTTGAGTCCTCATCCTCGTTACCCGATTTATTCTTCTTCTTTTTCTTGCAATTTCTTGAATCATGCCCAGTCACGTACTTCATACATGTTCGGCAAAGCCTTGGTGTTTTGGGAGGTTTGACAGCAGAGTTGCTCGTGCCATCCTGCGATGCTCTAGACAATCGTTGACGTTTGCCGCATCCTTTGTTCCTGATCTCGTCTGGATTGTTGAGAGTTACGTCCCCATCTAAAGAAACACCAAGCAATTCTTCAACAGCAGCATAGTTATCATTCTTGGCTTCGTCATCAACTGGTCCTCCATTTAGTAACTTGGATTTCAGTTCCTTTATCTGCTCAGCGAAAGTAGAAAGTCCTCCAACATCACTTCTTAATGCGTCTACGCATTCGGTTACAATCTCAAGAATCTGACTTCTCGCAGCAGCTTGTGGACGGGTGTCAACGCCGTATCGACGCTCAATAGAAAATATACTTTTGGGAAGCACGTCCCTAGTCCAACGCTTAACAAAAAACTGGGCAGGGATTTTTTCAATATTGTTTACCCGGTAAACACAAAAGATGTGCCTACACAGATATCCAATACGGATGAAGTTGTTGCATGAACAAGAGACCGACTGATTTCTCAACTCAAGTTTAACCTACAAAAACACCAAAACACATTATTAGGCTTCTGTGAAAAAAAGAATAATGAAAGCTTAAACAAAAGATGTCATTATAAAGATACAGCACAGTTACCGTGAATGTATTGGTTGCACTGCTTCGCTTGTCCAACTGATTCACATAGTAAACACGAACATCATCACAATCCTCCGTGTTTAGAATGTAACAAAACAACTTCCCCTTGTATATCTATTTTCTTACCTCTGTGAAAATTGCATGTGTGTACAGCTCAAAAGCGTGCTTCTCGATAGCTAAATCAGTACTGTCCATGAATACACTAGATGAGGTTTTAAACTCTGCAACACGTTGCCTGTAACGCTGATTGTCTATCCTAGTTTCATAACATAGCATGAACTGAACTAGTGTGTTAGCACTAGTAGAGTTGACCTTGAAGCTTGAGTTAGAGCTTTCACATCTTGATGTGGTCTTCATCAGACAACACATTGGGATATCACGGAAGTAGGCAGGTACCCATTGGTCCCTAATTGAGTACATATCATTCAAAAGTTGCCAACGCGTCTCAAATGTAGATGGTTTCATGTGAATACTCCACACCAAACGATGCATCAATGCCCTTAACTCAGAGTTTTGTAATAGGTCTCCATGAATCTATAAATAACAGGACCCCAAGCTGTTAAAAGAAGTAACAAAATAAAAACTTCTCAAACAAGATTGATAAATTAATAAAACCTTGGTTGGAAGTTTTTTCATAATATGCCACATGCAAAGGCGGTGCCGAGCGTCTGTGAAAACCTCTGAAATGGCAGCTTTCATTGAAGGGTCCTGGTCCGTCAGAACTAACTTTGGTTGCTTCTTGTGTGCCTTCAGAAATGATTCAAGTAACCACTTGTAAGACTCGGTGGTTTCATTGAATAGCAAGCCAGCACCAAATGTCACACATTGTTTATGATTATCAACACCAGTGAAAGGAACAAAAATCATGTTGTACCTGCATGACAAAGAAGAAAAACAAAAGGTAATAATATGTTAAAGAGGAAAAAAAGTGCCAGTTTGCAAAACCTTACTTGTTAGTGTGATAAGTCGTATCAAAAGCTAACACATCACCAAACACCTCATAGTTTATCTTGGAAATTTCATCTGCCCAAAAAATCGACCTCAATTGCCCTTTCTCAACCACAAACTCATAGTAAAAGTCTGGTAAGCTCTCCGATCTTTCTTTCAAACGATCTATAACAAGTTGCGCATCACGGTCACCAATATAAAGCCTAACCGACTGGCTCCAGTTCTTAAAATCAGTTGGCGTCCCACGTACGTTGTGATATCCACCCATCAGGGACACTAAAACTCTGTGAGAAACAATTGGACCAATTCTGTTCAAACTCATGTTATGGATAAACTGTTTGGATGTAAAGGGTAGTTTCCTTGAAATCCTACTTAGGTCACGATTAAAACGCTCAACAAAGGGATGATTATGGTGCTCATGGAACCCTACCACTGTGCACATAGAGCTGCCCTCAGAAAACTTAACCAGTATACTAGCCTTGCAATCTGTCACTGTGAAATTACTTTGCCTAATAGTCAAGGTTGACTGCTCCAAGGTATCAGTTTTACGCCTAATTTGTGGTTTTGAATATTTAGTACACCTTAGGTACTGGTGAGTGACAAAACCCTTCCATCTCTTGGTTTGCCCCTTACGAATAGAAAACCCAGAATACACAGCATAGTCCTTGTACATACTGAACACGTCGTTCCACGTTTCATATACAGAACCAACAACAGGCTTTAAAACAATAGGAACATTAGGACACCACATTCTAGTGCCATTGGGTGTGTGGTGAACATAAAACTCCTTGTTCGCATGAATACCTACAAAAAAGGTCACGAGTCTTAGAAAACATTGTATTGTTTAATAAATTTTAACACGTATAGGTTGAAAACTTTTTTTTACATGTAACATTGTATTCTCAAAAACAAGTTTAACACGTTTCACTAAAAATGCAAAAAAAAAAAAAACATGGTAGTGCATTTTTTTATGTCACCAAAAAGTGTAGATACTGGTGGAATTTCATACAAGTCCAACCACACATGTTTTTACCTCCTGCAAAATATATAAGCTTGTTTCATAAAAACTTAATACAAGTGGAGCCACACATTTTTTACCTTCTACAAAATATAAAAGCTTGTTTCATAAAAAACAAAATACAAGTCCAACCACACATGTTTTTACCTCCTACAAAATATATAAGCTTGTTTCATAAAAACTTAATACAAGTGTAACCATACATGTTTTTACCTTCTACAAAATATAAAAGCTTGTTTCATAAAAACTTAATACAAGTGTAGCCACACATTTTTCACCTTCTACAAAATATCAAAGCTTGTTTCATATAAAATAAAAATACAAGTCTAACCACACATTTCCTCCTCTACCAACAAAAGAAATAAAATAAATAATAATAATAACAAACTACGAAGCATAAAACTAAGGGTATGTTACAATAACCCTATAGAAATAAAAAACATGGTTTCACATAAACAAAAGTGACCTGTTGATAGCAACTGTGTAAAAGTACAATTCTGAACACCATCTTCATCATCATTTGTGGCATTTTGATTCAGAACTACACATACAAAATAAAAAACAAAGAAAATGATTCAAGAACAATCCAATGAAAAACTAAACAAGAAATCCTAAATTTACAAAAGTACTCGTATGCATTTAAAGCTGTGCATTTAATAAAACAGAAAAAAAAATCATCTGGAAACTCTGAAGAAATAGGTTCAGGGTCTTCAACAACCCTATTCTCAAACAATGCATCTTCATCTTCATTAAATGCAAAAACAGGTGAAAGATTATGAGGAACAACATTTAAGGGTGAACCAGGATGATCAATGAGTGTCTCCGTACCACCGGCAACGGTCCGACGGTGTTGGCTGTTCGAATCAGCCATGTTAAATGCAAATAACCTTCAATGGTGAGTATGGTTTCTTTCTCTCACTGCACTCTCTCTCTGGTTCGAAATAAATGAGATGTGAGACTATTATATCCATGAATATGTAAGAAGAACAAAAAGAGAAGATATGTTTGAAAGGGCTTGAAAGTACAAAATGTAATTAATGAAACCCATGACAAGAACAAGCAATGTTTGAAAGGGCTTGAAAGGTCTGCGTGTACAGACTTACACATCAAAAGGGGTCACACAAATCTCAAAATGTAAAGAGGGAAAAAGACGGTTATGCCCTTGCCTACTCTTAATCTAAGTTCATACGTGGATCAATCCTAGCCACATGTGTGAGTTTTCAGGGTTTAGTCAACTGGAGTGAGTTTTCTCCTTATAATTAACATATATATATATAGGGGAAAGATAAATCGAAAACCCATGTGAGTTGAGAAAACCCAAATAAACCCTATGTAACATTTTTATTTTTTTCTAAAAAAAATAGGGAATGTAATATAAATGTACACGGACCTATTTATGGAAAAAAATGTAAAAAACGCTTACTATTTTTTTTTAAAAAATGTTGAAAATTTGTATGTTACATTTTTTTTGGACATATATATTATGTAATCTGAAATTTTGTAACATTTTTTAAAAAAAAACTACTTGGTGTTTTTTTGTGTTTCTTTTTTAAAAATGTTCAAATATATGTATATTACATTTCCTATTTTTTTTAGAAATGTTTTTTGAGTTTACATGGTTTTTTTACAAAGGTTTTCTGAGTTTTCTCAACTCAAGTGGGTTTTCGATTTATCCTTCCCCTGCATATATATATATATATATATATATATATATATGAACTTCATTGTGGAGACTAATAAAGCTAGCAATAAGACATTGCTCAGCGGTCACCATATACAACATCCATGCATATATAGATCCTTAATCTTGAAAAGATGATAGATTGTTGAAAAATATGTAGTCATCTGTTGCGAATCCCGGTCGTTTACATTTTTACTGAGCGGCTGCATACTCAACCAGACGTTTTGCTGATTCATCTCTTTCGTCTACTGGCGATGAAACAATCTCCACCGCCTGTTCATTTGAGACAACATCCCATACCTACAGATTGTTATTCATATAAATCTAAAATCAACTAATAATCACTTTAATAATGCAATCATGTATATATCAATGTATGATGTAGGAGTATCATACCCCAGTTGCCAAAATAACCAAACGATCGCGTGTGGTTAAGGTTCTTTGTATCACGCCAGACTCGGAAATAAAACAAACTTATTGTGTGTTTTTGGTCACATGAATAAAAAATCTAACAAATACTATAACCGTTGGTCACATTTAGCCACATTTTTTCAAGTGTGGCTAGTAGTGTCACATTTTTTTGTTTAAGTGTAGCTATAGGTTTTGAGTTGTTATACAATGGTCACATGAAAAATAAAATATGTGACAAAAATGTTTCCAATGACCATTAGCCACACATTTATTCAAACGTGTGACTAGCCGGTTTTGAAAAAAATGTAGCTAAAGCCCATTTTTGACGTAGTGTAAGGAAAATACAATTGCAAAGCGTTACACATGGAATGGTAATGATCCATTTCAATCATTTGTCCATTTCATTACCTCGTGCTCCATTCCCTTGTCCATTTCATTACCCCATACCAAACAGACCTTAAAGCTATTGTTTCGGAAGGGTGGAGTGGCCATTCGGATAGGTGTTCTTGGTTGGGTAGTTTGGATGGGACCTTTTCGGTTAAGTGGGTCAAGAAATGGTTAATGTCTAGCAACAATGTTAGTCATTTGTATGTCATGAGTTGGTGTAAATGGGTTCCGTCTAAGTGTAATATCTTTGCTTGGAGGGCCTCGATGGATAGGCTTCCCACGCTTGAGGCTCTTCAAAAAAGAAATGTGCATGTTAATTCTTTGAGTTGCTACCCGACCGCAATTTTTTTGCTTGTTTTGTGGCTGCTCTTGTGTGACAGTGAGTGAGTAGGTGGTGTAGAGTCCCACCGATTTTCGCCTTCACGGTGAAAGACCTTTTGGAGATTAATGTGCATTCGGGATTGGGTGATCGCGCGGAGATTGTGCTCCAAGGGATCTATGGTCGGTAATCTCAACGCTTTCATCATTCTTTTTAACAATTAGATAGGGTATGCTTTGGATAAATTTTAATTTGTTTGACCCATTTTTTTAGCTATTTTTTTTTTTTTTTTTGGAAATTATACGTGTCTGATCCATTATCAAAGGAAAACGTTCAAATGGTAAAATAACTATTTTTTCACAATCTTGAGTTCAAACTTTTAGTAGCATGTATACATCATTGCCTTTCTTCAGCCTAAAAAAGAATACTATGAGTATGGTCTAAAACATCTTTTTATATGGATCTCTTCTTTGATAATGCTAATGTTATATATTTGTAAACTGAAAAAAATATGAAAAAAAAAAACATCTAGAAAAGAAAGTTATGTAGGAACTTGAGAGACAAATTTGCTGCTCATTTATCTCATTTATCGCATCTATACATATAATAAAAGAAATCATTGGTGTACACATGTCATTCATTCAGGGCATTTACGTTTTGTTTTCCCGCATTTTCTACTACTTAATTAATTATGTATAGTTATCTTTTTAACTAAAGATAGCTATTATATAGGACATTTATTTATATTTGAATTTATTTGTTTATCTTAATAACATAATAATAAATCAGCATTTAATTTATTTTGTTAAAAGTAAATTTTACTTTATTCATAACTATCCGTTGTTAATTATCTCAATCATTAATTGATGTTACAAATTATATATTTTAATTTAGAAAATGAAACCAAATCAAAGTTGACGAACAATGTCTAATTTCTTACCCAAACAAATAAAATAAATAAATAATACAATATTTAAATTAATGTCGCTAAAAAGTCTCTTTTCAAAAAAAAAAAAATATATGTCCTTGTAAATCAGTATTTCAATAACAAAAAGTATTTAATCCAGTATGAGTAATCGTCATCGAACGTCTTAAATTATTTCACAACAATCTTTGAAGTTTAAGTTTGAAACAAATAGGATTTAGTTACTTAGGGAGTGTTATCGGGCAACAAGTTGAAAATTGAGAGTGCTGGTGTACAAATCGAAAGTTGAGAGTGTTATCGGCCAATTGGTGAAAGTTGAGGTTATTTAAATCAAATATCCCTAAAAAAACACAAATTGACCATATTCATTATTACTAAGAGTGTTCACAACTTGATTTAAAACCGTGAACCCGATGGTCATTAGTTTGATTTCACGGTCGGGTTTATTATTACCCTTCCGTTTATGTATTAAGTTTATTAAAAATAATTTTTATATAAATTTATTTAACGCGTACAATACACGGGGTTTTTAAAAATATAATTTTTATTAATATATAAAATTACATTTATTCAACCCGTGTAATAAACAAGATTTTTAAAGATATATTGTTTTATTATTTAGTATATAAAAGTTTTATTATATAGTATACAAAATTATATTTATTCAACCCGTGTAATACACGGGGTTATAACATAGTATTAAAACCTATATAAAGAAGCAACAAGTTTGTGCATATGTTGATTGTACATATGGCTTTGGGAGTCTTTCAAAAAAAAAGGAAATTTTCATTTTTAACCCTAAAGTTTTAATGTTTGACAATTTAAGTATAAACTTCTAATCTTTGTTTCATTTTTAACCCTAAAGTTTAAATATTTGACAATTTACCCTAAAGTTTTATTCTTTGAAAATTTAAGTTTAAAATTTTTAATCTTTGTTTCCTTTTTAACCCTAAAGTTTTAATCTTTGACAATTTAAGTTTAGAGTTTTAATATTTGGTAATTTAACCCCTTTGATTAATTTGATTTTCTACTTCTAATTCAAAAGTTTTCATCTTTTGCGATTTAACCACTTTGATTTTTTTTACTTATGTGTTGTAATCTTGGCTTTGGGGGGTTTTTCAAAAAAAAAATGGTTATGCATATGGTTGCTGTAACTTTAGCTATAAGGGTTTTTCAAAAAAAAAAAATTTTTTTGATTTTTTTACTTTTCACCCAAAAGTGTTTCATAAATTACTTTTAATCCAAAACTATTTGTTTTTTTTACTTTTAACACAAAACTTTTTATCTTTTGCAATCTATCTTCACAACTTTTTTTACTTTCAACTTTGGTCCTTTATAGTTTTCATTTTCCGTAAATTTTTCGCTTTATGCTTCGTTCAAAATTTTGTGACTTAACACATCGCAACGTGCGTCTTTAGTTTAGCGTTTTTACGTTTCATTCTAAATTTTGCGAGTTAACACGACGCAACGTGCGTGTGTGGGTGAACGTTTTTACATCGTCTATTTTTTTCCCGTTTGACAGGTTCAACATAACGTGCGCGTCCTAAATCGATTTTGTTATAACTAAAGAATCCCCGCCGCATTGCGGCGGGTCGTAATTCTAGTTATATAAAAAATACCAAAATTCCACGGTGATTCATAGGTGGCAGTGTGGCACCGTGGCAATGTTAGCATAAATAAGTTATTGGGCTATTTTGTATTGGGCCTTGTATTTGTGGTTTATCTATTAGCTATGTATGTAGCTCTGCCTTTTATTCATTTCATTGTATTATGCACTCAATATTAGGAAAAAAGGTTAAGGATATAATAGAAAGTTTTTTTTTTTTGGCTAAGAATGCTAGAAAGTAATTTTGAACATCAATTGATTAATCAAGAGCTTGGATTAAATGGGTATAATTGATGAAAAAGAAGTAGGCGCGTGAGTTTGTGTAGGGGTATTCTAGTCAATACAAAGCAATAATTTCTCTCTCCTCCAATCCCCTCCCCCCCGGTTTTTAAACGTTAATAACTCTTTCATACAATATTTTTTTTTATAAAAATTGCACCAAAATGAAGAGCTTTTTTTATCTTTAAAACGAGTATACTATTGCTATATTTTTGAAAAAAAATTCGAAAACCCAGACGCGTAAAACGCAATGGACAAAAAACATAAAAAATGATTTTTTTTTCTAAAACGCAATTGACAAAAAACACAAAAGAAATGTGTAATTTCTAAAACGCAATGGCTGAAAAACGCAAACAAATGTTTTTTTTTGTAAAACGCAATGGCCTAAAAACACAAAGAAAAATTTTATTTCTAAAACGCAATAGCCAGAAAACACAAAGAAATGTCTTTTACCTAAAACGCAATGCCTAAAAAACACAAAAAATGTCTTTTTACCTAAAAC
Source organism: Helianthus annuus (assembly GCF_002127325.2). Taxonomy (NCBI): domain Eukaryota; kingdom Viridiplantae; phylum Streptophyta; class Magnoliopsida; order Asterales; family Asteraceae; genus Helianthus; species Helianthus annuus. Next base: position 62,784,143 of record NC_035438.2, on the reverse strand, counting down.
GCAATGGCTGAAAAACACAAAGAAATGCCTTTTACCTAAAACACAATTGACTAAAAACACATAAAATGTGTTTTACCTAAAATGCAATGGACTAAAAACACAATAAAATGTGTTGTGTTGTGTTGTTTCTAAAACACAATGGCTGAAAAACACAAAAAAAGTCTTTTTTTTTTTTTTTGTAAAACGCAATGGTCTAAAAACACAAAGAAAAGTCTTATTTCTAAAACGCAATGGCCAGAAAACACAAAGAAATGTCTTTTTCTAAAACGCAATGGCCAGAAAACAGAAAATAATGTGTTTTACCTAAAACGCAATGGACTAAAAACACATAAAAATGTGTTTTACCTAAAACAGAATGGACTAAAAACACAATAAAATGTGTTGTTTCTAAAACCTAATGAACTGAAGATACAAAAAAAGTGTTTTCTCATTTCCAATCTATAAATAAGAAACACTTTCTTGCTTCATGTTGTTGTAACATATGTATCGAGAGTTTTTCAAAAAAAAATTGCATTTTTCACTTTTAACCTAAAGGTTTTGTTTTTTGCATTTTAACCCCAATGACTTTTTTATTTTTTATCCAAAGTTTTTAATTATTTGCAATTTAAACCCAATACTTTTTTATTTTCCATTTGCTCCCTCATACTTTTCATCTCTCTCAAGTTTTTCGTTTTACGTTTCGTTCTAAATTTTGCGAGTCAACACGCCGCAACGTGCGTGTGGGGTTCAACATTTTTCGTCTGTTTTTCCCGTTTGACAGTATTTTTCTCCATTTGACAAGTTCCACGCAACTTGCGGGTCATAGATCGACTTAGTTACTATTTTCCGCGTTTTACATTTCTGTCTAATTTCTTCGCATTAACACGCAACAATGGGCGTGCGAGGTTCAACGATTTTACGTCGGTTTTTCGTTCGGTGTTACTTTTTTTACTTTTTTACGAGCTTTTCTGATATAGGTGGTCGCTGACAGTGGCGTGACATTAGTGCTATTTGGCACGATTTTACGAACGTATTTAACCTATTAAGTTTTTTTACTAATACTTTGCTTCAGTTTACTGCTATATCTCCTTTACTTAAGAAAAAATAATTTTTTCCGTGCATATTTTTATTTACGTGTTGGTATAAATGTGACAACTGTCAAATTTGCATGCATCCGTACAATTATTAAATGATGCTTAGTGCTTAATGAGTGTGCTGATTTACAATTTATCACATATTGCTTTCTGATTACTGCATTATACTTACATGTGCATCACATATTGCAAATGACACATCATTGACTGCATGCAAACATATTGACATAAATGATGCATAAAGCACAGTTAGCATAGTTAACAGACAAACCGGGAAAATGCTGACGGAGTTCAGTACATAGACAGACGTTGTTTTGACATAGTATGAGCCAGAAACTAAGTACTACACTAGTATAGAGTGTAGGGAAGTAAGGACCACAAAACTGCTTTTCTAGGTGATAGTTTGAGTGCCGGAAAGTGCCTAAAACTCACTCAAAATGTTGAATTCAGCATAAATCAGCAAAAATCAGCTTTTTAATAAGCTAGTATCATGCAAAAATATGACTAAATGGTCCTGAATGCTTTCCTAAGTGTCGGGAATTAAAAGTGTCACAAAAGGGTACATAAAGAACGCTAAACGGTATAGTTTAGCACTTTAACGAACCAGTATCTAACCGAACAACCGGACACTACCCGAAGCATCAAAATTTTACTAGAAGCATTGTCTTAACATTACTGAGCCAGTTATGATCCCCGAACATCATAACACCTACTAAAATATCTACTGACTAATGTAAGTAACTAATACTTGAAATTTAAACTAGATTGTAACTTAATGGTTTAAACCTATACTAGACCCCCCCCCCCCCCACCTATCTCACAGCCCACATGGCCTATTTGGGAGATTTTATTTGATCTTGCTTGATCTTATGAAGATTGCATAGAAGATTTGCCATGTACTTATGAAACATATGATCTATTGGTTAATAAAATGGTGGAAGTTTATAAATTAATCCCAAGGTTCATAACCATTTCAATCTCACTTCTCACCACACTTGAAAAACTCTCTCTTCTTCCCCCATAAGCTACGACCAAGACACCCCACACCTACATCATCTTCATCTTCCATTCTCCATTAAATCTATACATATATAAGGGTGTAAGAAGGCGTATAAGGAAGCTTGGAGCTTTCGGAAGCTAAAGGACCTTCACTGATTGCTTTTATCCACTTCATTTCTACACTTGATCATCCCTAGCCTTGAGCTAGTAGTAAGATCTTCTACTCTTCATTTTACATCTATGTTAAGTGGTTAAAAGATGATACAAGATGATTATAATGAAGAACACTAAGAAACTTGAAAATGAAACATGAACATAAGCATGAAACTATAAGAAATCTTAAAGAAACCATGTTGTTTAGTGTTGTTATGATACATGATGATTGTTGGTTTGTGTAAATGATGTAGATCATTATATGATCTTGCTAGATCATGATTAAAAACATAATCTAGCAAGATGAGAGGATGAAAATGTTAGAGATTTATAAATCATCCTCATGCAAGACATGAACTTGAAAGAATATATTGTTTTCTTGAAAAATAATGATTAATGTGAGTAGTAATACTTGTAGATCTAAAAATTTCATGAATTATTCTAAAAGAAACCAAGTAAAAATATAAGTCTTGTTAAAACTTGGTTCTTACATAAACAAACACTATTTTTGGTGGTTAAACAAGTGTAGAAACACTTGTGTAACAAGAAGATTTCATAAGGAAACATTTTTAAAAAATGTGACAAGAAGTTGTAAACATCTAACTTCATTAAAAATGAAGTTTTTAAAGAACTAAATACATTTTAAAGGATAACTAAACCTACTAAACACACTACCAAGTTACTACAAGTTTTTATGAAAGTTCAAGTTCATGTTGTTATGTAAATAGCATGATTTTGGCATTTGGTAAGTGTTGAGTGAGTTGTTGATTGATTGTGATAATTTTTACAAAAGAAAATGATATGCTTGAAAGCATGGAAACCTCCATTTTTAGAGGAAACTATGGCAAAATTTTCTAAAAATATAAACACTTAGAAAAATATTTTCAAACAAATATTTGCAAGTATATTTTAACCATGAGTTTTCCATATAAACCTTGCCATAACTTTTGTTACAAAAATACAAATATTGGAGGTTGGTTTTTATAAATAAAAGTGGCTAGATATATATATTTAGAAGACACACGTTTGTGAATACTTGTATACTTGGTGTAGTAGTTATATTATTTTAGGGTTAAAATAATATAACTTAACAAAATACCAAGAAATTGCAACCCAAAATATTACCAAAAATCCCAAGGAATAAATACACAAGTTACACACAAAACATTGGCAAACCAAACAAGAATGTAACTTACAAGACTCCGGAAATTATGTTCACAAAATATATTTTTGGTAAATGATATTTTGGACAAGAAATGAAAATATTATTGTCACAAAGTTATATCATATTTTTGAAAAAAAAATTATATTATTTTGGGAAGTAAAAAATATATTTTCTTGGAATTTTTAGAAGATATATGATTTTTGGGAAAAATATATATTTTCTCGGATAAACTTGTAATACATTATTTTGAAAATATATCGTTTTGGAACTACAAATATTTTTGCCAAGAGAAAAATTAGGAATAATTTTTCTAAGGAATACTTCTTGAAATATATATTTTAGAAATATATATTGGATACTTGTTAAAGAGAATACGACGCCAATACATGGCAAGTTATACAAATACAAGAATACAAATATACCCATCCTTGGGAAGGATATACATGTTTAAATACTTGAGAAGTATTAAGTTAAAACATTAATTATTTTAACAAATAATTATACACTTGGAATATTAACAAAGACACTAGTCGTTACTAAGTTAAGGCACGACCCGCTCGTCTTATGGACCGTAGTACGCATGTAGGTAGTCGTGCGTTCTAGAGGAAGCCTTGAGTTACATCGGATACAAGGAACACAAAACGGTGAGTTCATGTCCCCCCTTTTCTTTTAACTGTTTTTGGTTTTATAACTCTCGGGGGTGAAATACATGTTACATACTGGTTACAAACAATTACAAATGGTATGATTAGCTAAGGAATGTACTGCTAGATCACGTGAATGGGTAGGCGATTAACTTAAGACCATTAATCCTTGTATAAGGACTGAGGGGCATGAGTGATAGATCTATTGGGTGTTGCGAGCCCCACCCATGGGCCTGCGAGTTGGCCGCATGTGGTGACTATGTCGTTCCGCCGGAGGGGCCAGTACGAAATACGCATACAGGGTTGAGTGCTTCCTATACCATGTCACTTATATTAATGTATTAGCTACACATTAATTGATCTGTTTTTCCTTGTTGCTTCATACCAGTTTACAAGTACATACATACATACATACATACATACATACATACATACATACATACATACATACATACATACATACATACATACATACATACATACATACATACATACATACATACATACATACATACATACATACATACATACATACATACATACATACATACATACATACATACATACATACATACATACATACATACATACATACATACATACATACATACATACATACATACATACATACATACAAAGGTTTTCAAGGATGATTCGTGCACACATACTAAACACATGAACTCGCTCAACTTTTTTTAATGCTTTCAAACTACATGTATTTCAGGGAATTAGTAAGTGGATCTCGTGGGCATTGGAAGTTATATGCTGCGATAGGAATAAAGATGTCATCCATGGTCTTTGGGTTTGGTTAGTGTGTCTTATTACTGGACGAGACACGTCTTCCAAACCTTAGTTACATCTAATATCTTTTGACGAGTCCTTAGTGAACTCATAAACAATTTATATGGTTTGTAAAACTTGAATTTGAAGTCTACGTTTTAAACAATGTTGTTATGTTTTAAACTCATATAATGGATGATAAATCATATAGTTGTTGTTATGATTGAATGCAATGGTATTAAGAAAGTCACACCATAATCACGCTTTCGCAAAAGTCAGGGTGTGACAATAAATTCGATTTGCTCTACGTTTCGACGTAAATTTGTTCTGGAAACGAGTCATGTCATATATAATACATTTTCGTTTAAAGAAAACCATTTTTACGTGAATATTTTTATGTGCGTTTTGGTATAAATTCGAGTTGGTGTATGTTTCGATGTAAACTTTTTTGGGAAACGAGACAGGTCAAATATAATATGTTTTCGCGATTAATTTTATGAATGCTTTGTAGATTTTGTTTTGAATCGAGTGGAGCCAAATTGTGGTTTCTTTTTTCCCTTTTTTCAAAAGATCTATTTTGATTATACGTGTCAGCTTTTCTGTTATACACATTACATTTTCTATGTATGACTCGAGTCACATATAATACGTTATCATTGTACGATATAAAATTTAATTTACTTTATATTTTGTTCCAATCGCAATGCTTTTATATAGGTTACATTGAGTTCAATCAGATACATCGAAACGTGTGCTTTCATATGGTTAACGCATCACATAACGTTTGAACTAATCCATTTGACGTTTGTGATATACCCGTGCCGCAACGCGCATGGGTCTTATTGCTAGTTACTTTATAAAACACAATGACTAATTCGAAAAACCAGATCGTAAAAATGCAATTCAGATATTTTTATTACATAGATCAAAGCCGATTTCTTAAGATTTCTTCAACGATTGACGAAATTTGAATGCTAGAAACACTTATCAGCGATTAAATTGAACGAATCGAGTGATTCGCTTCAAAATCACGGGAAAAAAATAAGATATTGTATGAAATTAAAATGGGTTTCTTCAAAAAAGTTGAAGAACACGTTGATTGGGTGTTTGAATCATTGATTGGTGACGAAAATCGCACTATAATGTAGTGATTATTGAGATAGAAAGTGAAGAAAAGGTTGAGGATGGTGGGTTTTGAAAATGGTGGGTTTTGAAGTTACTGGGAGAGAAGAAGGAAGAAAATTGGATAAAATTGACTAAAATACCTTTCCCTTTATTTTTAAATTTTGCCACATGTTATAATTCTATTGCTTTTTATCATTCCTAGCCAAATTAAACTTCTATTTGATCCTCTCCCTAGTAAAAAAAACCTAATTCTATTTGATCCTCTCCCTAGTAAAAAAACCTAAAGGTTTTCACTTTGTACATTTTTGGGGCTCTTTGGCTAAGCTTATTGGAATGACTTATTTACTTATTTGCTTATTTGAAAAGCAAATAAATCATAATGGAATGACTTATTTACTTATTCCTCTCACATAATAAGCTAACTCAAATACCTTTTAACTTTTCAAAAAGTAAATAAGTAAATAAGTCACTAAAATAAGCTTAGCCAAACAGCCCCTTTATAGTTAAAAGACAAAACCATCGATGAAGTATTGGTAACGCCCATTGCTTTATAGTCTAGGACATCTTTGGGGCGAGATAAGATTTTGGAACCATGGGCGTAGCTTTCAAGGGGTCGCGGGGGGGGGGGGGGGGCACGAACTTTACGTTCAGTAGTGTTATGTATGTACGTTTCGTTTTCGACCCTCCTGTGAAAATTTTCAAGGTTCGACACTGTTTGGGATCAATAGGTCCTGGGTTCTATTCTCACAAGTAGGATTTTCTCCATATGTATTGGGTTTCCTCCTAAAGTATTGTGGCACAATGATACTCGAGTGGTCTTTGAGTAATCTAAATTTTCTTTTAAAAAGAATATTGGCAACATAATCGTCACTAAAGTCTTTTCCCATGCCCAAATTTCCTATGGAATTTCACCTATACATTACCAATGCAATGTCCAATGGTAAGTATTTTCACCAACAAATATTATCAACTGGTTTTGTTGTCGGTAAAAGTCCACGTATAGTTTATAGGTGTTGATAACAAGAATAATGGTTTCTTCGACATGATGGAACTCGAAAACTTCGAAACATGAACAATAATTATGTAAAACATTACAAGTGTACAAGACTAGTGTGTGCATGCTTAAAAATAGAAGTTTATTTAAGAAAATAGTAATAACCTATCTTGATAATATAATAATCATGCGACTAAGGTTTAATGCAGAAAGGATATTCAAGAAGATAAAAGTTCATTTAAAAGGTTTTGAAGCAGATGGATAACTCAATCCAGTTCCTAATCCTTTTTCGGACGCCCGACTATAAAAATAGGCACCTAAAATATAAAGCGTGTAAATATAAAAATATTAATAATCAGACTATAATAGTGATAACAATAAATAAAAGAAAATGATTGTAGTAAAATGATGTGTCTTTATTAGATTTAAAATATTAAGTTTTTAATTTGGTAAAATCATTGAGTTTAAATGGGTAAATGACAATTGCGTTTAGACGAGACAAACTAGAATTGTTAAGGTTATTGGGTTTTAAAACTTTGTTTAGTTGAGTTAGTTTTTCAACAAGGTTGATGGATTTTTTTTTGTTTTAAACTTATCTTATATATAATATATATAATATTAAACATAAATAAATCTTTCTAAACTATATAGATTTTTTGTTTTAAACTAATCTCTTATATATATATATATATATATATATATATATATATATATATATATATATATATATATATATATATATATATATATATATATATATATATATATATATATATATATATAGGGGGAGGTTCATTTGAGAAGAAAATTAAATTGAGAAGAAAAAGAACAAAGGTACAATTGTAAAATATTAAATAGTTTTTCTTACATCTCATTTATTATTATCTTTGACTAATTAATTAGTCATAAAGACTATTGTCCTTCACACTAATTTTTTTGCCTACACACATCAAAATTTATCCTATATATATTGAAATTTATCTTACACAACTCGTAATTCATCCTACACACCTCGTAATTTATCATACACTTTAAATTAATTGTTTTTTTTCTTTGAAAAAATATATTTTTTGAAAATAAGTTACAAATTTAATTTACTAGCTAATAAAAAGGAAGACTAACAATAATGATCTATCTAAGTTTACCAATATACCCTTACACTAATATTAAATACAAAAATTAAATGAAGTAAAATTAAGGATTCTTATTGGTTGAAATTTGTTCTTTTTTATTCTTACAAAAAATTTCTTCTCATTTGAACCCTCCACTATATATATATATATAGGGGATCGCTAAAATGAAAACCACCTCTAGTTGTAAAAACCATGAGAACCACTTTATGGCCCTTAGATCAACTAGATGGATGGATGTGATTAAAAGTAGTTAATATTAATATTAAAAGCTTTTTATCTTATTATGTCTTTAATATTATAATACAAAAGGGTATTTAAGTAAAATAACTCTATTTTGTCTTTTTATATATATTAATTTTAAATTACCTTTTTTTGTCCTATTCATTAATTACTTTTTATTACTTTTATTTTTTAAACATAATTTCTTTATTAAAAACATTTTTAAATTCAGATTTTTTTTAAAAGATTTTTATACTTTTTACAATTTAAGTTTTACGTTAAACTTTTTACGTTTTTTGACACGCCGTTTTTTAACGCGCCGTTTTTTTTACGCGCCGTTTTTTTTAAGGCGTCGTTTTTCTCAATCGCCGTTTTTTAAACACGCAGTTTCTAACGCGCCGTTTTTAACGCGCCGTTTTTTAACACGCCGTTTTTTAACGCGCCGTTTTTTAACGCCGTTTTTTAACGCGCCGTTCTCAATCGGCGTTTTTTAACGCGCCGTTTTTTAACGCCGTTTTTTACGCGCCGTTTTTTTAAGTCGTCGTTTTTCTCAGTCGGCGTTTTTTTCACGCGCGGTTTTTTACACGTTTTTTACGCGCCCTTTTTTTCCACGTTTTTTAACGCGCCAAATTTTTTACGCGCTTATTACACGCCGTTTTAACGCGCCGTTTTTCCAAAGTTTTTTAACGCGCCGTTTTTTTACGCGTTTTTACGCGCCGTTTTTTCAAGCGTCGTTTTTTAAAACGCGCCGTTTCTCCACGTTTTTTAATGCGTCGTTTTTTTACACGCCGTTTTAAACGCGCCGTTTTTTTCACTTTTTTAACGCGCCCCTTTTTGTACACTTTTTACGTTTTGCGTTAAAATTTAAACTTTTTACGTTTTACGTAAAAGTTTTTACGTTTTACGTAAACTTTTTACGTTTTACGTAAAACTTTTTACGTTTTACGAAAAACTTACGAAAAAGTTTACGTAAAACTTACGAAAAAAATTTACGAAAAACTTACGAAAAACTTTACGTAAAACTTACGAAAAACTTTACGTAAAACTTACGAAAAACTTTACGTAAAACTTACGAAAAACTTTTTACGTTTTACGTAAAACTTACGAAAAAATTTACGTAACACTTTTTACGCTTCACATTTTTACGTTTTACGATAAAAAGTTTACGGTTTACGTTAACAAGTTTACGGTTTAATTTTTTTTTACAAAAACGTTTTTACGCAAAACCGAACGCAACAGAAAATCGCCGTTTTTTTACGTTAATTTTTTTACGTTTTAACGCGCCGTTTTTTTACGTTTTACGTTAAAATTTTTACGTTTTAACGCGCCGTTTTTTTACGTTTTACGTCAAAAAGTTTACGTTTTACGATAAAAAAGTTTACGTTTTAACGCGCCGGTTTTGTTACGTTTTACGCGCCGGTTTTTTACGTTAACGTTTTTTTACGATTTACGTGCTGGTTTTTTACCTCAACATTTTTAACGTTTTTACGTTTTACGCGCCGGTTTTTTATGTTTTATTTGTTTACGTTTTACGTAAACTTTTTACGTTTTATGTTTTACTTTTTAACGCGCTGTTTTTTACGTCTCGTTTTAACGCGCTGTTTTTTACGTCCTGTTTTTTTCACAGCGTTTCTATGTCGCGTATTCACACCCCGTGTTTAGGAGCCGTTTTATCACACGGTTTTTTACGTTTTACAATTTACGTAGAAAAAGTGTTACGTTTTACGTTAAAAAGATTTTACATAAAAGTTTACGTTTTACGTTCTACTTTAAAACGTTTTACGTTAAAAAGTTTACTTTTTACATGAAAAAGTTTACATTTTACATTTTACGTGAAAAAGTTTATATTTTACGTTAAAAAGTTTAGGTTTTACGTTTTACGTTAAAAACTTTAGGTTTTACGTTTTACGTGAAAATTTTTACGTTTTACGTTAAAAAGTTTTACGTTTTACGTTAAAAAGTTTAAGTTTTATGTTTTACATTTTACATTAAAAAGTTTACATTTTACGTTAAAAAGTTTACGGTTTTAACTTTTTTTTACAAAAACTTTTTTAAACAAAACGAACGCACCCAAAAATCACAACTCGATAGGTGTCTCAGCTAGATTGAACTTATCATCATCGACTTGGAAAAAAATGAAAAAAAAAGCTGCTGAGATTTTGAAAGTTTGCTGCTCCTAGTCTAACAATACAAAAGTAATGGTCTGTTTCTGCTGCTAAACTTATAGTAGAAATTACGCGATCAGGATACTAGTTTGTATTTAAAACTTAAATTTGTACTCATGCTATGACAACTGATAAACATTTACATCTAGACTTGCATCGGTGTGACAAACATATAATCTGTACTTCAACTTAAATTTGTGCTAATGCAAGCAACATTTTTACAGTGACCTCAATGTATATTTACTATCATTTATCATGACTGAAACCTGAAATTGACATTCACCATTCAGATGAAAGATGGCATCATTTCTAAAAGGACTATTGTTATAAAATAGAAAACAAACTAATACACATTAATCTAAACACATAAAGAAAATCAAAACATCAAACACAAAAACATTAGAGAAAACATTCAAGTCCTTAATTAATCCATCTTCATCTTATCAATTATTCTTCAACTTCTCGACCCTACTGTTCAACTGATCAATCTTAACAACCAATTGAGTAACCGAAAACAACAGCCAATAAAACACCAACCTGATGTGGGTATTCCTTGCAACGAACCACCGTTATTCATCCATCATTCACCGGTTCACACCCCCTTCACCCACCCCTTCACCCATCATTCACCGCCACCGCCACCACCACCACCACCACCTTCGACACACCGCCGCCCCTAACCCACCACAACAACCACCGCTTCACCCACCCCTTCACCCATCGGTCACCGCCACCAACATCAAGATCGTTCATCAACTCCGTGAGCGTTTGGGTCGCCGGAGAAACGAGGGGGCGCTTCTGCCGGAGAAACGACGGGGGGCCTGCCGTGAAGATGATGAAGATTTGAGTTTTCCATCTATGAAGATGGTGAAGACAGTGGGCGACCTGCCACAAGCCGCCGTGTCTCCGCCTTGAGTTGAAATCGATGGTGTCGGAGGATGTGCGGCTACAGATTAGGTAGGAGGGGGGATTAGAGGAGATGAATATGGTGGTGGATTAGGGTTTTGGGGTTGAAGCTTGTGTTTTTTGAAGGTCTTTTGAATTTTGAAGGTCTGTGTTTTTAGAAAGAGGGAAGAGAAATGTCTGTTGAAGTGACAGAGAGAGAGAGAGAGGAGAGATAAAGGAAGGTCTGCCACATTTAATGAAGAAAGAGATTAGACAATTTGAGTAAATGACCAAAACACCCTTTTTGTTGGCGTAATCTGATTGGTGAAGAGTGGTTCTCACGGTTCTTACAACTGGATGTGGTTTTCATTTTAGCGCTCCCCTATATATATATATATATATATATATATATATATATATATATATATATATATATATATATATATATAGGGGACCGCTAGAATGAGAACCACCACGAGTTGTAAGAACCACGAGAACCGCGACCCGCGGGTGGCCGTTGACCACGAAATTTTTTTTACACCTAGATCCGTATATTTTAAGACCGGGTGTAAATTTTGGGTTCAAACGGCGCACCCGAGGGGGTAGTTTTTTACGCCCAAAGTTTGGTTAAAAAAAAAAGAAAAATTAAAAAAACCCAAACTTTGGGCGTAAAAAACTACCCCCTCGGGCGCGCCGTTTGAACCCAAAATTTACACCCGGTCTAAAAATATACGGATCTAGGTGTAAAAAAAATTTCGTGGTCAACGGCCACCCGCGGGTCGCGGTTCTCGTGGTTCTTACAACTCGGGGTGGTTCTCATTCTAGCGATCCCCTATATATATATATATATATATATATATATATATATATATATATATAGGGGAAGGTTCATTTGAGAAAAAAATTTAATTGAGAAGAAAAAGAACAAAGGGTAATTTTGTAAAACATTAAATAATTTTTTCACTTATCTCATTTATTAACATCTTTGACTAATTAATTAGTCATAAAAGACTATCCTTCTCCACACTAACTTTTTTTGCCTACACACATCAAAAGTTATCTTACATATTTCGAAATTTATCCTACACGTTGAAATTTATCCTACACAACTCGTAATTTATCCTATACACCTCGTAATTTATCCTACACTTTAAATTATTTTATTTTATTTTTTTTTTGAAAAAATGTATATTTTGAAGATAAGTTACAAAAAAATTAATTTAGTTAGCTATTGAAAAGAAATACTACAAATTAATAATCTATGTAGATTTACCATTGTACCCTTATAGTAACATTAAATACTTATATTAAATGAAGTAAAATAAAAAATTCTTATTGGTTGAAAGTTCTTCTTTTTTCTTCTTACAAAAAATTTCTTCTCATTTGAACTCTCCACTATATATATATGAGTACTGTATAATATTGCTTATCGTACATTACGTACGCTTCAATCTCAGCCGTCAGATCATCTTCCCGCATTTTAAAATCGCACGTTGTTTTTTTATAACAATTTCGCATGTGATAATTTTTGATGAATTCGCATGTTGTTTTTTGTACCAATTTCGCATGTGATAATTTTGATGAAATAGCATGTTGTTTTTTTTATAACAATTTCGCATGTGTTAATTTTTGATGAATTCGCATGTTGTTTTCTGTACCAATTTCGCATGTGATAATTTTGATGAAATAACATGTTGTTTTTTTGTAACAATTTCGCATGTGGTAATTTTGATGAAATCGCATGTTAAAAGACCAACATGCGAAACTGTTACAAAAAAACAACATGCGAATTCAATGCGGGAAGATGATCGGACGGCTGAAATTGTAGCGTACGTAATGTACGATAAGGACATTTGTACGTTAACCTGCCTAGTTATTACTAGTTATTGTGAAAACTCGAAAACTAATTAAAAAAGCCAAAAAAACATACCAATTTTTTTTTTTTTGCATAATAATTTTCGCAGGTTTTTTTATATATATTTTAAATTTTTTTTTTTTGTGTAGTGCACATGTGTAATACTACACATGTGTATTATTACACATGTCTACTACAAAAAAGATTGAAAAAAAAATTTTTTTTGTGTGTTTTTTAGGCTTTTTTTAGTTAGTTTTCGAGTTATCACAATAAAAGTGGTTTTCATTTGAACCATCCCCTATATATATATAGGGTGGAGTTATTGTAAAAAAGAGCAAAAGTGTGAGAAAGGTAAGAAAGAATCTCAACCGTTAGATCTAAATTAATTGAAAAGGGTAATATTGTAAATGCATTAACAAATTCAAATATGGTAATCCTTGATTTAAGGATTTGGAGAGAGAAAATCCTTGATTTAAGGAATATAACCGTCCATAACAGCATTCATTTTAATGTTTTTTGCATCATTCACAGAATCAGAGCGATGTTCATGACATGGTGTTTTAAAAAAATTCATAGTTCAATGCATGGTGTTTTTACGAAAATAATATAACACCATTCAGTAAACAAAAATATAACACCATTCAGTACACAAAATAACACCATTCAGTACAAGATATAACACCATTCAGTAAACAAAAAATAACACCATTCAGAAACAAAATAACACCATACAGAAACAAAATAACACCATTCAGAAACAAAATAACACCATTCAGAAAAAAAATCATCTAGTAAACAAAAAATAACATCATTCAATAAACAATATAACAGCATTCAGTCAATAATATAACATCATTTAGTACAAGAATATAACACCATTCAGTAAATAAATATAACACCATTCAGAAAAAGAAAATAACACCATTCAGAAACAAAATAACACCATTCAGAAAAAGAAAATAACACCATTCAGAAACAAAATAACACCATTCAGAAAAGAAAATAAACACCATGATTGAAAGAAATATAACACCTCTGTATCATCTTTTCCACTTCCGGCACCGTTCGATGTAGAGAGAGAGATCGCACGACCACCACCACTGCCATCCATCATCTCCGACATTCTCCGGCCGTCGTTCATCACATTCACCGTCAACCTCCATCTCCGGTAGTCGTCATAATCAACACCGGAGACAGACCAGACATACAAATATAACAGATAATCATCACCGGACAGACCACCGCCGCTGCCGCTTGATTGACCGGATACAGACCACCGCCGCTGCCGCTTGATTGACCGGAGACAGACCACCGCCGTTGCCGCTTGATTGACCGGAGACAGACCAGACATACAAATAAAACATATAATCTTCCGATTGATTGAACATGGAAGAAGAAAAGAGAGAGAGAAATTGTGATCGTGTGTATGAGAGAGAGAACGAAACTGCAGGGATTTGATTTACAAATGAAGATAAAAAGACACAATTGCCCCTATAAATTTCAATTCAGTCCAAATTAACAAAAATATTTGCAATTTGGTCCCTATTGATCTCAACCATTAGATCAAAAGATCTAATGGTTGAGATTCTTTCTTACCTTTCTCACACTTTGGGCCTTTTTTACAGGATCCTTTACCTCTATATATATAGAAACGGGATCAGGAGAAAACGCTCAAAAGTGTGAGAACGTTGAGAACACATCGTGTCCCGCGGCATAGAGAAGGGCAGAGGGGTTTTTTTGTCTTTTCATTCTTCTTTTATTTTCCCTACGCGGTATAATATTTTATGGCGTCTAAGTTTTTTTTGGCGTTAATTGTATTTTTTAAACTTTTTGGCGTTGAATTAATTGTTTTTGTGTCACATATATAATTTTTTGGCATTATAGCATTTTCTGGTTAATTTTATGGCGTTTTTGGCGTTTTGTATAATAATTCACTACGAGTCATTAAAATTTGCATAAGATTACAGAAGACCAATTTTTTTGGCGTTTAGTGAATTTTTTGGCATTTAATACCCTTTTTACAAGGTGCTTTGCCAGCAGTTGTTCTCCCAGTTTTCATACTACTGGCGTTTTGTTGTTTGTAGTTTTTGGCGTTTTATATAATAATGTATTTTATTTATAGAGAATTAGATAACAAAACAACATATAACTTGATATGAAAACAATATAAAATGAAAACAAAAATAATACAAAATGGTAATCTAATTTTTCTTCCGAATCTTCAATGTCATCAGCCTCTTCTTTCTTGAATTTGTTTTTGGCGTTTTGAACCTTTTTTGAATACTTTAGCTAGATGCCAACTTTCCTTCATAAACCTCGTTTTTTTTAGTGGAAGCTGCTTAGTGGCAACCTGTTTTTTGGTGTGATATTCTTGTTTGGTGGCATGTCATTAAACATCAACTCTTGCTTGATGCTATTTGTAATAATGGAGTCCAAAATAGCATTTTACCCATGTGTTGATCTCTTTATTCCATTCAAATAATCATCAAGAACAAAGCTCACATGATGGCATATCACTGTCATCGGTCTCTTTTTCTTGAATATTTGTCCATCTCATTCTGCAAAATATTATTGAGTTAACCCCCTCAGAAAAAGGATCCATTTCAGTGAAAGCTTTGCCATCTGTGGTGTGGGAGTGGTTTCTAGAGGATATGGCGTTTTTGTGTTTTTCTGGGTGTGTTTAATTTCATTGTGTATAGACCCTTCTCTTATAGGAGTTTTTTGGCGCGTAGTTTTGGCGGGACTTTTTATTGTAATAAATGATAGTAATAAAGTAACTGTCTTTTCAGTAACTATTTTTTGTATTTACTGAGTTGATCAACTTTTATCAGTTTTATAGGTTATAGACATCCCATCTTCTAAGTTTGGCGTTTTTTTAAATGGCCTTATGCAGACCAACATGTCAAAATACAATAACGGAGTAAATAAAATATTAAGCAAGAAAAATATCTTTTTGTTATTTTTGGCGTTTTGTTAGGGTTAACCATTTTTTAGTATTATTTTGGCGTTTTGCTAATAAAGATAGAAATATATCATTTAATTGTCTTAAAAAAAGAATATTACATAGAAGAAAAAAAAGAGGAAAAAATATTAAAATCCTTCGTCAGAAGGTACTTTATCTGAATATTATCCATCACTTGTGTCATCTTCTTCCTCCTCGGAGTCTTCATCTTGATCTTCATCCATGTCATCATATTCACCTTCATCAGCTTCTTGTTCCTGAAGATTCTAAAACCTCCACCTGAACATGTCTTGCATTAACTCCAATTTTGACTCTATTTCTGGGTTGGTACAAGTGGCATTATGCAATTATTCCATGAAACCCAGTCGCTGCTTTGTCATGATGTTCTCTAGCCAGTAGACTTCTTGCTCTCCGCTGTTGTATGTAACCGTCACCATGTCTGTTTCATCATCAAATCGCTATGATGTCATGACAGGGTCTGGCTTCACATTTCCTTTGATTGGTCCAAATTTGCTAGTTAATGCTTTCATAAGCATATGCGTTTCATGGCATTCGTTGTCTAGAGCGATGCCAATGGATAAGATTTGCCTCTGTATCTCTTCTTCCATCTTCAGAATAGCCCTGACCGTCTTAACATACACCCTCCTTCTGTTGTCAAAATGGAGGATGATGTGTGTAAAATGCAACATATAAAACACATCAATTAAGGCATAAAACTAACCCTTTTTAAGTACTAATGTTGGAAAAAGAGTGTTTTTGTCTTCCTTTTGTATTTTCAGGATGAAATGAGCTCAAAATCACAAAAGAAGCAAAAAGACTACTAAATCTACCATAAATACAAGAAAAGGAACAAAAGTGAACTGCCCGGACCCTCAACAGCACCTCCCAAGACAAAGAGAAGAGAAACAGAGCCTGAACACGCCCCGTGTCCAGTGAACACGGGGGCGTGCCCAGGAAGCAGCAGAAAAGACAAACCAGTAGAAGCTTCCATTGCTCACCACGGGGCCGTGCCCAGCGGACACGGGGGCGTGTTGAAAGTACAGCAGGCGCATTAATTGTAATTCGCAATTACAATTAATGAAGAGAGAGAATGTCAGACGGGCACGGGGCCGTGTTCAGCGAACACGGGGCCGTGTCCAGCGTTCTGTTCAGCCTATAAATAGAGGAGCTTGGCTTCATTCTCTCTCATCCCTTGGCACACCACCTCTCTCACACTTCATCCACCACCCACCACCACCATAACACCATCATCCACCACCATCATCCATTGTCCATCATAGAGTGTGTGAGTCGTCTCGGGATCCAAGATTGATCGTAAGAGTTCTTGACAATCAAGGCCATGTTTGCCTAAGTCTCTTACATCACTTGGTGAAGACAAGTGTTTAGTATAATACTTTTTATTTTTAATCTTTTGCACTTTTTATTTGGTTTTGTATTAATGACTTTAATAACTAGTTACTTATGTTGAAGGTGATCTTTCCTTATCGTTTGTCCGTGGTGTCTTGGCATTATTTTACTGTCTATATAAAATAAAAGATTTTCACCATTCATATCTCCACGGTCTATATGGAGGTATGTTGGCTACCTGGTCGGGGGTTAAGGGAACGGTTTGGTAAAGGTCTTGCCCTTGTTCAGCGTTTAGAGGTCCTGCTTGGGACCTGGGTCAAATTTAGTAGGATCTCCTTCAATGCCCATAGGTATTGGATGGCGGGGATCCAAACTCTTTGACCCCCTCATAAGCTAACTACTATTAATACTATAACCCGGCTATTTAGGACTGTATCCTTGCTGACTCAGACTACTTAGCCGAGGGTAACGTCACCGCCAAAAGCGGGGCCTACCATAATTTGCATTAATAACTTAATTCATTATCTTTCAATAATCCAACCCTTTAGGATTGTATCCTTGCTGACTCAAACTACTGGGTTGAGGGTAACGTCACCTCCGAAAAAGGGGCCTACTACAATAACTAAGATAATCTCTTAAACAAGTGCAAAAGTGCGAAAATAATCAAAGGTTATACTAATACACGTGTCGGATCCAAGTGATTCATCTTGTCTATCTGTTTTTATTTTATTTTATTTTTCAGCATTTAGTTAGTTTTTATTTTTCTTAGTTTAAAACATTTTTCTAACTTTTTGATTTGATTAGACGTTGAGGATAAACCGGTATTAAAAGCTCTTGTGTCCTTGGACGACCTCGGTATCTTACCAACACTATACTACGTCCACGATGGGTGCACTTGCCCATATGTGTGTTTAGTGTTAGTAAATATCGTGTTTTATAAATTTAAAACTTGGCTAAAAGTGTAAAAAGGGCTTAAAAATATATCTAAATTATATACACACCGACACACATCAAGTTTTTGGCGCCGTTGCCGGGGACACAAGGATTTTAAGAAAGCTTAAAATCGACGGCCTAATCAGTTTTTCAAAACACTTTTAAAACGCGCGCATTTTTCTGCATTTTAGTTTAGTTTTGCATTTACAGTAGCTTGAACACGGGGCCGTGCTCGCTGAACACGCCCCCGTGCTGCATATTTTAGAGTAGATACCCAGATACAGAGTCTGAACACGGGGCCGTGCTCGCTGAACACGCCCCCGTGCTCAACGTGACCAGTTAATTTAATTAAAACGCCCAGATACAGTCCCTAAACACGGGGCCGTGTTCACCCAACACGGGGCCGTGTTCAGCTTCTGTTTCCGTCTTATTCTTGTTTTCTGGTCCCGAGACTCAGTTGTAGTCTGTTGAGTGATTCCTATGGATCAATACTCAAGAGATTACAACTACACCTATGATGAGGATGATTATAGAGGTAATTATTGCACTAATTGTCGTAATGCACACTCGGTTCAATATAATACTTCATATCAACCATCCAATTCATACAACCTTTATGAGGAGCCCAGGTACGAGCCATCAACTTCATACACATCCTATGAAGACCAAAGGTATGAACCTCCTCCCTCATACTCGTATTTTGATGAACCAAGGTATGAGCCTTCATACTCATACTTTGAAGATTCAACATATGAGCCACCACCTTCATACTCTTATTATGAGGAACCATGGCGTGAACAACCCACCTCATATGAGTACTATGAAGAACAAAGTTTCGACCCTTATCCATCATATACTTACAATGAAGAACAATGGTGTGAACCATCTACTTCATATGAGTACTATGAGGAACCAAGGATCGAACAACCGGATTCAAGCTTTGAGGATCCAAATTCTTTCAATCTCACCGAAGTGACCAATAGGATATTAGAACACATTAAAACTATCGAACGTTGCATAAAAGAATCTCGCGCAAGGGAAGAGGAATCCCGCGCGAGAGAAGAGTTAAAAAGTAATAATAACGTAGAGGTAGTTAAAAATGTAAAAATGGAAGAACAAGAAAGTGAAAAACAGACACATGAGTTAAACAACGAAAATGGTGAGTCCGATAATGTTAAAATTCAAGAAGAGTCTAATTTAGAGGAAATTATTCTCTTATCACCTACTTTCGGAAACCATTGTTTAATAACCCCTCATGCCAAGTTTTTAAAAGAGTTAAACACTAGTGCTAAAATCAAAGAAATGGTAAGTGTTAAGTTAACTAATGATCAAACCTCGCTAATAAAAGAAGATCCTTTTGAAATTAACATCACACCGGTTCCATGTTTCTTTCAAAATTCGTTTATTAGTAATGTCACTATTGATAAAGATCTTTGTGTTAACATAATGCCCAACTACATTTTTGAAAAGTTAAGTATTAGTGATTTTACTCCACTTCAAATACCCATTTTTCTATCCGACCGAAAAGTAATGAAATCAATCGGTGTAGTCGAAGATATTTTGGTTCAAACAAATCAAACGGTAATCCCAACCGACTTCGTCATCTTAGATGATGCCCCCTAGTCTTGGGAAAACCTTTTGTACAAACTCACAAAGCTTTGAAAAACCGGAAATTCAACACTCTAACTCTTCAATTAGGGGCATTCAAAAGGAGCATAGATCTTGAGCGCTCAATGAAATATCCTTTTGGCAACAATGACCCCCTAATTGAAGATGAAGCTGAACCACCTGATACAAACCACGAGGAAGACCACTTTGTCGACGAAGAGGTAGCCATAGAACAAACTTTTAAGGTTCTTGATCTAAATGAGCCACAAAATAAGGTGTCTCCTAAAGACCCACCCATCGAGCTCAAAGAACTCCCTAAGGGTTTGGAATATGCTTTTCTAGGCAAAGATGGTAGTCTACCTGTAATTATTTCGTCTAAATTAACTAGCTCAGAAAAAGAAAAATTAGTTAACCTACTTAAAAAACACAAAAATGCGATCGCTTGGAAGCTTGCAGATATTAAGGGAATAAGTCCTTCCATGTGCACGCACAAAATTTTAATGAATGATGACTACAAAACGGTGATTCAACCACAACGAAGAGTGAACCCCAATGTTCAAGAAGTGGTTAAAAATGAAGTCATCAAACTACTCGACGCCGGACTAATCTACCCTATCTCCGATAGCCCGTGGGTAAGTCCCGTCCAAGTAGTCCCAAAGAAAGGAGGTATGACGGTAATAACTAACGAGAAAAATGAATTAATACCCACAAGAACCGTCACAGGATGGAGAGTCTGTATAGACTATAGGAGATTAAATGAAGCAACAAGGAAAGACCACTTTCCTTTGCCCTTCATTGATCAAATGTTAGAAAGATTATCCGGTCATAAATTTTATTGTTTCTTAGATGGTTTTTCAGGTTACTTTCAAATACCGATAGCACCAGAAGACCAAGAGAAAACAACTTTCACATGCCCCTACGGAACTTTTGCATATCGACGCATGCCATTCGGTCTATGTAATGCGCCTGCAACATTCCAACGTTGTATGGTCGCCATTTTCCATGATATGATTGAAAAAACCATGGAAGTCTTCATGGATGACTTTTCCATCTTTGGAGACTCATATGATCAATGCCTCGATAATCTTGAACGAATGCTATCCCGATGTGAGGAAACTAACCTCGCCCTTAACTGGGAAAAATGCCATTTCATGGTAACAGAGGGAATAGTACTCGGACATAAAATCTCAAGCGAGGGAATGGAAGTTGATCGAGCAAAAATCGAGACCATATCTCGATTACCTCCTCCATCCTCCGTGCGAGCAATCAGAAGTTTCCTAGGGCATGCCGGATTCTATAGAAGGTTTATCAAAGACTTTTCGAAAATTTCAAGACCTCTAACAAAATTGCTTGAAAAAGATGCACCCTTCATCTTTGACAAGGAATGCAATCAAGCATTTCTGACCCTCAAGGAAATGCTAGTCAATGCACCTATCATGATAGCACCAGATTGGAAATTTCCTTTCGAAATCATGTGCGATGCAAGCGACTTTGCTGTTGGAGCAGTCTTGGGACAAAGAAAAGAAAAACATTTCCACCCAATCTATTATGCTAGTAAAACTCTAAATGATGCACAAGAAAATTATACAACTACAGAGAAAGAGTTACTAGCGGTGGTGTTTGCTTTTGATAAATTTTGTTCTTATCTTGTTCTTTCTAAAACAATAGTTTATACAGACCATGCAGCCATCAGGTACCTCTTCAAGAAGCAAGACGCAAAACCCCGTTTGATAAGGTGGATTCTACTCCTCCAAGAATTCGACATCGAAATCAAGGACAAAAGAGGAGCAGAAAACACTGCTGCAGATCACCTCTCACGCTTAGAAGACCCAGCTTTGGAAACAACCAGGGACGAGCAAATCAACGAAAAATTTCCCACGGAGTCCCTGGAAATGATGGAAAGCAGACAAGAACCATGGTATGCCGACTACGCTAATTTCTTAGCCAGCGGTATAGTCACCAAAGGATGGCCACATCATCAAAGAAAGAAATTCTTTGCTGATGTAAAGCATTACTTTTGGGAAGACCCCTATCTTTTCAAAATGTGTGCTGATCAACTCATCCGAAGGTGTGTCCATGGTAATGAAGCACGAAGAATACTCCGTCATTGTCATGAAGGTCCATACGGAGGACATCATGGTGCCTCAAGTACCGCGAGAAAGGTATTTGATTCTGGATTTTACTGGCCAACCATTTACAAGGATGCACAAAACCTTGTAAAGACATGTGATGCCTGCCAAAGATCGGGTAATATTTCTTCCAAAAACGAAATGCCTCAAAATGGCATTCTCGTTTGTGAAATCTTTGATGTGTGGGGACTCGATTTCATGGGACCTTTCCCACCTTCAAAAGGAAACAAATATATACTTGTGGCGGTCGATTACTTGTCTAAATGGGCAGAGGCCGAAGCTCTTCCAACAAATGATGGAAGAGTAGTAGTAAAATTCCTAAAAAAATTGTTCTCACGTTTCGGCACACCAAAGGCATTAATAAGTGATAGAGGTACCCATTTTTGTAATCATCAACTCGAAAAAATCTTAACAAGATATGGGGTCTATCACCGGGTCTCAACAGCATATCATCCTCAAACAAATGGGCAAGCCGAAGTGACTAATCGAGGTTTAAAACGAATACTTGAGAAAACCGTAAGGATAAATAAAAAAGAATGGGCTGACAAACTAGACGACGCTTTATGGGCTTTTCGAACCGCTTATAAAACCACTATAGGCACAACCCCATATAAACTAGTCTATGGAAAAAGTTGTCACTTGCCAGTAGAAATCGCTCACAAAGCCTACTGGGCAATAAAAAACGTAAACTTAGATTTAGAAGTTGCCGGTAAGAATCGATTTTGTCAAATAAATGAATTAGAAGAACTTAGGAATTATGCATATTCTAACTCCGAAATTTATAAGGAAAGAATGAAAAATTTGCATGATAAATATATTAAATCTAATGAATTTCGGATTGGAGATCAAGTTCTACTGTTCAATTCGCGACTTCGATTGTTTCCTGGTAAGTTAAAATCTAGGTGGTCGGGACCTTTTTCAGTCACCCATGTTTTTCCACACGGTGCAGTAGAAATTAAAACTCGAAATGGAACACCATTCAAAGTCAATGGCCAACGGCTGAAACTCTACAGAGGATCCATTGAGGATGAGGAAGAGGAAATCGCACTTCAAACGGTCAACGAATAAACTCATACCCGACATGTTACAGGTAAGTATACATTCGAAACTGGTAAAATCATCTAACCATTATTCGGAGATAAGGGGCATGCACACAAGCACGTTAAAAAAAAAAAAAAAAAAAAAAAAAAAAAAAAAAAATTTTAAAATTTTCACCCGGCACGGGGCCGTGTTCGCTGAACACGGGGCCGTGTCGAGGCGACTGTCGGGATAAAACCCTCTTTTTCTATCAGTTACACCATTCCACACGCCCCGTTTCGCCGAGAACTCTCTGGTTTAGAGCGATTTTCTGCCGATTTCGAACGTTACCACCAAGCCTAACAACGTCAAGATGTCCAAATTCACACGGTTCAATGCCAGCGAACTTGACGCCAGGGCTCGCTATGAGGTCCTACAAACAAGGCCCGAAGAATATCCAAGGCGGGCATGTACCGATCTTCTGACAATGGTAAACCAACTGGACCGCTTCAACAACATAGTGACGGGTCCACTGCACGTTGCATTGACTACCCGACTTCGGTCGGTCCACCAATGCACATTGGAGTTCTATAGCACGTTCATCTTCAACTCGAGACGCGACCCGTTTGATCACGAGGCGGTCGAGTTTCGATGTGGGGGCACGACCTATAGGACCTCCATGGCGCAGTTCGGATCAATCATTGGGCTGTACAAAGACGAAGAAGCGGGGAACGAAGAGAATACCGGGGGATTGCGAGATTTGGACGCAACAGAACGCCAAGCCGCATGGGCTCAAATCGGTGAGGGGATCTACAACTCCAGCAGCACAAAGAGTACCAAACTGAGAGACCCGTTATATCGATACATCCACAGGCTCCTCACGTACTCGCTGAACCAACGCCATGACAGTAGTAGCGTTGTTGGGGTTAGAGATTTGGTTGTCCTTCACTGCATCCACAACCGGAAGCCTCTCGATGTTCCTTACCTCCTACTGCGGAACATGCACTTGAACCGCCTTGCCTCTGCTCCTACACCAATCTTCTTCGGGGGATGGGTGTACCGTCTTTTCAAGCACTTCGCGAACATCCCGAAGTCCTTCGAAAGGGGCCCATGGTCGGGACGGGTTGATTACCATATCTGCCGGGCCATGAACTTGCTCTATGAAGCGGAGGACGGGACGGTGAGCTTTCAAAGGACGCAAGGCTACGCATGGAACCCGCAAGAGGCTCTAGTTCTTCATGCACCACCCCCACAGTACCAATACCCTCCCCAAGGCGAACAGGGTCAATCCTCCTCTCAAGGAGGCGGTTTTCCTAATTTCCAAAGTTTGCATGATCTTTTGCAGGAAAACCTCATGTGCACCCGGAACACCTACAACCTCGCCAACAACACACACCTCCGGGTAGGAGCTATCGAACGCAGCGTCAACGACATACAAGATGACATCGGTAGCATCCGGGAGTACATGGCGAGGCAGGGAGGCGGAGGTGAAGACAGTGATGAAGATATGGAGTAGGAGGCCGGGAGGAGCAAAGGGCTAGCTGGTTATGAGCCCACAGGTTTGATTACCCTTCCTATCGAACAATTCATGGCCTGCGTGCCATTTGTCAAGACAATTTACTTTCCTTAACTCTTTTCTTTTTATTTTTACTTTGTTTTTACTTTGTGTTGGATAATGTTTAACTATGGTAAGATTAGGATGTTTGGTGCTTGGTTGGATGGTATTGAATGCTTGAACAGGTGCAATGCAAGGGTTAGAATGCTAAACATTAGCACTCGCAGCCCTAGGAGGAAGAAACCGGGAGAAAACCATATTTTTCTGGCTAACAGACTGTCCACACGGGGACGTGTTCAGCCGACACGCCCCCGTGTCCATCTCCCAGATCTGCTGTTTGGCTACTGACCTGCAGATTTTTGTCGAACACGTGGCCGTGTTCACCCAACACGCCCCCGTGTTCACCCTCTGTAAGTTTTTCGTTACTGGCAGTTCAACACGGGGCCGTGTTCAATGAACACGGGGCCGTGTCCAGAGTGCCAGTAACACAAATCTTTGTTTTTAAACACACTTTTACATATTCTAATCAACCAAAAACTCTATTTTTGGACACATTGAGGACAATGTGTAATTTAAGTGTGGGGGGGATGCTAAAACCTTGGAATTTTGCAAAATCCTAAAACAAGCCTTACACAAAACTCTATTGGAACCGCTAAACACCCCAAATTTTTTTTTCAAAAACTTTTTCAATTTTTTTTTTATTTACTTGTCTTAGTTTAAGTTGGGAATAACAAGTTATAAAAAGGTTATATTTTTACAAACTTACAACCGATAGCGTCGTGATAAAAAGAACTAACATAAGAAAATTATGAAACGGTATAACAAGTCTAGCTAAAATTCGATTATATATGCTTGGTCACATTAAAAACCCATTCCCACAAAAAGTGAGTTTTGAGCCTTTATTGAGCATAAAAATACACATATTTAGATTAAATGCTCATTTTTCGTTTCTTGTGTGAATAGCCGCTCGGTCTTTACAAATCTAGAACTTGCCACGACGATACATTCCCGGTCCTTACCAACTTAAACCCAAGTAAGTAAATGATGGAGGCATTAGGACTAACTATTTTTCTTTCAAAACCATTATTTTTCATTTTTTTTACCTACCCAAAATCCCCATAGAAAACCCCTTTGAGCCTAAACCTTTCATTTCATTACCCCCAAAACAATTTTCTACCCACCAAAAACCTTTTTAATTTTTTTTTTCACCTTTATTTTAGTGACAAACTCGGTTTTTCATAAATATACCCTTTACGTGACGAAAAAAAAAAAAAAATGATGAAGTCAAAAACAAACATAAGCTACAAAAAGCTTGTTTGGAGAAATACTTCAAAAATAAATGTCACCAAAAATAAGGTATTTTACGAAAACCGACACTTGTTACGATTTTCGCCCTTTTTACTAACCACTAACCAACCACCCACCTTTAAACCCAAGCCTTCACCCCAAAAGACCTCTTGATATTTACAAAGGTAAAAAGTTAAAAAGGAGGAGGATTGATCGCTTGGCAAGCATATGGAAAATGTAAATCCGTGCCGCTCTCGAGCGATTCACTTAAATATACACCTTCGGCCGAGTGATTGAGTGATCTCCCGTGAGGTATGTGAACTTGTATATAAATGGAATTTTAATAAGGCATGCTATGCCAAATTAAGTAATTTATCTTATGTAAAGTTCAAAATAAACCATGACGAATAAGATTGTAAATAAAATAAAAATAGAACCTATACAAACCTTGGATTCCCGACACTCTAGGACAAGTTAAAAAACTTCTCTTCTACCTATTCCATTTGGGAGTGTAAGCCACATTAAAAAAGAGTTTTGCTTGAGGACAAGCAAAAGTTCAAGTGTGGGGGTATTTGATGTGTGTAAAATGCAACATATAAAACACATCAATTAAGGCATAAAACTAACCCTTTTTAAGTACTAATGTTGGAAAAAGAGTGTTTTTGTCTTCCTTTTGTATTTTCAGGATGAAATGAGCTCAAAATCACAAAAGAAGCAAAAAGACTACTAAATCTACCATAAATACAAGAAAAGGAACAAAAGTGAACTGCCCGGACCCTCAACAGCACCTCCCAAGACAAAGAGAAGAGAAACAGAGCCTGAACACGCCCCGTGTCCAGTGAACACGGGGGCGTGCCCAGGAAGCAGCAGAAAAGACAAACCAGTAGAAGCTTCCATTGCTCACCACGGGGCCGTGCCCAGCGGACACGGGGGCGTGTTGAAAGTACAGCAGGCGCATTAATTGTAATTCGCAATTACAATTAATGAAGAGAGAGAATGTCAGACGGGCACGGGGCCGTGTTCAGCGAACACGGGGCCGTGTCCAGCGTTCTGTTCAGCCTATAAATAGAGGAGCTTGGCTTCATTCTCTCTCATCCCTTGGCACACCACCTCTCTCACACTTCATCCACCACCCACCACCACCATAACACCATCATCCACCACCATCATCCATTGTCCATCATAGAGTGTGTGAGTCGTCTCGGGATCCAAGATTGATCGTAAGAGTTCTTGACAATCAAGGCCATGTTTGCCTAAGTCTCTTACATCACTTGGTGAAGACAAGTGTTTAGTATAATACTTTTTATTTTTAATCTTTTGCACTTTTTATTTGGTTTTGTATTAATGACTTTAATAACTAGTTACTTATGTTGAAGGTGATCTTTCCTTATCGTTTGTCCGTGGTGTCTTGGCATTATTTTACTGTCTATATAAAATAAAAGATTTTCACCATTCATATCTCCACGGTCTATATGGAGGTATGTTGGCTACCTGGTCGGGGGTTAAGGGAACGGTTTGGTAAAGGTCTTGCCCTTGTTCAGCGTTTAGAGGTCCTGCTTGGGACCTGGGTCAAATTTAGTAGGATCTCCTTCAATGCCCATAGGTATTGGATGGCGGGGATCCAAACTCTTTGACCCCCTCATAAGCTAACTACTATTAATACTATAACCCGGCTATTTAGGACTGTATCCTTGCTGACTCAGACTACTTAGCCGAGGGTAACGTCACCGCCAAAAGCGGGGCCTACCATAATTTGCATTAATAACTTAATTCATTATCTTTCAATAATCCAACCCTTTAGGATTGTATCCTTGCTGACTCAAACTACTGGGTTGAGGGTAACGTCACCTCCGAAAAAGGGGCCTACTACAATAACTAAGATAATCTCTTAAACAAGTGCAAAAGTGCGAAAATAATCAAAGGTTATACTAATACACGTGTCGGATCCAAGTGATTCATCTTGTCTATCTGTTTTTATTTTATTTTATTTTTCAGCATTTAGTTAGTTTTTATTTTTCTTAGTTTAAAACATTTTTCTAACTTTTTGATTTGATTAGACGTTGAGGATAAACCGGTATTAAAAGCTCTTGTGTCCTTGGACGACCTCGGTATCTTACCAACACTATACTACGTCCACGATGGGTGCACTTGCCCATATGTGTGTTTAGTGTTAGTAAATATCGTGTTTTATAAATTTAAAACTTGGCTAAAAGTGTAAAAAGGGCTTAAAAATATATCTAAATTATATACACACCGACACACATCAGAGGACGTATCGCCTAATTCCCAAAGTGTATCTCCACGAAACGATTGTTGCCATTTTTGGCATTTTGTTTAATTTGGCGTTTTTGGTTAAAGATGTTTTTTTTGCAGAAAATGGATAGATTGAAGTGATTATGGAAGCTATGTTTTTACGTTTGTTTATATAATGATGTTCTTGGCGCGTAATTTAGGAGGGAATTTCTTCTAATAAATGTTAATAACTGAAATTCAGTTATTTGTGTTGTTTCATCTTCCTGTAATATTCAACGCGTTTTATTTTTAATTTTTGGCGTTTTGTTTTTAATGGCGTTTTATTTTTTTGTATGACGTTTATCATTTGATGGCGTTTTAAATATGAGCGGTAAAAGACCCTTTTACCCTTAATGAAGCGCGTCCACATAAGAATATTGATGTCATTTACGAAAACGCCACCGCGCAATCTAGTCTATGGATTGTTTTGATCGGACGATCCATAAGCGTTCTCACCGTTCTCACACTTTCGAGCGTTTTCTCTAAATCGGACGATCCATAGGGTCAGGATTTAGAGAAAACGCTCAAAAGTGTGAGAACGCTTATGGATCGTCCGATCAAAACAATCCATAGACTAGATTGGCGCGGTGGCATTTTAGTAAATAACACCAATTTTATTTCGTGGACGCGCGTTATTAAGGGTAAAAAAAAGTAAAAAATCATTCCTCACATAAAACGCCATTGAAAATAAAACGCCAAATAAATACAAAACGCCAATTTTATCACTGCGTACTTTTTTCTGTGTTTTTATTTAAGCTCTCTAGCTACAAAAACGCCATAAAATATGAAAAGCCATTATATATAACGCCAAAGTTTACATCCGGATAAATGTTAATTACATTTTTTGTTATAAAAATAAGACTCCGCCTAACCTACGCGCCAAAAAAATTCTATAAATAGAAACGGCTCACCACCTTCCGTTTATCACACCAAAAAAACACACAGTGGTTGCTAAAAAAATTTACAACTCAATGTAAAACGCCAAAAAATACAACGACAGCAAACATCTTTTCTTTGATCCCCAGTAATGTTCTGCATGAAGCTTCATTTAATGATTTTTTACGCGAGTGTAGAAAGAGTTTGCTGCATGAGATGGACAAAATTGAAAAAAGAGGGACTGATGACACCCATATGTCATACTGTCATCTTTGTTCCTTTGTTCCTGAAGAAGGTTTGGATGATAAGAAGAGGCCTATACCAGTGGCAGATAGCATCCACCCACAGGGGGTCGCTCTATGTCTCCAACATCAACAAAGACACTTCAACACATGAACAAAGAAAATAAACAACGCCAAACCCAAAACGCCATTTATTTGTCACATTTCTTGTAGTTTCAAAAGAAAAAAGAGACTGATGACACTGAAGATTTAAAATCATAAATTGCTTCTACTTTGTTTTTTTTTTTTTACTTTTTTTTTTAATTTTCTTTGTCTATTGTTTGTTTTGTAATCCAGTTAATAAACAACAAAATAATATTAATGCTATAAGGAAAAATATAATAAAACGCCAAAATTAGCAAATAAGTGTAAAACGCCATAATGTCATAAAAAAACCCCCAAAAAACTACCAAACTATAATAAAATTAATTTGAACAACTAATATTATAAAAAAAAGAGTGAAACAATGTGCAAAGAATATAAAACAAAAGAAGTCCAATAGTTATCTAACCGCCATTGGAAAACAAAACGCCATAATTACAGCCGTCAAAAGATTTGACGTGTTACACCATTAAAACAGTTGAGTCTGAAAACAAAACACGGTAAACAGCAAAAAACAGTAAAATGAAACGACAGAAAACATAATTACTAACATTTATTATATTAAATTTATTTATCTTTTTCAAAACGCCATAATTACCTGACATACGCGGGAAAAAAAGTCAATATAAAAGAAGACCATCAGAACCCAAGCTTAAACACGCCAAAAAGACTAAAACGTCACATATTCTCCAAAACGCCAAAAAATTTAAAAAATGGCTAAGGTTATTGCATGGAGGTTTGAAAGAAAAGAAAAAAGATTCATCATAAAGTTCGCAGACAGGAGAAGGATAAAGGTAAGAACAATAAAACTCATGATGGGAATGAATGAAAATGTTCAGAAGGATATCCTGGCCCTTGGGGTTCCAAGAGACAACGATTGTGAAAGAACAAGAACTGTAATAAAAAAGACTGGAGAGAAAGTTTCTAGCAGAAGATGATGAAGATGATGATGATATTGAAGATACTCAAATACCAAAACTTAGCAGTTGCGTATTGCATGAGGAAGAAGGAACACTTGAAGTAACTTATAAAAACGGGGTGCCATATTCAAGACCAATGGAAGAAATGTTGAAGACAGGGTTGCTATCTATCATTGAACAACTCTGTGATTTAACACCTTCAAACGATCCAAAATCCAAGGATGCAGTGATATTCAAGAATAGACTGCAGCAAAGAAGAGACGAGCTAATGGCGTTATACGCAAAAATGAAATTTGATGATGAAGAATCTGAAGAAAGTGAAGAATAAAGCGATGGGTACATCTCTGATGTAATCCCACCTACGGAAGACTATTAGATTATTTTGATTTTCGAGTTATTGTAATTTTTTAAAATATTAATCTATGGTAATGAATTATTAACAAAAAGATACAAAACACCAAAAATGACATAGAAAAAGCCATAATGCCAAAATATTAACTATGTGACACAAAATGAATTAACTCAAAGAGAAGAAATATGAGAAAAAACAATAAAACGCCAAATAATTAATAAATCTACAAAACGCCAAAATTATCTTGCACGCAAAAAATAAAGAAGCATGTCAAACGTGAAATCGTGAAAGGAGAAGAATACTAAAAAGACAAAAAAAACCCCTCGGACCCTGATCATACACCACGTCACGTGTTCGGCCAGGATGCGTTCTCACTGTTCTCACACTTTTTGCCGTTTTCTCCTGATCTCGTTTATATATATATATATATATATAGCTAAAAAAAATGCCTAAAAATAGCTAAAAATCACACAATTTTTTTTAATATTTTTTATATAAAAATTGCTACTTTTCGAAGCAAAAAAAATTATTTTTTTTGCCACTAAAAGTAGCGATTTGAGCATAAAAAATATTAAAAAAAAAATTTTTTTTTAGATTTTTTTTTAGATTTTTTAAGGTTTTTTGTGGGTTTAGTTTTTAGCATTTTAGCTTGGGGGAGGGGGGGGGGGTTTAGGTTTTTGGGGGGTGGGGGAGGGGGTTTAGGTTTTTTTTTGGGGGGGGGGGGGAGGGGGGGTTAGGTTTTTTTTTTTGGGGTGGGGGGTGGCGGTTATGTTTTTTTTAGGTTTTTTTTAGCTATTTTAGGTTGTGTTCACATTGGTTCTCGCGGTTCTCGCAATAAATGGAGTTCTCGCATGAGCCCCTCCCTATATATATAGGGGACCGCTAAAATGAAAATCACCTCCAGTTGTAAGAACCGAGAGAACCACTTTCTAGCCATTAGATCAAGAAGATGGATGGATGGGATTGAAAGTAAATAAAATTAATATTAAACAGATTTTTTCTTATTATGTCTTTAATATTTTAATTTAAAAGAGTAGTTTAGTAAAATTACTATATTTTGTCTTTTTGTCTTTATTATTTTTTTATTACTTTTTTGTTTTATTATATTACTTTTTATTTTTTAAAAAGAACTTTTTTATTAAAAGCATTTTTAAATTCAGATTTTTTTTAACAAGACAATTTTTTTTACGCGCCGGTTTTTGCACGCTGTTTTTACGCCCCGGCGTTTTCACGCGTCGTTTTTTAACGGGTCGTTTTTGCACGCCGTTTTTTACGCCCGGCCATTTCAAGCGTCGTTTTTTTTAACGCACCGTTTTTTACGTTCCATTTTACCGCGGCGTTTTTTACGTCCCGTTTTTTTTCGCGACGTTTTTTTGCGCCGCATTCACGCCCCTTGTTTTAGGTGCCATTTTATTACACGGTTTTTTACGTTTTACAACTTACGTAGAAAAAGTTTTACGTTTTACGTTTTACGTTAAAAAAGTTTACGTTTTACGTTTTACATTAAACTTTTTAAAATTTTTACGTTTTACGTTAAACTTTTTACGTTTTACTGTAGGATCGTTGATACGACCGAACGAGTCGTTCAGAAGAGATCTCGTTCAATACAAAAAGCGGAATCAGATGTATCGAAGTTATTTCAGCTGAATACACACTAGAATCACTTTAACTATCTCTTGTATTGATGTCACAACGTTTTATAAGCTGGAGATACTTCGGCAGAGCTTCGCTACCGGAATCAGGAATGTTGCAAATGAAAGACTCAAGCTCACTATTTATAGAAGTCCCAGTTCGCATGGAGTGGACTCATACGACCTGGTCAGTTCGTACGAACTGGCCTAGCCAGTTCTTGTGAACTGGACAACCTTCTCTTAAACACTATTTTCTAGGCTACCAAGCTTTGTTTTTTCTAACCTAGCTACAAGACTCGATACAAGACGAAGTCGACAGACATATGCACCAACAGACTCCCCCTTGGATG
Organism: Helianthus annuus; assembly: GCF_002127325.2. NCBI lineage: Eukaryota > Viridiplantae > Streptophyta > Magnoliopsida > Asterales > Asteraceae > Helianthus > Helianthus annuus. The sequence continues at coordinate 62,751,311 of NC_035438.2, read as the reverse complement.
TTGACGAAGTCTTCGGTATCAGTCTTCAGTATGTCAAATCTTCAGTCTTTATTAGTCTTCTCGCTCTTTCCAAAGTATCTGACATTGTAAGCATCCTTCAATCTCTTTCTTTCTCTCACTCATCTGCATCAGCAGCTTCTATCTTGAACACAGTTCCAGGATCAGAAACTGGCTCTTACATCTTCAGACTCCCTCTTGGATGTCGATCCAAATTCTTCAGAATTAGCATACAAGATTCGAACCTGGCTTTAATGTCTTCAGACTCCCCCTTTCGATAAGCTGGGATCGCAGTCTGGAATAGCTCTCATTCTAGAATCGGAACCTGGCTCAAACTCTGCTCATCACACTTTGTAGCTTTCACAGGTTCAGGAACGTTGCCTGGCTCTCCGTAGCCACAGGATCTGGAACCTGGCTCAAGTCTGCATATCCTCAGGAGTTGAAACCTAGCTGCTTCTGCCTGCACAAACTCTACCTCAAAATAAATTTCACAAATTTAAAAATTTGACAAATTTAGAGACCACTTGTAGATATCGTTCTATCAATAATTTATATCAAGTTCAAACTTACTTTTGGGTAGATTTATTTATAACAATTTTAAACTCTATTTCACCACTTGTAAAATCATTCTCAAACCATCACTTGTAGATATCATCCAAAATAATTTTACATTTATAATCTCTGATGACCACTTGTAAGAATACCATTTTTCTTATTTCTAAACACACTCTCCCAAACCTGTTGTCCATCATGTTTAGCACTTGAAATTTTGAAAATCAGATCTTCAACATCAGTTGTCGAAAATAAGATGAAATAAAATCTTTTTGTATTTTCAAAATTTTATGCTAAAACACATTCTTTTTGGATTTTTGTATTTAATGAAAAGCAGTAAAGAAATATTTACATACAATATTTTTGTGAGTTTGTGTAAGAGGATCATATCAGTTTATGAGACAAATCACTAACACCATTAAGCTTTCAACATTTTAAGTTCTAAACAATTCACTTAGATTGTCAGTATATTGATCCACGTAATTTTTCACACAAAGTTCAACTGTTTCGAGATACGAGATTAGTGTTTTAAGCACTTAAACTTATTTGCGTGTACCACCTCAGAATATACTCCCGTATCCTGACTCCTATATTCAGTCTTACAGGTGAATGTACACTAATGATATCTGTAAACGGGTAATGCGAGACCATGAGAGCTCAGGTTAGAACTTCCGTTCAGACAGAGGGATGATGGCTCGTCTTTAGGTGTGTCCCGTTTGGGGATCTTTTCTTCAACAACACATGATTAACATTTTTCAATGTTTCATCATTTTTTATGCTGAAGGTGAGCTTTATGATTAAAGCAGTGCAAAGTATTATACGAGGACTAGGCTATTGCTCACGCAAAATCAGAAGTCCTGGTATAATACCCCAGATATCATCACGCACAAAGACCTAGTATGTCAGAAATAGAAAGCCCTTCAAACAAGATTTCAGGGGTTACCTATATATCTGAGAGATGTTCCCCATGAGATAAGTAAGTATTTGAATTTAGGTTTATATCTCGGAAACAATCTACTGAATGTATAAAAATCTACTGGCATATCATCAGTTAGACCGTTTATCACATTTTTAACTTTCGAATTCTTTAGCGTGCTGTGATAGTCAACTGATGTACTATCATTTCCTTTTTTTCACAACAAAACTCATTTTTGATTTTTTCAATGTTTTTGGATTTTTAGATTTTATCATGTTTTTGGATTTTTCAAATTTTCTAATGTTTTTGGATTTTCTAAAATTTCTTACTCCCCCTAAAATTCAAAACCATTTAAAGAAAATTTGACAAACCGATGTGAATTGCTTCAATTCTCCATTCACTTGGCATAAACAATCAGAACTCCCCTGACAACAAACTATTTTCCCATTATGATTTCAAAACAATTAAATTTGTTTTAATCAAAATGGTTTTTCTGGAATATTAGTTTTGTTGATTTCACAAACCACTTGTAGAATCGGGGATTCATTCATCACTTTGTTTTCAAATTACCGCTTGTATGAAAGTTAACTCAAGTTCAACTTAATAACCTTGATTAACCACTGGTAGATTCTTATCAAACAAAACCACTTGTAAATCGAAATATGACAATTTTGAATTTTGAGAAAGATGTCGATTCCTGCTCCACGATTACCAACTTGGGAGCTCCGGTAAGTCAGGTTTTTCAGATATAGAGATTCTCCTAAGCCTGACGGTCCTTGGGAGTTTCCGAGTCATCAACACTCGGTTTCTTTCCTTTCTTTTTCTTTTCATAAAATTCCTTTACCCCTTTGACCTTCCCGTCAACCATTTTTCCAAAAATATTTTGAACCTTGGGGTTAAAGGCTTTTTCAACATCAAATTCTTTCTTTTCAGAAAAGAATTGATTTGAAATCTCAACTTTTCCAACTTTTTGTTTAAAATTTTCAGTTCACAATGGTGGAAAGTTGACGTCATCCATTGGCGGAACTGAATTTTCTTCTTTTAGCTCAACTGGTGGCTCCTCTGACTTTGACGAGTCAGATTCATCGCCAGAAAGTAGCTCCTCTGATTTTGACGAATCAGAATCATTGCCAGAACTATTATCTGATTTCTTAACAACCCACTTTTGGTTGTTAAGCTTCTCTTTTCTTTTGTAAAATCTTTTTGAACTCTCACCACCCTCAAATTTTGAATTTTTGAACACTATAAATTGTTTGGTTGGTGATTCATTATCAATCATCTTTTCTATCAGTTTTTCAGAGACTCCCTGTTTTGTGTTGGTTGCCTCTGGACAGTTCAAGGCAAAGTTACCAACTTTTCTGCATTCGTAACAGATTCTTGTCTCCTTCTTCTGATCAACATCCTTTTTCATTCCCTCTTGCTTCTTAGCAAGGAATTCTTTGTTCGTCTGTTTTCTGAACAAATGCTCTCTTTCTTCTTCAGATGATGTTCCTGAAACAAAAACAGTTTTTGATTTATAAATTTTCTCATTTTTATGATTTTCTGGTGGAATAAAACCTAGACCTTTCTTTTTAAAATTACCGTTATGGTTTGGTTTCTTTTGAAAACCCGAACCAGAACTGTAACCTTTTTTCTTGTTTAACCTTTGTTGAACTCTTGAGGTATACTTTTTAGGTTTTTCAGAAAGATTTACATCTTTTATTTCAGAAATATTAATTTCTGTTAGTTTGAAAACCTTGTTGATCATTTCAGTTTTAACACCTCTTATTGGAAATTCTTCATCAGAATATAATTTGTCAGAATCATTCAAAGTATAAGCTACTTTGAATGTTTCGTCATTCGAATTATTTTGTGACATCAGAAAATCTTTAGTGTAAACTCTTTTGCCCAATGATTTTGAACTATTGACTGATGAGCTCGACGTCTCAGACTTAGACTTTGACTTTGACTCCTCATCCTTATCCAATACCTGATCGACCACTTTCTTTATTAACTCAGACTCATGATCAGTGTCAGACGATGTGAATGTGACGTCAATATTATCTGGCAATCCATCTGAAGGTTCATTTTCCCACTTTAAATTGGTTACCTTTTTGACTTTTTCTGAATTAGGATTTCGTGGAGAATATGCATTTTCAAGTGGAGGTGGACACTTGTTTTAACTGACACTTTGTTTCTTACCAGAATTCTTTTCTTCAGGTTTCTCTTCTTCAAACGCTTTCATGCCTTCCACTGTAGGATAAATCCTGTCAATCACATAAGAAGCACATGAGTAACTTCTCAATAACCTGTTTACCCTTTCAGCTTCTATCCTCTGGGTTTCCAATTTTTGTTCAAGTACAACACATTTCTCAATGTAATTATTGATGATTTTCTGCTTTGTCATGAACGCTCCATTGAGTGTCTTCATAGCTAATGCTTGTTCACTGCTTGATTTGTTGTATTGATTCATGGCTTTGTTTAGAACATCATAAGATTCTTTCAATCTGTTCATGTTATGAATCAACTTGTTGTTGTGCCTTCTCACAGTATCACAATTCTCACATTTTCAGGCATCTTTTCAGTATTAGCTTCATTTTCAACCTTGACAGCTGGAATTTCTTTAACCTGATTCTTTATCACTCGAACATCTTCATCATCACTGTCATCTTGTTTTTTAACCTTCTTCTTTATCACTCGAACATTTTCATCATCACTGTCATCTTGTTTTTTACCCTTCTTCTTTATCACTCGAACATTTTTATCATCACTGTCATCTTTTGCAGCTTGTAATTTTTTTGTACTCTTTCATTTTACCTGCATAATACGAATTATCATCATCATTATCATCTTTTTCTTTAACATTGCTGCTTTATGATTCTTCTTCTTCGTAGCTTGTTTTTCTTTGATCTTTTCTGTTTTACCTGCAAAACACAAATTATCATTATCAGATGAAAATTTACTTGCATAAAATTCAAGTTTTCGAATCTCTTCACTGTCATCATCACTCTTTTCATCCGATGAGTGATCAAAGACTGGTGCTCTTTCTGAAACCTTTTCTTTTGAAACTGGTTCTTCTTCGATCTTTTTAGGACTGTACTGCTGAGATTGATAGTAAGCATACGCCAATTCTTCTTCAGCAGTTGAATCTTCATAAATTTGAGCAACAAATGCTACTTTTCCTGAAGTTCTATTAGGATCCCACTTATCCCAACTGAAACCCTATGGAAGCCTTTCATCATCTTGATCTATCAGGCCATAACAAGCTCTCTTTGATGGCTCCTCGATCACCTTCTTAGCATGTGCAATTTGTGGTTGTTGTTGTTGATGCGACTGTTGAGCAACTTGATGATAAATCGTTTATCGATAATAATAATTATTCCCTAATGGATTTTGAGCTCCACTTGCTTCGCGATTTGTACATTCTCGCTTGAAATGCCCTTTTTCACTGCAACGAAAACAAGTAACTTTAGATTTATCAAAACCTAAAGTAGAAACATTTGCATCACGCAAGTCATCTCTTCCAGTGATTTGTTTAAACTTCTCAGCTCTTCTCAACACGCTCGCTAAACACCACTTAATATCCATAAGTTTCATCTCCTCAGCATCAATCTGATCGTAATCCTCTTTTGTCAACATTGGATTTCCGATCCTTCCTGCAACTAAACACTCATAAGACTCTAACGCGGTCACCAACAAAGACATATGACCTTTGGCTACTTCTTCAGAGAAATTCTGACCGTTCTGAAGATGTAATGTAATGTTACAGTTTAGCACTTGACCTTTACCATCGTATGAGCTTTGCGATTTAGAACTGGTTGCTGAAAACTCTGGATCAAATGATGGATATGAAAAGAATCCAGTTTTGCTGTTTGATCCTTAAGATGATCCTCCAGAAGAACTTTTTGCATTAAATGCAGTTTCGATCTTTGGTGCAATGTTGGTCCTATCACTAGTACCTCCTTTGTAATATAGACCAATGTCTTGTTCACCATTAAAGTCCTTCATTCTCGCCACCTTCCGTTGTTCTATTTCTTGAACTTCGAGTTTTTCAATAAACTGGCTCAACGTTAGATTTCCAAATTCATCATCATTTTTCAACATCATAAGATACGTGCCCCAAACATCTTGTGGCAACGCATTGGACAACTTTTCAATCCATTCTTCTTTATCTTTCTTGATGTCTAATCTTTTAATGTTCATCACCAAATTGCAATATCTTTCAATAATCTGCTTGGTGTTTTCAGTTTTTAATCCACGAAATAGATCAAATTCTTTCTTCAAAAGCGATTTTTTGTTCTTGATCATGTCTTTACTTCCAACAAACTTTGCTCTTAGTGCTTTCCATATTGAGTGTGCACTTCTGTTGTGTTGTAATAAAATCAAAATTTCTTCTTTAATGGCCTGTTGCAATATACTCATCATCACCTTTTCACTTTTGTATTTCTTTTTCTGATCATCACTTAGATCTTTAATAGCAACAGTTTCTCCGTCATCATCAGTCAGTCTAATATATCGTTGTTCAACACATTCCCATGCATCTAAGTAATTTGCTTGAACCCAATTTTCAAAACGCCCCTCCCATCCACTATACTCCTCAATATTCATGAGCTTAGGCGGTTTTTCCATGGTTCCCATTTCATTTTCTAAGGTCGTGTTCTGAGCAATAGTGATCGGAGTTGCAAAGGCGTTGTAGAATTCGTTTTCCATGTTTCGGTTTTGAAAATTCACAAAGACTAACTGTTCAAACGATCTGGAAACAATCCAAACTACTTGGTCACTAATTTGATGCGAACTGACTTGGTGCGAATTGATTTGATGCGAACTGACTTGATGCGAATTGACTTGATGCGAACTGACTTGGTGCGAACTGAGGTGTTGTTTCAAGCGAACTGGATCTAAATCAACACGTGTGAACTGGTTAACAATCACAAACGAATTGATTCAAGTTCAATCCGTGTGAACTGATATGTTCAAACCGTGTGAACTGGTTCAAACGAAGTGATTTGCTTTTACAAACACCTGACTTTGATCACTTCGTGTGACCTCGTGCGAAATGGGGTTCACTTCGTGTGAACTGGAGGTTCAACTCGTGCGAAGTGGACCTTTTGATGCGAATTGGGGTCAAATCGTGCGAAATGGACCTAAAACTTACCAAACCGTGCGAAGTGGAACAATCAACTCGTGCGAATTGATGATGATGTCACATTATCGGATATGTTTTTGACAAAATTGATCACGTTTTAGGTCGATTTTAGATCTGATTCTTTCAAGGATTGTTTAAAACAGTATTTCGCGTGTAATATGTGAAAATCAATCCATTTTATCCGTGAAATCTTGGTTAATTTGATGAGAAAGTGTAAAAGAATGAGTAGAAGTCAGAATTTTTGATGAAATCAAGCTGAAATGATAAGAACTCTTCCTCCTGAGCTCTGATACCACTTGTAGGATCGTTGATACGACCAAACGAGTCGTTCAGAAGAGATCTCATTCAATACGAAAGGCCGAATCAGACGTATCGAAGTTATTTCAGCTGAATACACACTAGAATCACTTTAACTATCTCTTGTATTGATTTCACAACGTTTTACAAGCTGGAGATACTTCGGCATAGCTTCGCTATCGGAATCAGGAATGTTGCAAATGAAAGACTCAAGCTCACTATTTATAGAAGTCCCAGTTCGCATGGAGTGGACTCATACGACCTGGTCAGTTCGTGCGAACTGGACAACCTTCTCTAAAACACTATTTTCTAGGCTACCGAGCTTTGTTCTTTCTAACCTAGCTACAAGACTCGATACAAGACGAAGTCGACAGACATATGCACCAACATTTACGTAAAACTTTTTACGTTTTACGTTAAAATTTTTACGTTTTACGTAAAACTTTTTACGCTTTACGTTTTAGGTTAAACTTTTTACGTTTTATGTTTCTACGTTTTACGTTAAACTTTTTACGTTTTACGTTAAAAAGTTTACGTTTTACGTTAAAAAGTTTACGGTTTTACTTTTTTTTTCAAAAACTTTTTTACGCAAAATGAACGCACCCAGAAATCACAACTCGGTAGGTTTCTCAGAGAGATTGTTATTATCATCGACTGGGGGAAAATATAAAAAACCAACAACATCAAATCAATATGTATCTCGAAAAAAACGGAGCTTGGCTCAGATTTTCAGATAATCAAAATGGCTGCAAAAAGTGGGGTTGCAGGTTAAAAAAGCTACCCTCCACCGTCCTTGCCGCGCCATAATCATCAAAAGCTACGGTTTTTTTTTTGCATCATCGCCTCCCCAAATCGAAAACAAAAATCAAAACCCACATATTCAAAATACAAAACGAAAACAGAATTAAAAAAGAACACATCAGATTCAAAGACACACCACATCATCAGACTCAAAGAACACATCAGATTCGAAGAACACATTCCTCCGGCCACCCCCATTACCTTTGCCGGTCAAACACACACACCTCGACACCCCTTCCCGCGTCCCTATAACACCTACCCCCTTCCCTCGAGCATTCCACCATCTCCGACGAACAGAATCAGCCGGCCACCACCCTTTGGTGGTGGCACACGACGGTGAAAAACCCAAAGTCGAGAGAGAGAGAGAGAGAGAGAGAGAGCGAGTGAGATGAGAGAAATGCGGTGGAGAGAGATAAGCAGACGAAGGGTTACCGGTGCCGTCCTCGCCGCTCACGGCGGTGGTGTTTTTATGTTCCCGACGGGCTCACTAGTCTCCCTCTGTCACACCCCAACCGATGGCGGAATCATCGGGGCGTGACACTGAGCGAAACAGATTGTCCAGAAGTTTCCATAACAATTATCATTACCAATCAATTTAAAGTAACATGTCCCATACCATGTCTCAAAAGGTAAACAAATTATTACAGACAAAATCTAGGCAAATAGTTCTATTCCGACAACTCAGATTTTACAAATTGCCCAATTGTTTATCTGCTTCTAGAGACTCTTGATTTCATTAGTACAGACAACTATTTGTTGGCATCTAGAAACTTATTCTAGCCTTGCTTTCCTAGCAGATAAGCATCCTAAACACCTGTCACATACGTTAAAATAAAAGTCAATACACATAGTGTAAAGGCGAGCATACAAGTTTGATAATAGCATATAGAGTTCGAAATAGTTTACGCATAACCAGCATGTACACAGAGGAAAACGAAGCATGTTAATTATAGACATGGCCTATCGATACCAATGACTGCGGGTTGACTGCCCAAGGCAGTTCATAATACATGATCACCACCGTAATCCATGCAAATAATTGTCCTTAACAACCCCCGTGTGAACGGGTGCTGAGTCCAAACTATAGTACTATTGTCGTTAAGGCAGGTAGACAACATTCCATGTGTAAACATAACAAACAAGCATTCATTAAGTCACATAATACATGCGGTAACGGTTAGCGTTTAAAGTATTGCGTAGTGTGTTCGATTGTGATTTTGTATAAGTAACGTATGTAACACCCAAAAGTGCATAAAGCAAAAAGGGACCGAGTATACTCACAGAGGTTGGTGGATTGAAGGGAGCGCTTGAGAGTAAGGTTAGCCTGATTAGAACGATAGCATAACGATAAGCGACGCGTAAACGAAAGCAAGTGTTGATGGGTCGAATGCCAGTTCGGTCGGATGATAATCCGATCGGACGGCCAGTCTTGCGGATGATAATCCGTTCAGATGGTTATCCGGTCGGACGATAGTCCGGTCGGATGACTATTCGAGTGGATTGTTTCTTTCTATGGGAAGGATGTGTTTGTGTATGATGGCTTGACTTTTGAAGTTTTTGTTCTAGTATTTTGAAAACATTGAAGTATCTCTACCCTTGAGGTCGGTCGATAGGTTGTCCGATCGGACGGCAATCCGATGGGTTGACACTTCAGTGAGAACAAGTTCACAGCTGGTTGTCACTCGATCGGACAACAGTCCGGTCGGGTGGCATTACTAGTGCATTGAACATGTTGAAAATCGATTAAGTGTTAAAGTCAAATATCTCATGATCCGAAGAGTAATCCGGTCGGATGGTATTCCGATCGGATGGCAATTCGTTCAATACTCAAACTTGGAATAAAGTTGGTTAAGTGAGGGTCCCAAAGTGTCAGCCGTTCGGATGGCCAGTCGCTCGGATGGCTGTCCGGTCGGACAGTATGTCACACCCCGACCACGTAGAACATACAAAACGTGACGGAAACGTCGTGGAGTGTTGTAACAGAATCAATTGTTTCAAATCCATGGTAAATGAAGTTTCGTTTTATTAATCAAACATGAAAGTTTACATTGTTTAAACAAAAACCAAAGAGTACATAACATGAATTAACTAGTTCTTGTCTCGTTTTAAGTCACTAAGGCATAGGTCCGCCTAAGTATGTCTTGATAAATCCTATGCATCATCTCCTGAAAACACATGTGAAAATAGGTACGTCAGCATAAAAATGCCTGTGAGATACATTGGTTTTGTGAAAACGGAATTCATGACTTATGTTTAAGAAAATGTTTAGTCATGAACCTTGTAATTTGCTTTGTCTTGTAAATCATTTGAAAAACGATAAGATCAGATGATATGTATAAATAAGAGAACACTATATGGTTAAACGGATAACCATGTAAAATGAGTTTGTATAAGATAAGTCGTTTGTAAAACAATGACTCGTGAAAAGTGTGTTATTTGTATAATATGTAATGTGTCTAAACTGAAATGACTTAGATAACGCTACGATATATAATATTATACAAACATTTATATATAGGAAGTACCAGCGGCGTATCCACCATGTTTGTATCATATTACATACGCCATGTTACTCCAACCATTTACCCAAACCAACCACCATGTAAATTGTTCATGTATAAACCAAATGTCAAGTGTTATTGTGTAAACCATGTCGAAATGTCTATGTTCAATGTAAACCACCAAGTATGTATATCAATGTCAAAATGTTTATGTTTAATGTAGATCATGTAATGTGTACCCAAAATATATCTTGTATGGTAAGTGAGATGTATCAACTAAATCATATGTAAAATGCACATGTAACACCTCGAATTTTTGTGTCCAATATGTGTTAACACGTGTCATTTGTTTACACGTGGCATTGATATTAAATAAAGGACTAATTTTGACAAACCTTGAAAATATATAAATTCGAGGGTTATAAATGTCAACAAGGGTAAATATACTGTATAGTAACCCTAAATAACGCTAGTACCTTCAAACGAATAAATCATAGATCGTACGGGGGCGAAACGTGGAAGGAAGTGAGAGATTACGAGCTACAGGGGTTAACTGTGTCAACATGTTTAATTATACCTCTGAGTGACCCTTTAACGTTCCCAAGGCTTCGTAACAGTATTATACGCTCACTAGAATATACTGTACAAATTCCGCGAAGTTTCGTCTTAAAACGAGAGAGTTATATTCAAATTCGTAGAAGAAGGGTTAAAAGCGTCAACAATGAAAGTTAAGGCTTTCTGAATAATTAATAAACTAACCGGGGACTTAATAATGCGGGTAGATAACACGAGGCCCCTATCGGTAAATAACCGAGGGCCAAACCGCAAAGTTACCCCTTCAAACCCGAAAGGTCAGGTAAATCATTACGAAAGATTTCGTTATTAATTACCAGGATTTCGTAATCATTTCAAAAGATTTAAAATTTCTGGAAACCAAGCCTCTCGCGACCCGCGTGATGGTTAAGGTTAAGTTGAGGCGGGCCGCGAGCCTCCTGTTTTACGCGTCTGATATATGAATCTTAGGCGACCCGCATTATAAACGCATGGAACTTCCATGCGGGTCGCGTAAAGCGCCCAGATGCAGAAAGTTGTAACTACTTGCCTTTTGGAGCCTTTGAACGATCAAACACCAATGAATGAGGCATGGGCACCCTACACTTGACCCATATCACTTAGGGACACCTGCCCATGATCCATGATCAAATGTAGACTGAGTTGTGATGATCTTAGGTGCTTTCTTGGGCTATAAATAGCCACATTATGTGCATAACATTCACACAACACTAAACACATTCATCTGATCATTCCAAGAGCTCTCTAGCATCCATCTCTGCTCTATAAGCAAGAAAGAACTTCTGTAAGTCGTTCATAACCATTTTTGGTCATACATTTCCATAGATATAGCTTATAAACACAACCGTCGTAACTAACGGTTGTCATTACAATAACTTGCAAATGGTTCAGTCTTATGACGGATCAAAAGTAGTTTTGAGTAGGTAATTATGTGGGTAATAAACCTCTAAAAGGGTTCCCCCTGATCACCACTCTAACTATGTCAAATATCGAGTCAAACGTGCGGTTAAAAAGTCAACAGAAAGCTATTTTAGCGATTTATGCATAATCTGTAATGTACATACTAAGGAACCTGTTTTGATAATCATAAAACATGATAATAAGTATATAAACTTGTTTGCGCTCGTTTGAATCGACCGTTTGCTATATTGAACCGGCTCGGAGCCGAAAGTCGCAAAAGTTTGACTTTTACTTTGACTTCGGTTCTGACCCGTTTTAGTGAGGTATAGATATGCCTTAGGACTCTCTTAGGACCAGGTCACATGTCGGTATAAACCTCTGTGATCGGTTCATGAGTTATCCGAGTCTTTTGCGCATTTCCGTCATTCGCCTAAAAGTTGACCGTAACGGCCTTTTGAAATTAAAACGAGTAATTCGGACGCGTGAACGGACCAGAACCTTGCTTATTAAATTATAAGCATGTCCTTAAAGTTTCACGTTAATCCGAGGTCTAGAATGAGAGTTATGCTAAATGGCGCATTTAAAGTAAACTTTAGTAATTAACGGCGCAATTAGCATAACACCTATCTAAACCAAGATTTCGTCACCAAAACTTTTACCCACTGTATTAAAATAATATTTTGGGAATTTTAAAGATTTTTAACAATTTTTACCTCGCTCATAACCTGCGGTTATGGCTACGGTTCGGTAAATACCGAATATGCCCTTTTCGGCCAAAACATGAGTTCTACAAGGTCTTTTGACCCGATTCCAGTTGCTACTGATTTTAAATAATAAATAAAGTATTTTAAGCTTTATAAGCTGTTCGGGAAACTCAGATTTCCTGTAGAACTCGAAAAGCTCTTTAAAAGTCTTTAAAATGACCGAAAAGCCCCTACAGGGCATAATATTAACTTAAACTCGTTACGGGCGTCACGGAAGGTATCCTACTGATACCACAACCCATTTAAGGCATATTGACTTAGGAAATAAGCGTACGACTCTCATGGTTAACCGTTTCGCCTATTGCGCGCACGGTTCGGCTTATGAAACTAGTTTTCATAAATTAGCCGATACGGGTCAAATTATATTATTTGAACCCCAAAATCCAGAGTGTGAACCATAAACCCGTATAAAACAAGTCTCTGAACTTGTTGGGTCAGAATCACACTCCATTGTCGGTTTTCGCCTTTTCGCACGATTAAACCATATCTATATATATCGGAACCAACCGGTCTAGGCTACGGCCATTATAACGACTCGTTAGGATTCTAAGAGGTTAATTAAAACCTTCGTTCCAGATTAGGAGCCCCAGTAAAAGCTATCGGTGATTTAATCCAAATTAAGGAAATATACTTGCAAAGGTAAATACTTTAACTTATTTCCCCTATACGGGCTTGGGTTACGGTATGTTAATGCCGCTTGATTGAGCATTATATTTTTCCATCGCTTAGGTGGTAACTTAATAATATGATCGGCTCATTTAAACAGTTTTGTTTCTTAAAAGCCTTTGGGGGGTTTAATGACCGTTGTCCCGGATATCCTTGGCATCATTTTACGAAATGGCCACGACCATCGACATCCCGGTGTAGGCGTACACCCGGTATATATTGTCGACATTAAATTAAAAGACGTAGCCGTTGGTTTTTATACTACGGTTTTACGCAATGTGGTGTGTCTATAAATCTTTAACCCGGCACGACCCGGACTACTGAACGCATAAAAGAACATGTAAAACGTTCACAAGATTTTATAATAATTTTCCCAAGTTATAAAAGAGTTTGTGCCTTGTGCATTCAAATCAATTTTAATAAACATTTTTAAATGTGTCAGTTGAATGTATTTACCAGTGTAAACTGACGTATTTTCCCCAAAAAGATTAAGTGCAGGTACTATACGAAATGGGCTGGTATAGGCGTCCTAAGCATCGTACATAGTCTCGCAAACTCGATGCTGCATCTGAATGAACAATATTTATTATTTTGATCCGCTGTGGATATATATTCAACTTCTGTAATACATTGATAATACAACCAGAGGTTGAAGTTTATATATTTATCTTATGCTTCCGCTGTGCATTATATAATTGTGTGGTTTGACTATATTGTTGCCAACATCGTCACGGTAATCCCCACCGGGCCCATGAACACGTGGAACGGGGTGTGACAGGTGGTATCAGAGCCAACATTGAGTGAATTAAACACAATCCTAATGTGTTTAAATCTCAATGACACAATTGCACATACTTGAGTCTAGACAAGAACTCAGGACAAATTCGAATTGTTATTCCAATTTTGTCTTTTCTTTTATTATTTGTATTTAAGTTTTATTAAGCAGGAAAATGCCACCTGTTATATTCCGAGGAAGAGGAAGGGGGAGAAGAGGCAGAGGAAGAAGTCGTGACACATCACGATAACGAAGCTGGACCATCTGGTACAAGACATCCTTCGATGACACGGAGCGAAGAGCCACAACGACGAAGGGGATCTTTACGAAACCCGCGAGGCATTCCACTTCGCACAGCTCGACGCCATCCTACCGGCACTCTTTTGGACCAAACTCAGAAAATGATCCCAACAACCCACAACCTTCCTTCATACCTCTACAACGTTCGGTATCGCACCGAAATTACGACGACCCTACCTACTCCTACTACATAGGTCGTTAATCCAGCTGACTACATACAGGAACCTTCAGGTTTTGTTCCATTAGGGCCACAGGATCATTTTCTCCGAGGACCATATGGATGAAGATACTGATCCACTGAACCTGCTCGTGGTACGCCCACGCATCCGATAGAAGTCTCTGATGGGTCATCCTTCCATGGCACACCCTATTAGGGACCAGACAGTTTCCAAGCGATGTTTGACCGACATGAGTGGTACTACACACCACCTCAACAGACATCACAACAACCGCGACATCCACAGGATCCCTCTGAGGATTCACGCTTTGAGGCAGTCACGCCACCACCTCCGCCACCGGTGCAACCAGTAATACCTGATCCGCCAAGGCGTAGGAGGACAAATGCTCGTATGTCTACACGAGGAGGAGGGGTATCCACTTCAGCACTCCTCGACATTCTAGTAGTAGCCACTATCCGCCACTACAAGAAGAAGGACCTTCAAGTCCCGTCCTATACAGGAGGCGAACTCCGCACCAGCTGCACAAAATTCGCCACCATTTGGGTATGACCAACCCATACCTGCTTACACGGGTCCAACGCTTAAAACCCGTTCGAACCATCACAAGCACAATACAACTACGGCTATGAGCGCGACCCATATGTGGTGTCGGCAAGATATAATGCGCGCTACTTGACGGAGCACACGGAAACATGGGACCACCGGACTACTCAGCTCATGGGTATCCAATACCTCCCAGACCTCCAGTTCCGCATCAAGTGCCACAAACCCCGTTTCTCTCTCCTGAACAGGAAGAAATACTCCATCGACTAGATCGTGTGGAGAGAGAGTTCGAGGAAGAGAAGAAAAGCCACGAGGATTTCTCAAAGGCTTGGCAAACCTACTAAAGGGCAAAAAGAAGAAACGTGACCATTAGCCCTTGATAGTTGTACTAATGTAATTTCCACTTTGAAATAAGTCCCTGCGTGGACAACTTATGTATTTCATTTTTCAGTCCCTACGTGGACTTATCTTTTAGTCCTTACATGGACACCTATCTTGTATTAGTCCCTGCGTGGACTTGTCACTTATTTTAAAACCTCTATGGAGGTATGTACTATTTGAAAGACCCGTTTAGGGCAATATGTAATTGTATTTGAGATTATGGAATGTATGTTATGAGTTTTGTTTAATATGTATAAAAATAACTCAAAACCATTCCTTTTATATTTGATCTGCCTAGATAAAGAATCTTAAAAGGTGAAACCTAGCTTGGTGTCTTTTAAGATCCAGTCAAGATGGTACGACCTAATTGAAAAGATTTTGATTCCCTGTTAACCTCTGTACGCATGTTAACAATCATGGCAGAAGTGATTCGTTAAAATCACGCACGTCATTCTTGTACGATAATCCTTTAAGGATTTCAAAACCCAACTAAATGATTTATAAATCGTGGGTTAAATCACCAATAAAGGTGATCAGTATTATTAAGAACA